>NC_142688.1:37444411-37761764 GCF_056320005.1 Nelumbo lutea
TCAAGTATAATTGCATGAAGCCTCCAAGGTAGATCTGTGTTTGAAGGAAAGGAAACGTCAAACATCAGGTCCGAATGCACTTACGAAAAAGTCGTCATTTTTTACACTAGGCATTTTGAATTCATTGGCCAATCACGATATGACACATCAGCTTGACAGATGATGATAGAACTTTAGACATTTTCTATCGAGGTGAAAAACGCTTCCATTTACGTCAATAATTCAATACTGTTTCCTCGTTGTTAGGTAGAAGACAACTTACTTATTTTTGGATTCACAAGCAAACGGTTACAAATATCACGAGTCAAGTTGCTGATAAATCAATTGGCCTTTGTGTCACCGACAAGGCGACAACATAGGATTGGGTTGGGTTAGAAGTTTTTGTTCGGAGCCCATGTACAACCTAAGCCCAACCTAGCCTATATTTGGGATCAATATGAAGCCTATGTCATTCTCATTGTCATTGCCTTTTTTTTTCTTTTTTTTTATCAAGTGCTGAAATGAGGTAAGTATGAGATACAGAGATAGGATCCTATTTCTAGCTAATCTATAGCATTATACTGCTCGGATCTACAATGAGGAGAAGAAAGGAAAGGACCTCTGGATTCCGGTGACCTGCAACCTGACCCCAGAGTTCGTTTTTAGGGTGGAATCTCCGGCATTCAAGTCACTGGGAGATGTTCCCAATATACGGTTGATATGTGCTGTTGGGTTTCCATGGGCACGCTCTGTGGGGCACAGATGGGAATTCGGTTGAGGGAGTAACTACTAAAATAGGTGATCAGTTTGGAATTTCCAATCTGATCTGATAAAACATCATTCGAAATTTAAATCCAAATTAGACCCACTTAGCCTAACAAGAGAAACAAACAGAACAGAAAATTACAGCAAATAAAAAAAGAAAAAAAAAAAAAAACAGAACCAAACAAACTACGGAGGCTGAAAATCAACGCAAACCACAACCTCAGCACCAACATCAAAACAGAGAAACACCAACGCAATCCCCCAAAAATGCAGACATCCCTGAGCTTCCTTTAGCAGCAAGTTCATGAACTGCATCATTAGAGTACGACTAACAAACACTAACCTAAAATCCAGCTGCTCAACTAGACTATACAGATCTTGCAGCAAAGGCTAAACACCACGCGAACAGCCAAATGATTTCTGATTCAAAGAATTAACTAAATTAAGAGAATCACAATGTATTACAAGTTTTTTCACTCTCAGGATTAATGCAGTAAACCAACAATCTAAAATAGCCAAGACCTTAGCATATTCAACAGACTTGGCCTTACAAGGCCCACATTTTGCAAACAGAAAAGAATCTGAAACATCCTTAACCCAGAAACCATAACCACTGAAATTCATTTCTTGAAGATCTGAAATCAAACGATTCGATTTGGTTAATGCCCCAGTTCTTATGTTGCTCAGTTTGGTTGATCTTGTGTTGTGTTTGGTTGCAGTACAAATTTTATTTGCATTGGTGTAAATACATGAGTGCAAAAAGGGTTGAGTGTAAATTTTGGTCTACTTTTGTTTCAGATTTTTATTGTATTATTTATTTGTGAGAAGTAAAATGAAGTGACCTTCACTTCAAATAAAAGAGAATAGAGGAAAGAGGGGGATTAGTAGGATGCAGGATGATGTGGTCCCCACTTTATATTGAAAAAGAATTGAGGTGGTGAAAATAGTCTTTTGAGATGTTTTTCTTTTCCTTTTTGATAAATTGTGAGATTCAAAAATTTCATTGCCGTTGAGTACAAAAGAGGTAAAAAGAACAAATTGTGTATAAAGTAGGAGTGCAAATCATAATTATAGATAAATAAAACCAAAATTGAACCAGGTATAAATTTTGCACCTGATCAAGATTTGCAATGCAACTTTAAGCTGTATTTGTTTGTAGTATAAATTTAATTTTCACTGGTGTAAATGCATAGGAATGCGCATAGATTGAGCGTAATTTCTACTTTTCATGTGGCCCCCATCTTACATGAAAGAGAATGAAGTGTGAGAGAAAAAGCATGATGATGTGGTCCCTATTTTACATGAGAGAGAATTGAGACAGGAGGAAGATGGTACAAATCAACTTTTGGATAGAAATTTTCACGAAGTGAACTAAAACAGAAAGTAAAAATTTTATATTAGATAAGAGTGCAAATCATAGTCTAAGTACAAAATTTGCATTCAATTCAGATTTTGCATTGCAAACAAATAGAGGCTTAGTAAAAATCAATTATGTGGAAAAAATATTTTCACCCATAAATGTAATTATTCTCAACTTCGGCTGCCTTTGGAAACAATGCAAATATGTGTGATTGCAAATATGTAGAGTGTAAAATGGTTCATATAAATTGTAAAATTGGATTAGTTTTGCACTAATCAATTTATCTTTTTACAAACGGATTTTTAGCTGTAATGGAGGCAAGCATGAATTTTAATAAAGCATATGCTTTTTTTTTTTTTTTTTATCAAAAGCCCACTTGAATGCAAATTTACTTCTTTTTTATTGATGTGCTTTTATATCTTATTATCAATGTAAATATGTATTGGTCTGTCATTTATCAATGCATAAATGTAATGTTTCCAAAAACACGCAAAAGTGAACCAGAGTACAAATTTACCCTGAAACGGGATTATGAGCTGATTATAAGTGATGAATGACAATAGCAAAGGACTCAAGATTGGTAAAAATCTTTATAGTTCAACTCATGTGTTGAAGTGTGCTATTTTATTGTAGAAACTTGTTGGGTGTTATATAATAGATTAGATGTATTTCTTCACAAGTATTACTTCCCCTTAAATCACTGATACAAATAACAGCGAAAGGTCCCGGAAGATTTCTAAGATTAAAATTAACAGAGCCTAATCTTCCAAGAGTAAAATCAACAGAGCCTAGGGAAGACAAAAGAGCTACATTGGCTTCTTTGAACATGTGTGCTTATAATGAATCTCTTCATTTAAATGAATTTTCAACTTGAAGGAGGGTACGTGATGAGCTTCAGGCATGAGATCACAAGCTTTGAGCCACCGATTATGATGATGATGATGATGATGGGGTTGTTTATGAAATTTGCTGTCAGATCATGCGAGTCCAATAAGCCTTGTAATCCACACCCTCTCCAAAGTGATTTCTAGTATAGTTGCAATTGAACACATCCTATTTTTATTTGAATAGGATGCATCAAAATTTATCTTGGAAGTGTTAAATTTAGGAGGATGCCATACTATTTGTTTCAACATCTTTGTCAAGTTTACCAAATTATTTTCAAAACTGGTTTGTTCCCACGTGGAACCAAATCACATAACCAGCACTTTAAGGAAAAAGGGGTCAAGGGGAAGTTATTAATGGTGCATAGCACGTATATATATATTTTCAAAACTGAAATCGATATTTTCCTTGTAAACTTTTAGAGCTCTCCACAGAATCATTTGAGGAATATACTCATTATTGAAAGTTATTTTTTTCTACTTTTCTATATATTCCCCAAACTCGTATTCAATCATCACAAAACATTCCTCATACCATCCTTCCTTACATTGTGTACTTGGAATATATAAATTATTTAAGATAAATAACATAAACTAATTTTATAATTTTTATTTCTTATTAAATTTTATGAAAAATTAAATTTTAAATCAATGTCTGTATATTGTCAAATTACAATTGGATGAATATTGGGCCATATCCATTAATACAATGCAATACATACTAATATCGGTACAGTAGCATATCGTACCAATACGTATGACTGATAGGATATGTGTAGAATTGAAGTGTATTCTGTGTCGATGAGCATAAATATGAATGCAATATGCCTGTATCAAATGTATCGTTTGGAAATCAGGCGACCGTGAGTCTTGTCTCTCTCTCCCCCTGTCACAGGGGGAGGGAGGTTTCCTCACTCTCTTCGAGACAGTTTTCATCTCGGAGTTGTCATCGGGTTCATCTCTTTTTTTAATCGTTCTTTTTCTTCTCACTCTCTCCCTTTCTTTTCTATTTTCTTCTTCCATTCTCCTTTTTCCCTCACTCATATCTCTTCTTCTTGATTAATTCGATCAAATCCTCCATTCTCTTTCATTTCTTCTCTTTTTTTTTTCTTTTTTTCTTTTTATTCATCGCTGGTGATTATTTCCTTATTTTACTTCACAGGCACTTAAAGATTCGGGTGGATCCAGTTTTGATGATAACAAATCCGATAATTACATTTCTGGATGATTAACATTCTAGTTTGTTATAGTTTTGACGATAACAATTCCAACACTTTAAGTTACAAATGGTTAAAGTTTTAATTGATTCCACCCCCGATGATTGGAGTTCTGGCAGTCTCAGTTGCAGGTGATTAAACTTCTAATTGGTTTCACTTCCAATACAGCAGTTATGATTTTAGAATTTTAAAATTTTAATTAGTATCGCATTATGAATATTTTGTTCTAAATACTTGTATTCTTATTTCTTACTTTATTACTACTTTTCTGTTATCATGTACTTTGTTGTTGTTTGGTAGTGTGAGTGTGTGACCACTACTCTATAATTTTCATAATTGAATGAAATAATATGTTTTGCCTTTAAAAAAAGAGTTTGGATTTCGGAGACTCCACGATGACGATAACCCCGTGAAGCCGACAAGAAGGTTACAAAGATGGATCATAGATAACTCATCCTTAACTCTGAAAAGAGAGGTTAAAAGTTAAAACCCAACAAAACCCCAGGCAGCCATCGTCACTGTTTCTTCTCTGCTATTCTCTCCCTCGGAAATGTCGACGATGGTTGCCATGAAAGCCGGTATGATACATTGCCCTAACACCGCGTTTCGGTCGAAGAACCACAACATGTCGGCTTATCCGATGGTGAGGATGCGGACCCGCATTCACCGTCTGATCGAGGAACAAGGGATCGTCCTCATGCCGGGATGCTACGACGCCCTGTCTGCTGCCATCGTTCAGAAGACCGGGTTCAGCGCCGGTTTTATCTCCGGCTATGCCCTCTCTGCTTCTCGCCTCGGCAAACCCGACTTTGGCTTGCTAACGTACGCCACTCTGCTCTCTACACCTATCTTCTTCTTCCTTCTTGCCTTTCTCTTTTCGTGTTTCTTCATTTTCATTTTCTGAGTTTCCTTTTGCTTTTTTTTGTTAAATCTGACTATACCTTTTTTTTTCTAAAATATCAGGCCTCCAGAAATGGCGGAAACGGCTCGGTTTGTCTGTGCCGCTGCTCCACTTATACCGATCATCGCTGATGCTGGTAGGACTCTAGGGTAACAAATTCCTACTCCCAAATTTCAGTATATAACATCAGTGTGAGATTTTCGGACCATGCAAATGTAGATACTAGGTAGTCATTTTAACTGGTATTAAACATGCTATAGAAACAAGTCAAACACCCTTAGATAAGGGTCTAGTAGGAAACATTTTTCCTTAACACAATATGTAATTATATTTAGGGGTGAGAAAAAAAATCGAAAAACCAAACCGACCGAAAAAACTGATCGAAACAGAACCGAAAAACCGGTTAACCGAACTGTTCGGTTTGGTGTTTTTAAAAAACCGAAGGTATCGACTCGATTTCGGTTAACAAATATAAAAAACCGGCAGTTAACTGAACTAACCAGTATACATATATTTCTATATATTTTATATATATTTATGTATATTATATATTATATATATATATCTTATATATTATAAATTAATAAATATGCATTATATATATAAATTTATAATACATTATAAATTATATATTATTTAAAATATAATATTTTATTATATATTTATATTTACTTTTATAATATTATATTATAAAAACTAAAAAACTGAAAACCAAAAAATCGAACCATCGGTTAACTGAACCAGTCAACTGGTTAACTAATTGGTTTCGGTTTGCTTCTGGTTACCGGTTACCGGTTTTCCAAAAACCGGTACTACTAGTTTGGTTCTAAAAAATGCCCCACGGTTCGGTTAACTGAATCGTGAGCACCCCTAATTATATTGTATTTGTTTGATGTCTCTTTCCAACCAAAAACAATATAAAATAGTTGATAATAATTAAATAATTATTCTCACGGGCAAAGGTGTTTAGCAGTTTATATTTGATTTGGGGAAGTAACAGGTAAAGGGGGAAAAGAGCAACAGGTAAATGTACGACGATCAGAAATGCCCTTCGTAGGTGCATAGTGCTCGTTCAGTCCCTCAGAGCACAGCAAACACTGGATTGATACCACATTGACGCTTGTGATTAGCTTGCAGCCAACCTTTCTTTTGTGATGAACCTACAATGCATTGCAGGTCTGCGATGAACCCACAGTTCACCGCACACTTGCGATGAACCTTTTCTTAGCAAGCTCAGGATGAACCTGCAATGAGGCTTTACACGCACCCGGCCCCGCGATGAACCCTAAACTGCTACTAGATCCTAGTTCATTAAGAACCAGACTCGGGTATTAGCTGCATGCATAATATCGAAGTGACAAACGTGACAAGGTGCCATGTAGGTCTAATAAAATGCCGCCTGCCAGGCAATGACGTCACTAGCGCTATGTCGGTTAAGTAAGGTGCAAAAGGGTAGTAGCACACGTGAGCTATGAGGATCTCCGAGTGAAGGGAAAGTCAATCCTCGGTCAGATCCCCATAGGGACACGTGGCGAGACCCTAGCAGTGCCCTTAATGATTGACAGCGAATCCAATATTCACTTTCCTAGTAGAAGACAAACGTCTTTAGTTCCTTCTTTTCAGGATCTCGGGATCTTCCCCATATATAGAGATCCTTTTCATTACGAAATTCATTCAATCACCAAGTATCCTCATCACTGATCTCCCATCCTGTCACTCCCTTCGTGCCCTAGCCTCCGGACTGATTCCCCTATCCTCGGTCTTTCTCTATCTTTCAAAGAGACCACCTCCCTGGCCTAGCCGCCACCTTACCAACACCCTTATTTTCTAAGGAAAAGCTACCATACTTATTTTGCAAATGCAAAAACATTGTATCTTAATGTCCTTTCTCTCTTTTATTTAGTGAATATATTTGGTTCTGCTCATATAGCTTAATGTCCTCATGACTGTTCTAAACATGGTTTTTGTTACAGTGAAACCAATTCTGGAGTATTGCCTTTTTAGTTCTGAAGCATCTTTTTCTTCCAACACCCCACCCCCCCCCCCCTCCCCCCCCCCCGGTCTCAAAATGTCATTAGTATGCCTTCTCTTTCAGATCTCCTTCATTAAGACTGGCAATCAATTTTCTCCCAAATGCCAGAGTTTTCTAAAATAGGATCCATGAAATGAATACTTTATTTTGCATTATTTTTTTAATTAACATGTCATTTTCATTGGAGACTGTAACATTTGTATTTAGGATAGAGAAACTATCATCATGTGCCTGTTAATTGCAAAATGTCCACCTAGGGTCTGTATTACCTGTTCTAAGTTTCCAATATCCCCTAGGTCTTTCCTAAGGACATCATTGATCTTTGTGGCCTTCATTGAATTGGAGGTTTAAATGGGGAAAAGTTTGTTGGAGAACTTTTAGCTAAATTTCCATTTGAGGAATATGGGAAGAATGAAGTTGGAGCCTATTTAAAGGCGAGGAGAAACCACTACTCTCAAAGGCATGGTTGATGAGATTATGGTTAAAGAAATGGCATCGACTTCCAGGAATCAGTGTTTAGAGATAAAACACCCTTACATTGTCATTAACTGGGTGTAGATTGCTAGTTATCTTCTTCCTCAGGCTCCCTGTAGCTTGACTGCTTCTTGGACTTTTCTCCTTGTGAGTCTGTTAAAATTAACTTTTCCAGATGTTCCCTCTTGGCTATCTGGACCTGTGGACCAATTGAGGAATCAGAATTTGGGAGAGATTGGAGAAATAAATATGGTTAGCTTACTTTTATGCTATTGCAGTTGACTGATTCTGATCAGCCTAATAGAGTGGAGCCTTTTCTCTTTCTTCGTAACAGCTTTCAACTTATTAATCCTTGTTCTAGCAAGCCTTTATTCAAGGTGATTCAACACATGAAATCATCTAACTTATCAAAAAGGTAACGTCTTCTGAAGAATGGTTTCCTCCAGGATTTATCAAGAAATCTGCGTTGTGGGATGAAATGTAATACCTCGTTCTCTTGCATCTTTTTCTTGGTAAATGATCTGCTGGACTCTGCTAAAAATGGGCCTTTCAGGTGCTTTTAAATGGACTATGGATTTCACCATGTGCTGTTTTCAATTTGTAGTTTTTAATCCTTTGTTATTGCCTTTCTGTGGTATGACTGTAACTATTTGCTTTGTTTCTTGTATTCTCAATTCTTTATTATAAATAAAATATTTGATAGATTTCATTGTCATTAATAAAAAATTGGCCATTAATGGGGTGTATCGAGATGGTAAATAGACTATAATCCCAGTGATGTTTTTTTTTTTTTAAATTCCAATGGTTAAAACACATGATGTGAAACACTTCTGTTGATATATTCTGAAGATAGGAGTTCTAAAGCCATCAAAGTTTAGAATGGTCAATATCAGCAAACAAATCATCAAATCCTAAAACCATTAGTGCTTAAACTGACAAAAAGTAAAAGAAAAGGAATGAAGGATAAAAACAAATGTGTATTCCTAGGAGGGGATAGAAAATTGTTATTTTCCTTCCAATGCAATAACTTTGATAGGGGATATGTGGATTTACCTATATTATGTAATTCTTGAAAACAGGAAAGTTCTGCAAAATTTGTCAACCTGAAATTTATTTGGAAATTTTAAAATGTATTTGTTTTTTAGAGAGAAATTTAGGACTTGGAGCTAAATAACAATCACTAGGCTCTACTGGGAATTATATGTGATGGTTAATTTGCATATAGGAGCTTAATGCACTAAACAAGGTTTTGTTTTTTGGTAGTAGAAGGAAAAGGAAGCTACAAAAATCTGTGGGTAACTCTTCTGCAAGTATTAAGAATGCCTAAATAATTAAGTTAAAATTCTTGATACAGTTCACTTGAGTTAATATTGATGGAGTGTCCTAGACTTGCCAAATAATCCACCAATAGGTTACCCTCTATGTAGACATGGGAGGAGAAGGTTACTTGCATGTCTGCCCCCCTTATTATGTTATTGCAATCTGTAATCAACACCTGAAGGCCCCATGGTGGTGTGATAAATGGCTTAGCAAAACTGGAACTTCTATGGTTAATGCATATAGTCGGCTCCCTCAATCTGTAGCCTTCTTCCTTACTTTTTGTTGTTAGCTTTCTGGACCTTATCATCCTTGGGCTGTTTTTTTTTATTGATTTCTTTTTGTAATAAATGTTTATAGTTTGAAGAAAAATTTTATTCCTTATTTGCTCATATATTTCAGATACGGGTGGTGGCAATGCTCTCAATGTTCAGAGGACTGTCCAGGACTTGATTGCGGCTGGTGCTGCTGGTTGTTTTCTTGAGGTACTATTGACTAAAACCTCTTATTGGCCTTCAGTTACAAAAAACAAACTAGATTATTGAAGATAATGATGCACAATATCATAATCAGTCTATTGTAACCAAAATTTATTGTATTCCTGAAACGAACATTTTATGGTTTCCCTTTATTCTCAGGATCAAGCATGGCCAAAGAAGTGTGGTGAGTATCTTCTACTCATAATTTGGACCCACTTTGTTTTCTTCCCCAATTTAAGTTTGATGGTAATACATAGTTATTCATTTTATTGTCATTACTTACAATGTTTACAATGATTGTTGTTCTATTATGTGCAATCGACAAGGGCATATGCGTGGCAAACAGGTAATCTCAGATTTTTCTTTTATGAAAACAAGTTCTTCTATCCAAGACCCAGGAATTTATAGCACATCTACTTTGTTTATAATTATAAATCTTTCGCTAGGATGTCGACCTGTTTTTTTTTTTTTTTTGATCAATAACACTTTCATTAATTCATCAATAGAAGATTTACAATAGGAAGACAAACACGCTTATCTTCCAAGAGCAACAAAGAACCTCAAGAAAAGGAAAAAAAAGAAAGAAAAGAAAGAAAACACACTAAAGTTACAGCTTGGCCCAAAAAAGTGAATCCCTTTCTGCCCCTTGTTTAGCTAAACCGTCAGCTAGGGAATTAGCCGATCTTTTAACCCAACATATCTTAACTTCCATCTCCTGCACCAGCCACTTGAATTTCCTCCTCTCATTATTGTACTTCCATAAGCCATTGTGATCTTTAATCAGCCACCCTATCACCACCTGTTAGTGTAATCCAGGTTTAGGCTGTACCTCTTTATATTTTCAGGTGATACCTGCAGAGGAGCATGCTGCCAAAATAGCATCTGCAAGAGATGCTATAGGGGATTCTGACTTTTTTCTTGTGGCTCGAACTGATGCTCGTGCAACATCATCCAAAACAGGTCTCTCAGAGGCCATTTCACGAGCAAATCTCTACATGGAGGTGTGTCATTGCACAATGCTTTCTATTTGGTTACCATGTGTAGTGTAGGGTAGGATATGGTAGTATGACAAATGAATGTTTGGTTGTTCTTTATCCAGTAGCCTTGATGCACATACTGTGGGCATTTTAAGGGCATATGCATGGCTTGGGGATTTGGAGTTGTTTCATCCTAATATTGGTTATTGTTAGGTATTTTTACCTTGAAGCTATTGGATTATCAAGATAAGCAGTAACTGATGAAGTGATGAGAAATGTGGAAATTAAATTCTTTAACTAGGGGTGGAAATTGGACCAACTTAACCACAATTTGACTGACACAATTTGGTGTGGTTTAACCTTGGACTGGATCTCTGAACCATATCTAAGGTTGGATTTTGCTTTGGTTTAGCTTCCTAAAGTAACTAAGCCCAAATATACCTTGTCTTTTAGATTTTTTTTTGATAAATAATAAGAAACTTTATTAAAGATATGAAACTATGTGAAGCTTAAAGACTTAACTCTCCACCAAAGAATACAAGGAAAATTCAAAAATTAGCCCAAAAAGTCGAAACCCTATCCACCCCTTGCTTTGCTAACCTATCAGCAAAAGAATTAGCAGTCCTCTTCACCCAGTTGTAATGAACCACAATATCCCTACTCAGCTAGTTAAATTTATTCTTCTCGTTGTTATAACTCCATAATCCGCTGCCTCCCCCCTTTAGCCACCTAATCACCACCTCTGAGTCACCTTCAAGAACCAAACATCTGATGTTCAACTCCCTTGCTCTTTGGATACCTTCTAGGGCTGCGAGGATCTCAACCCTAAGAGAGCCTCCTTCCCCAATTGGGCCTAAGAACATAGCAATAATAGCCCCCACCTCATTCTTGAATACTCCCCCAATCCCAAAAGGCCCTGGGTTCCTTATACAGTTACCATCAAAATTCAATTTTATGAACCCAGAAGGAGGGGACCATGAAGGACTATAGGTCCTCTTACAAAGGGCAGGGAAGGCTATCTCCTTCCAATTTCTCACCACATCATCCACAGAATAATCTGAGAAGTTTTCAACCAATGTGCCACCCTTAACAGGATTAGATCCAATAAGTTTCCAATGGCTCTTTCCTTATCTGAAAATATTCGTGAGTTTTTTTCTTCCCATAGAGACCAACACACTACAGCCCTAATGCTTCTCCATATAGTCTTCTCTCTCTTCTTTGGCCATCTAAAAAAAGAGGGGGAGAACAAGCTTTGGACATTCCTAGGGGGAATCCAAACACACCCAAAAAGGGAAAAGACCCACTCCCAAACTGATTTAGCAACCGAACAAGTGACCATATGGTGGTAACTAGTTTCCCCATCAACTTTACAGAGTACATCCATTAGGAAGTAAACAAGAGTTGGGTCTCTTCTTCTGAAGTAGGTCATTTGTGTTAATTCTTTTCGGGAAAGTTTCCCAACAAAAACTACTAACCCGAGGAGGAATAGGCCTACTCCAAATTTCTTTAATCTGGAAAGACAACCAGTGGGGTCAGAAGGCTGAGTTAAAGTCTCGAAGAATGAGGCACAAGAGAAAACACCTGGATAGGAGGGAACCCAAAATCTGGTGTCCTCCTTAATGGGATCGAAGAAGACATTTTCAAGGATGGCTAACAAAGACAAAATGTGGTCCAAGTCTGTCTCCCTAATTGCCTTTCTTAGCCCTAGGTTCCACCCAAACCCTGAAGGAGAGTTAGCGGGGGTTAAGAAGGAAGAAATGGGTTCATTTTTCAAATTAGAAAGAGCACATAAAGAGGGGAATTGGTCCATTAGAGGCGAGTCCCCGATCCAAAGTTGTTCCCAAAATTTTATTTTATTACTGGAGTTAAAGGCCATACCTGATACAAGGGGAGAATACTGGAAGCAGTTTGTGTATGGCTGACCAAGGAGAAGTGGCTGTAGTCCTTGCCAAGATTCCAGGTTTCCAACCATTGTCTTCCAACCCATGTATACTAGCCACAATCTCCACAACTTGTCTCTTTCCAACGGAAACTTCCATAGCCATTTCCCCAACAATGCCATGTTCCTCTTCCTAAGATCCCCAATCCCAAGACCTCCTAGCTTTTTACCTGTAGTTACTTCCTCCCAACTCACCCTATGGTCCCGCTTCTCCTCTCCAGGCTCCCAACTCACCTTGTCTTTTAGATTATGAATATACATGATCGTTAGGTTATCAGTTAAACTTGTAAAATGACCTAGTTCAAAAATAAAAAAAGAAAAAGAAAACCCTAAAAGAAGAAATAAATGAAGTTTTGTCTTTGTAGAGATTTCAATGATTATTAACTCATCGTCGTCTTCATTGGAAAAATATTGTCTTCATCAAAGAGTCATCCTCGTTAACCAAGAGTTGTGAATCCATTTCTTTTATTTTAATAGAAACTAATACAGGAAGCTGTATCCACTTTCTATTCCTTTTCTTTTTTTGGTATTCATGGCTTTTTTATGACCTGTTTGCCCTTTTTCTTAAAATGAAGTGGAAGGCTTTATTCTCTACCATGTCTATACTTCAAATCCATAGTATTTAAGGTGGCTAGGCAACAACAATGACTAAATAAAATGTGCACATTATTTATGTTGTATATGTAATCTTACATAAATATTATAGAATTACATGTTAATAATAAACTATTAAGTTGCAGATTAAATTAGTAAATAATTAAATGACAACATATACCTGATTTAAGAAAAGAAAATGACACGATTTTTGAACAACTTCCCTGATTGAATAAAAATCAACACATACACAGGTAAGATCCCTGATGTTATGGGGCTGTTCAATTCAAATATAATGACTGTAAGACTCAAAGGCAAAAAAATCCTATAACAGTTTATGTATGCATCAATGCTTTGGGATTTGTGGAGTGAAAGAAATGCAAGAATTTTTTAAGACAAATACATGGTGGTAGAATTAATAATTGATTTGACTATGATTATGGTGGCTCATTGGGCAAGGTGAGTGAAGGTTTTAAAATTGTCTCTCTAAATGACCTGTTGAGAGGATGGCAAATAATGACTGGATACCAATCCAAGATTCAACATCAAAGAAAGAATAGATAGCTCCAGGGTTTAAAGCTTTTGAAAATAAATGGGTTTAGGGAACTACCAAACCAAAATTTTGGGGATGAGTAAGCAAGAGGAAGTTCCTTGGAGATTTAGGTATCTAGTTAGAAATGCACAAATCAT
The DNA here is from genome assembly GCF_056320005.1 of Nelumbo lutea. Taxonomy (NCBI): domain Eukaryota; kingdom Viridiplantae; phylum Streptophyta; class Magnoliopsida; order Proteales; family Nelumbonaceae; genus Nelumbo; species Nelumbo lutea. Next base: position 37,458,020 of record NC_142688.1, read on the forward strand.
AGGTGCCAGTTTGTACAGCTCATTCAAATGACTACCTAGAAGAGCAAACACGATGGTTGATGCATTGGCTAAAGCAGGTGTTGTCAGGGATCAGTTGGTTTAGGGATTTCTGGGGCCAAGGTTCAATTTGTAGTTCTAAGTTATAGTTGTTTTTGTTTTATTTTCCCTTTTGAAGCTGGTTTTTTATACTTTTTGGACCTGCTGCCGTTTTCCTAGGGCAGCTAGGAGTTTCTTCTAATAAAATTTTTGTTGCTTATCAAAAAGAAAAAAAAAACTCCTACTGGCCCAAAATGGGTTACACATTAAAAATGAGACACCAAAATGGTCACCTAGGCTGTGCTTTAATGCTACTGATGCTACCATGAACCAAGTGAGTCATTGGAAACATTTATGTACTCAGAGTTTGACAATCTTAATACAAATTGTTAACAGCTGTTATTTTTCCTATGTATAGTACCGCAGGGGTACTATTGTACTTTTACACTTTTATTTTAGTTGCTGTCACCCTAGTATATATATTAAAAAAGTTGCACCGCCAGCAGTATCTTTTGCTCTCAGTTCTCTCTTCTCTCTCTCTCTTTTCTCTCTTCTTCCATTCTTCTCTCCTGCATAACATGGTATCAGAGCGGGACTATCAGATCTGAAAGGAGAAGTCAAGTGAACAGTTTTTTTCTTCTTCGCACCAGATTTCCAGATCTGCCGCCCTCATCTGCTGTTCAGCTGATTGAAGATTTCACACACTGAAATAACTTTTCTCTCTCTCTCTCTCTCTCTCTCTCTCTTATCTTTTTTTCTGGTCGTGTGCCAGGGCAAAACCTGTACTAGGTCTGCCGATTGGATGTGAGGTGACTTTCTTTCCTTTTTTGTGGGGTCAACTGATCCCTGTGAAACTATAGGTCGTGAGGACCTTTTTGTGTGTTGCAACAACAACTTTTATGGTGAATTGAAGGTCATAAAGTGACCAGTACTTGATGTAACAGCAGTCCTGTTGATGCGTAGGTCAAGAGATGACCTATATGCACTATGGCAACACTTGTGTTGAGCTTGTAAGTCAAGGGATGACCTGTTAGTACTGTAACAGCACCTGTGTTTTTACAAAAGGAGGTGTGTTTCTGAAGATTTTTTTTTTTTGTTCCCCCTCAGTGTTGAATTTCTTTAAGGCTGTGTACCCCATTGAAGAGTTGTTTTTGAATCTGAAATCATGAGTGGTGAAGATTCTGCTACATCTGGTGTTTCCTCAATGCTAAATGGAATGAGTGGGGGGTGTGGACCTATCTTTTCCCATGGCTGTTATTCCTCTTGATGGTTTAAATTATTTAGAGTGGTCAAGAGGGATCAAGCTATACATCACTGTAAGGGGAAAGATTGGTTATATTAATGAGAGAATCAAAGAACCACATTCTGGGAGTGCTAAATATGACAGATGGAACCAGGAAAACAACATGGTCATGTCTCAGCTTTTAGTTTCTATGCAACCTCAAATAATAAGGAATTTCATGTGGGCTGAAACAGTAAATGAGATCTTGGAACTAGCAAAATCAACATATTCGGAACTGCGACACTATGCAAAAATCTACCAGCTATAGGCAGAATCGTCTACTTGTAAACAGGGGGAGAGGTGTCTATTTGTGTCAGACTTGATCTCTGTCTGGAAGGAGTAAGATCATTATCAGAGTGTGGACTGGAAGTGTGGTGAAGATGCAAAGCTGTACAAAAAACTTGTCTCCCAACAGAGAGTGTTTGCTCTCGTACATGGTTTGAACCCTACATATGAGTCTATTAGAGTCCAGATCCTAGGTAGCAAGGGTCTTCCATCAATTCAAGAAGTTTATGTTCTTGTACAATCAGAAGAAAGCAGAAGGAATTTGATGAACAGTTTTGGAGGAGATGCAGTTGTGTTGGCAGCGAAAGTGTGTGTTACTACCGGTGGGGGAAATGCTTCTAAGAAGGGGATCTTTAGAAAAAGATGGATGACAAGGACAAATTGTGGTGTACTCATTGCCAGAAAAAGAGGAGAAGGTAAAATTGCTGCTTTGATAGTATATGTTGATGATATAATTATCACTGGTGACTGGAAGGATGAAATCCAAAATTTGAAGAGTTTTCTTGCCACACAGTTTGAAGTAAAGGATCTAGGTCCTCTAAGATACTTCCTAGGAATTGAAGTTGCCTGCTCAAAAAGGGGTATCTTCATTTCCCCAAGGAAGTATGTCCTAGATTTACTCCAGGATACAGGAAAAATGAGAGTGAAGCCAGCTAATTCCCCTATTGATCCTAACTATAAATTAGGTGACAGCCAAGGTGAACCTATTAAGGATGTGAAACAATTTCAGAGACCTATAGGGAGATTGTTATATCTTTCTATGACCCGTCTAGACATTGCTTATGCAGTTGGTGTCCTTAGCCAGTTCATGCATGCTCCTATGACCACTCATCTTGAAGTAGCAGAAAGAATCCTCCGATACCTTAAAAGGTTTCTAGGTGCTGGCTTGTTGTTTCAAAGGCATGGACATTTGAAAGTTGAAGTGTATACTGCTGCAGATTGGGCAGGATCCTTAAATGACAGAAAGTCAACTAGTGGCTACTGTACCTTCATAGGAGGAAATCTAGTTACCTGGAGATGCAAAAAACAAAGTGTGGTAGCTAGATCCAATGCTGAAGCTGAATATCGAGCAATGGCTCATGGAGTTGCTGAAATTATGTGGATAAAGAATCTATTGAGTGAGTTGGGTTTTCTAGTGGACAAACCTATTGCCCTATTCTGTGATAACAAAGCAGCCATAAACATTGCTGCTAACCTTGTGCTACATGATAGAACTAAACACATCGAAGTCGGCAAGCATTTTATCAGAGAGAAGGTTATCACAGGGGAAGTGTGTACTCCCTATGTCAACTCTGAGGATCAACTTGTAGACATCTTTACAAAAGGACTACACCACTCACGACATCATGATTTATGTGACAAGTTGGGCATAATTGACATCTATGTCCCAACTTGAGGGGGAGTGCTAATAGCTGTTATTTTTCCTATGTATAGTACCACAGGGGTACTATTGTACTTGTACTCTTTTTTATTTTAGTTGTTGTCGCCCTAGTATATATATTAAAAAAGCTGTGCCGCCAGTAGTATCTTTTGCTCTCAGTTCTCTCTTCTTCTCTCTCTCTTTTCTCTCTTCTTCCATTCTACTCTCCTGCATAACACAAATTACAAACGCTTTTTAACTTTTCTTTTTCAAAAATAATAGTGAGAAATGAAAACCCTAAAGGAAGAACCAAGTGAAGTTTGATTTTTTTAGAATTTAATTAGGAAAGATGTAATCTTCATCAAGCCTTATTGTTGTTATTTGGGACTTTATAGAATCCGTTACTTTTTCTTTTTTCCTTCCTTGGTGTTAATGGCCTTTTTCTGAAACATTTGATCCTTCCCTTGTAGACTAATGTACCAGTGACCTCATCACTTTTTCAGTTAAAAACCTTTTTGTGTGATATAGCATCTAAAGCAAGTTTCTTTTGTTTATAACTTATTGCTGTAATCCAAAGTTCCATTGGTAAATTTTGGAATTTTAAGTTTTCTGCTATTCTAAACAAACCTTACATCTGGAGCTGTATTTTCTTGTTAAAGCCTGTGTCTGAATCATTTTTCATTGCCTTGATTGTGTCCTTGCCTTCCACTCTGTAGCATTGGACCTGTACTGATAACGTCCTACCTTCTGCTTTACATATTGGACTTGATTTTGGGTACTAGATCACTTCAGTGAATGGCCATTTACTTGTATCTTGTTGGAGTTACTCCTGTGATCTACTGGACGGGCTAAACTGACTGCCCACCTTGATTTTATGATACTTGTAACCTGAAGAGCTGGAAGCTGCAAATGCCAAAAAGAGCTGAAAGTCTGAAGCCTAGAATTGTAGCAGTGGAAGTGAGAGCCATAATGTGACACCTTATAAATAACCAGAAGTTACCAACCACATCAAATATCTGTTCTTTCTTTGTTACTTCTGGAATATTTTTTTTTTTTGGACGGCTTTTTGATTTATCTTTTAGTGAATAAGTTGTTAAGGAGATTATGAGCTCCTTAGGCTGCATTTGGCATGTATTCAGAGTATTATTCCAATGAATTATGTGATTCTAGGAATCATAAGTGTAAAAATATGAGAACTGCTGGAACTAATTCATTTTCTGAGCACAAAACTCATTCTAAGAATTGATTCTTTTGACCTACAAAATTTAGCTTAAAAAACGAATCATTTTTTGCTCTAAACTCATTCTTCAAATAGTTATTCTTTGAAGCAGAATAGTTACCACAAATAGGCTTAATGGCTGAAGCTGTAAGTTGGGTTGTTTACTATACCCTTCAATATTTTATTATATAGTAATTTTATCTACTAAAAAGACAAAGCAACAAGTCTTTCAGTTCAGCCACTTCAGCCATTTTCACGGTCCCTCAGTTGTGAAAAGCACCCAAGTCGTATTTTTGGTTCTCTTTGATTTAGTTTATTCATATTTTGGAAACCCTTTAGATCATGTTTGATTTGCTATTTATTAGACGTCACTACCGATTAGTCCCATAAAACATTTTCTTTTCAAACTATTTAAGAAAATTAAAGAGATTACCTACTTTCCTAATTCAATAAAAAAGTTGCCTAAAAATATATTGAATTGGGTAACTGCAGTACAAGAGGGTTGGTTTATTTGACCTCTACGGATGAGAAGGATAATGATTTCTATATTGGTGAATTGCATTTGCAGGCAGGAGCTGATGCCTGCTTTGTGGAGGCACCAAGGGACGATAGCGAACTCAGGGAGATTGGGCGTCAAACAAAAGGTTACAGGGTCTGCAACATGCTTGAAGGGGGAGTCACTCCATTGCACACACCGGAGGAACTTAAAGAAATCGGCTTCCACCTCATCGTGCATCCCCTGACAACTCTTTATGCATCAGCTCGTGCAACCATTGATGTTCTCAAAGCTCTGAAGGAGACTGGGACAACCAGAGATCATCTTCACAAAATGACTACCTTTGAAGAGTTCAATCAGTTGGTCAGCCTGGAGTCTTGGTTTGATCTTGAAGCACGATACTCAAATTTCAAGGTGGGTGCTGCAGTGAAATCATGATGCGGTCGGATTCGTGTAGGGATTTTATGTTTTAATTTGAACAGGGATCTTTACATTTCAACGACCTCATACCTTCCAAGCTACTACATTTGAGGTAGAATGTATTTTCATCAAAGGCCATTTGACTTCTTTCTCCTTTTTCCTTTTCGTTTCTTTTGAAGAATCACTATTTAATTAGATAATTCATCTTATTAATAACTGCTTTAGTTACTTGGATGGTTAGTAGAATACCAGATCATGTTATGGGCTTCAAAGTTCATAAATAGCATGACTGTGGTCATTCTTAGGTGGACTGCACTAGCTATGTACTTACATGTGGGGTCATAGAGGAGTAAATATCATGAAGATGGTCATCGTCGTCAATGAAGTGGGATCATTCCATTGGAAGTTTAATAAATTATTTTTTGGTAAAATTAATAAAGTAATATTGATACGATGTGATTGCCACTTGATTATATGAGCACTCCAGATCTGCTATCCATAAAATGTTCCCACAGAACACCACCGCCGGGCATTGGGAAACATCTCCCTATGAATGAAAAGGGTGATATTCCCAATGCACAGCTGCTATGCCCCGCGGGTAAGGATGTGGGAACAACTTGTGGGTAGGCAGATCCGAGCCCTTATATGAGGTTCTGTTTAGGAGTGACCCAGGCACCCAGTTGTGATCCGAGCTCTATGATAATGCCCCATGTTATGGTCTCATGTATTTCGACTGGCATAGGGCGTTATCGGTGGTTTCACAACCTGCTCTGTTTTTTTTTTGATATGTGATGCCATGCCCCACTAATAATTTCTCTTTTTCCCAAATGGGTGGTTGTGAGAATTGATTCTGCATCAATGTTGGATCAAAACAGCTAACATGCTAATGAATCACCCCTTCAACGTTCAACTAAGCCAAATTATCTAGACAGGAGGCATGGGATCAAACCCGTGGGACTGCAGGCTTTAACTGGTATGGCCAGTGGGCCTTGCATGCTGCTCTGCCCCACCCAGGTTTTTTCGTAGAGCAAGTTGCACAGGTGTAAATGCATGGGAGTGCAAATAGGCTGACTTTTGTTTCTAATCTGATTCTTTTATTTGTTTGCGAGAAGTAAAATATGAAGCCAAATGATAAGTTCCCCATTTTATTACAAATTTGGTACTGGCAGTGAGTACAAATGAGACAAAAAAGTATCAATTTTGTAGTAATGCAAATCATAATTATAAAAAAATGGTTACAAAACTGGATGCAAAATTTGTATTGGGTTCAGATTTGTATTGCAATTAATTAGGTGGTGTTAGCCAATTTAGTCATTTTTTCTCAGTAAAACAAGTGCTCTATAATTAATACATTAAACAGTGGAAATCCTATCTTTATATCTGCTATCATTTTCAGAAGGTCTCACATATGATGTCTGTTATATAGATAACTAAAACATAAACAGAATAAATAATAAATACTAATATAAAAGGGATAAGTAGATTAGTGCACTCCACCTACAAAATCTAAAATTACAGCCCCCTCCTAATATATTAGTAGCCGCCTTATAAATCGCATCACTGTCCGTAGATTTGATATATGGTCAGGATTCATCCCATCTATAAAGTGGGGCTAAGATTTTTTGTGGAGTGAACAATAAAAACATTGAAATGGCAACTTTGGAGTCTGGAGAATTTCCAAACTTTGAAATAAGAGGGTATTTCTGCAACTTTGTGGTGAAAATTTATTGCCGACAACAATTGACAATTTGCCTTGCACAAAACAGTAATCCATCATACGGAGAACATGCCTTGATGTTTTGTTGCAATTTCTGTCAAATCAATTTCTAGGATGTTGATCTAGTGTGGTTATCATTAATCAGCATAGGTATTGATTTCCAGGGCCACTAATTTGCTATTTTCTTAGAGTTAGGTTATTTTATTTCAATGGTTTTAAATAATAAAAGAAGTCGTATCATAACCACTGATAAATTGTTAAATAAAGAAAAGCAAAATTTCAATTGATTGAAACTGTCAATATGCAATTTTTTCGTATCAAGAACCTTGGCTGAAATAATAGCTCTAGATCCTACTTGGGTCACCTGGCCCTGATCTAAGAACATGCTGTTTTGGTGTAGGGTTCTTAGGAATCTCACCTCCATTATTGTTTGGTCCTTTAATGTGTTGGATGTGGTGATCATAGAAAAGAAGCCTTAGTGATGATACAAGCAAGAATTTAATTTACTTTATAAAGATTATATAAATATATATTTATGTATATAAAAACTTATCCACACACACACATATATATATATATATATATATATATATATATATATATATATATGCATGTAAATTATATATAAAAAATATTTAAATAGGGCAAATTTTTAAATATGTCAATTATATACTCTTTTATAACATAGTAATGCTAATATTGATTTAACATGAACCCTCACAGTATAGGAAATGACCACATTTAGTAAAAAAAAAAAAAGTAGAAAAGTCTAGCCAACCTAAACCAACCTCAACTCAACCTGATTACTGTTAAGGTTAGGGTTGGCCTCCACCCAACCTAACCCAGCCCAATTTATATCCCTAGTAAAAGTGGGTAATTATAATCTTATATATATATATATATATATATATATATATATATATATATATATATATTCTACAATATAAAACTGAATTGGACCCAAGTGATCAATAGTTAGGATCCACCGAATATGGAGCTTGATGCTTGGAACCATGGGACTCATGATCGTGGCAAACAAGGTTCAAAAATTGCAATGTATCGGGGCATATTGGGCATATCGTATTATATTGGTAGTTCCCCTAATATGCTAAAAACTGGGTATTTATACTTTTGTTATTTTTAAGGGATAAAATTTATAAAGAAAAAACTAAAAAATAAAACAAAGAACGAGTGATCAATACATCCAATTTATACATATCGGAATGTATTGATACTTTGACCTTAGGCTCAGTTTGAAAAAAGTGTTAATACAAATATACAAAATGTAAATACATACAAAACACAAGTTTTGCATTCTACAAATTTTCATTAATACCGTTACCAAATTGAGCCTTACTTTGGAAGAGTACAAATATAAATATAGACTGTAAAACCTTATATTTTATATTTATGTATTTGCACTGTACATATTTCTATTCACTCCTTCCAAACTGAGCCTTAAGGGCAAGTAACTGTCTCGAATGTCTTACAACTGCATGGATATACCATATATGTGTGTGCAATTTATGTGTGCAATCCACTCGGTCTGACAGTTGGAATTGACCATGGCAACCTACTTAGACACAATGTTCCAGAATCCAGAGGCAACGTATTGGGAATTACTAATTGGGCGAAGGGTAGTTTGGACTCATGAAAATGCAGAGGTTCCCCTTCATCAAAGGGGTGCTTGGATGTGCCACATTATGTTGCCACGTGGCAATGGAGTTTCCCTACTTAACCCGAATAGGAGAGCTTATCTCCAAGGGGTTTCCATCCTATCAGATTTCAGGTGGCAATTCTCTGGAAACTTGTGTGGTTGAAGCATGACAAATGACAAAGTAACTAGAGCAACATGCTAATCCCATTTCAATTTGAGATGTATTCTCACCAATATTAGTGTTTTTTTTAGGGGTTTTTATCGTTCAGTCCATCTTTAGAAATCTTAGTTCCACTATATAGGTGGAATGAATCCTGAGTCCTGACTGAAAATCCACAGACATGATGCAGTTTATAAGGAAAAGGGGCTACTAATAGACTTAGTTTATCTCCACTTTTTCATCTAGAATTAAATAACTTAGTTTATTTTTTTCTAGGAAAATTGACTACACGGTCGTAGGGGCGCCCTTAAATAAACCAAGGATCAAATTAATTTCAATATACCGGATGGTGTGTCAGGTGTCTTGATTCCTTGCTTTATTTTGTTTTTGTTTTTCAAAAGTTAGTCAGAAGGATCGATCTAAGGCCTCTCTCCTGAAATGGGTCAAAACCCTAAAAGCTTACGGATGGATACTTTGCAAAATTTTAATCTTAGTCTTAACCCCGGATGATGAAGCCAGGATTTGAGTGTAGATTTCCACTACAATCAGCAGGAGACTTTTTAATTTACGAGCACCGGAACCTTTACTTTCTTTGGGTCGTTGAGTATTAACTAATGTCATTGGATGAAGAAAATCAAGATCTGATATTATAATTTGCTAATCTAATAACCAATTACAATTTCGGATTGGGTTTGGTCGAATACTTCTTGAGAGCTAATACTCATTGTCATGACTTCTTCAATTTATTCTTATGTTGGACATGTGAATAACGTGTTTTTCTCCATAAAGTAGATGAACAAATAGATTTGTATGTCTCATCCCCTCCTTTATAATAATGCAGAGATTGCTTAAAACATTATATTCAACAAACAGCAGCTTGACCTTTTTCTAACGACTTTTCACACTTGAAATTAATTAGAAGATCCCAATCTAAGATAAAAAGTAACAAAACTTCACAAGTATTTAATTTACAAACTTAACATTCTTTTCTTCTGGGTAAACAGTTTTATTCTGTAATTTCATCTGTTTATTACTGGGTCCCACACAATTGATCAGATCTACGGTGTACAAGTTATTGGTTGTATTAGACCAAATCAGATTTTCTGCCCACTACTTTTTATCCATACTCTACCTGCTGTGAATTGCAGTCACACATTGCCATATTGAATTGTGAGATGTATAACAACAATTGGTAGAATGTGAGTAAGGATGCAAATGGATTGAATCGGATTCGAATCAGGGTATATCTAAATCTGATCTGACATTGTTCATGTGGATCCAATCGGAGTTGATAGGCCTCAATTTGAATTCAAATCCTATCAATAAGTCGAATATTTGAATTGATCCTATTTGATTTGTTTTTTTTTTTAAATTAATAAACTATTAAAAGAAAACAAAATGTATCAACTTAAATAAAAATAAATAAAAAATACAAGTATTTTTTAATTATTTTCATATATATATATTTATAAAAAATAAATAATATAACAAATATATAAAAATATAATATAAGAAATATATTTATAAATAAATAAATAACACACACATATATATATATATATATATATATAACATATATCTGATCGAATCTTCTCAAATCAGATAAGAATGATCTGAATTCAACCAAATAGGATCGGACCTCGACGATTATCTGATCCGTTTGCACCTGTAAGTGTGAATAGAAAAGGCGAATTGGAAATCTGGGTCCGGAGTAGACTAATCTGCTTGAGTTGCTGTTTAAAACACCGATTACTTGTCTTGACACTTCATATATAGTGTGGTCTAACATGGTTTTCTCAATGTTGCCACTTCACTTTTAATGCTTGATCAGAAACAGATCCTACGCCAGAAAAAAAGTCTAAATTTACGTGTATCACCAGCTCTTACATTGTCCAGGTGGCAAGTATTTAATTCAACAACTATCTGAAACTGAAACTGGGGGAAAAGTCACATTTCGCACCTGCAAGAAAACACATTTCTCAGTTTCTTGCTAGAAAAATATGGCTGAAAAGATGGAATAAGACGTTAATTTGGCTGATTAGGGTTCATTAATTCATGCTGGGCCCTACTGTCCTAAAATCTGACTGACACCGGGGTTAGGAAAGAGAGGAGATGGCAAAGCATGTGGACCCTTTCAGCTTTGGTTTGCCCTTTTTCTCTTAAACTTTTCAATATCTAACTAATTAATGCCATCACATTAATGAAACACTCAAGAAAGCTAATAACAGACTTATGGAATATAATGTTTAGAACCCAAAGTGCTCAGAACTCTTTTCCGGCTTAGATTAAGGTTCCAATGAGAAAGGAGGCTAGACAAGGCGTTTGTGCTAGGCAAGCCAGAGATGGGGTTCAACTGTTCAAGCAACAACCCACATTTGTTACGACTCTAGAGTAGCCTGTGCTGAAACAATTGAATTAAAGTCTATGATTTGCTGTCATGGCTTCACCATAAATTAGATGAAGTGACTTATTGATAAGGCCATTGCAGTACATTTAGCTGCCTTTGGTTTTAAGGAAAAAGTAAGAAAAGAAAGGGAAAGGTAGGAAACTTTTGCAATCCTTTATAGGTTTCCTTATATTTTTCTTCAAACCAAACAAGTCAAAGTTTAAGGCCATGATTTTCTGTTTTAGCCCTGCGCTATGACAGTATTATAACAAAAAACAAACTCTTCTAGGAAGCTGAACTAAACAAACAAATAAAAAATTAAACGTCTATTTGCAATATTTTCAAAACCGGACCAGACAGGACGGTCAGGGCAGAAAAACCGGGAACTGGTCAGTGGTCACCTGACTGGTTCCGTTTCAGCCCAGAACCGCTTTTTGAGCAAAAACCATTGATTTGGTCAACAAACGCTGACCCGGGTGGTTGAACCATCAACCCGTCAATCTGGACAACAGTTTTTGGCTGTTTTTTACTTTTTTACTTTTTTATTATTTTTTTGTCAGAATGAGCCCGTTCATTCAGTTCGAACGGTCAGACCATTTGACCTGGGAACCGGACCCCAGAGCGGTTCCCTGTCAGGTTCAGTTTTAAAAACCTTGTCCATTTGGTTCACAGTGGAATTGGAATCAAAATATATTGAAATGAGAATCAGAATGGTTGATTTGTATCAGAAAGAAGAATGAGAATTGAAATCAGCTTAAATGAGATTTCATTTCCAATCCATTCCCTCAAAATGTCATTCCATCAGCAATGAGAATGAGATTTCAATTCTGTCCAACCAAACAGTTGGAATTGAAATGATCATTCTGATTCTGATTCTAAACCCTTATTCCTGTAAACCAAACGGGCCTTAAAAATTGATGTAACTCAAGTAGGATAAAATGAAAATGAATTGCTCAATAAGATCAATGTCAACCCAATGGATCACTTCAACCATGTTAACCATACAAACACATGCATTAGCACGGATTCCTTCTCAAGCACAAAATGATCTCATGGCTGAGAGCTTTCTCTTGTAAAGGGTCTCTTTATCTTGGCATGTGTTCTTCACAAGCTCTACAACTTATATATAGAGAGATTTCGGGAGTTTATCAAGTTAGAAGTAGAACACAAGCTAGAGTCTCTCTCAATAACACTCACAGGTATATTATACAGAGAATGATAATCCACCAGTAACTACCAGAAAGGAAAATGCATCTAACCAAGAGAATTTCAATACGTCTGATGATTCTAGAGATACCCAAAAAGACGATTCGTTTTGACAAGGGCAGATCTCCAAACTAGTTATCTCCTTGTTAAACTGATTCCTAGCTAGAAATTTATTAAACTAATTAAAATCTTGTTAGAAGCCTCAGGCCAAGGAAAAATCAAGTGAAGGGTTGTTGGGGACCCTACAATTTCTTTTGATCTTTGGTCTTGACAAATCTAGCTTTTCAGTCTTTCAATCCTATTATCCCTTTAATATATAACAATTAACAAGGATAGCTTTTTCCATCTTTTTAGTCCTTGGTATGCATAATTAATTTTCAAAATGCATGGCATTGATGCTTTATGCAATTAAATTTTCAAAAGAAAATTAATGTAGATAAAATGTGAAACATAAAGAAGATTATAAAATAGAAGTCGGTCGTTTTTTCTTAATTTTTTTGGTGGGCATGCAAATAACCTATAAAATCCAATAATAATAATAATAATAATAATAATAATAATAATAATCCAAAATTAAGATAAATTACAAGGACTAGGAAGAAGAAGTTTAAGAGAAGGTAAGTTGGTTCCTTTGCTGGAATTAGCTTTTTAGCTACAAGCCATCCATCAGCTCTCCCGCCAATTAAACTATTTGAATAAAAGTAATTTTGGTAAGGCATGTTTCCAATATAAAAATCTAATTATGGCAACCCAGATTGTGATGCATTAACACACCAATTAACTTAATAAGACGTGTAATATACCTATACCCATTACTATTAGGTATCAAATTAAAGAAAGTACTATATGAATTTGATTACCCAAATGACACAAATTTAGTAGGCATCTCTTTTTATTATAATTTTAGTTAGTAAGACTCAATCATGGAAAGTATAGTGGACTTGTGTATGATGTCAACAACTTGTAAGAGATGAATAGGGCCAAACACATACAAGAACACCCCAGCTTATATATATTGTCTTTTGATGCAAGTGTAGTATTTATTTTATAACTTTCATGAAAATTTCAGAGCATGGAGATGTGAACAAAGCCTGTCTCAGAGATATTGGAACTTGAGAGAAGGTGAAATTTTATTGTCATCTAGAAACGACTGAAACTGTATTAGTTATCTATAATATGAACATATGAAGAGCAAAAAAAGTTAGCAAAATTCATGTATCCCTAGCCTAGACAACAAGAAGTCAAGAACAGTATTCTAATTAACTCATAAATATATATGAACCTCATCACCATTTCCCTTGGAGGAACTGAAATGCTTTTCCATGTTCAGCCATATAAGTTGAGATAAAATTATACAAAAAAGAAATTTAGGAGTTGATTAACTTAAAAAGGATTTTACATGTATCAGTAATTAAGAAGAGATGCCCACACCAAGAAAGTCTATGAAGGGCACATCTTTGTGTTTGGAGTCATCTCCTTGCTCTGGATCTGTAGTCATTCTAAACTTTGGTGTCAGCCCATTATCTCCAAATCTCACCAACTCAGTACTCTTGATCATTTTGTTATTCTCATAACTATGATCACTCTGGTTAGGGCTCCCATGCTGATTATAAGTAAACCCCTTGTAGTTAGGAAGCAGTGGTACACTGAAGTTCCTGCATCCGCTGTAGAGAGAGGAATTAGTATAGCAGCTATAGCGAGGTTGCAGATGAGAAGTATGTGAGCTCCCCATAATGCAGCAACTAGAACTGAAGTAATCCCTCCCTCCGCCATGAAAAGTATCTACTGACTGTGTGCTGGTTGTATTCATTGAACTCGAAAATACCCAAGTTTGGGAGGAACTCGATGGGGATACTTCAAAGACCCCATCTTTTCCATGACTTTGGAATTCAAGGAACTCACTACTGTTGAACTGGAATTCTTTGGACTGGTTCTCTATTTGGGGTCTTGAACACTTTCCGTAGTCATGAGAGGAAGCACTGGAATTTCGAAGAAAAAAGTTTTGGCAACCCCTCTTTCCATAGAGCTTAGACCGCTCTCTGTGTTTTCTAGCCATGATAACATGCCAGTGATTCTTCACAGCATTGTCAGTTCTACCAGGGAAGAGACGAGCTATCAAAGCCCACTTATTTCCATGAATGCGATGAGCTGCGAGAAGCCTTTCTTCCTCTTCCTCTGTAAATGGCCTTCTGTTAATTCTCGGGTCAAGTTGGTTAAACCATCTTAATCTGCAACTCTTCCCTGTGAATCAAAAAATATAAAATAAATATATATAATATTATTTAGGAAATTACAAATAAAACGACCATTTATTAGTGATTTTGAAATTTTAGGTGGGAGGGGAGAGGGAGGGAATGAGATAATTTCTTTTATTAGTAGATGGGGAAGTGGGATATTAAACTTCATATTTGTTTATCATGGAGTTGAACAAAAAAAAAGAAAACAAAAGAAGAAAAGAAATTTGTTTATTATGGTGCAACGGATATAATTCTACCAAATTGATCCTCAGAGGTAATTTAAAGGTTGAAAGGATGTTTAAAGTTGAATTTTAATTAGTATCCAACTGTAATTGAGCTTTGAAATTAAAGGGAGGAAGGGGGGAGGGGGAGAGAGAGAGAGAGAGAGTCTTCTATGTACCAGATCTTCCTTGAAGCTTCTCTGCTATTGAGTTCCAGTTCTGGGGGCCATATTGCTCGACAAGCTGCCGGAGTTTCTCATCCTCGGCAGGTCTCCAGTGTCCTCGAGGACAAGTCTTTCCATCATCACTTGCTCCAGATCCTGAGTCCTCCATTATCAATTAAATCCGTGGCCACAGAGCTGCAGATTATCTTCCAATAAGTAGAGACCTAGACAATATAATTTATGGCAACAAGAGAATTAAGGAGGAAGAAGAAGCACCCAAAGAAGAAGAAGAAGAAGAAAGTGGGTTGGTTTGTGGGTTGCGGATGAGAAGTCACTTTTGTGGCTTTGCCTAATACGATGAGACTATATATCTGTAGAGATACTGATACTTTTTCTTGCTTTTCTATTGGCACATAATTAACCTTCACTATCAATTCCCACCTATTTGCAAACTTCACTAACAATACTCTGTCTTTCATATTGCTCATATTGAGAGATATATAATAAAGGGAATAGAAAACTATTTTCAGGTATGCTGTTTTATTGAATCAAACGGGTTACCTTATTATTTACATGGCAGTTCAACACAAACGTATTCAGGCAATATGTAATTTATTGAGGTTGCCTATTTGAGATCTTCTTTCTTTGGAGTAGTTTATTGAATACATATAAAAGGCAAGCTTATTAATTACTACAAGGAACTGCATGCGGGTTGTTGACACGGGAATGATCATATTGTTCGTAAGTAGTAAGCTTTAATGCACCCCCATGTGTTGCAACAACTAGGCGATTTCTCATGTTTATGTTTCGAAACAAACCCCTCTTCAAATTAATTAAATACAATGTGGTGCAACTAACTGTGACTACATCTTCTGAAGCTTAATTTCATTGGTTCACGAAATTTCCCATCTTAGTGTAAATGCATGTGGAAGATCGTCCATTTGAGTGTGCTACATTAATTAGTTATTACCAAATTATTTAATTCATTTTAGGTTGGAAATAAGTTATTTGAAAAGATTATCAAGAAACTGTTGTGGCAGATGTAACTTTGTCAATAATTGATATATTTAGTCTATATGTAATTTATGCTTTTAATAAAAAAATTAATTATTCTATAATTTTTAGAGAACAGAGAGAGAGAGAGGGGTGCAGTATGTTGTAATATAATAGACTGTTTATGACAAGTTGAAGTAATAACTATAAGGCTTTATAATTAAGAGCATGCATACTTATATATCTTGAGGTGAGGAGTCTCTTTTATGAAGGGTAGGGCTTTGGGGCCTTCAATATATTTTATTTTATACTCTTTGCTTTCTTCCCTCTCTCACCTTATTTTAGTAAGGTTGCCTTTGTTAGTTATCACTAACCAAGAAGGGAAGAAAATAGCCAAATACTAACCCAAACTGTCAAAACTGGGCTAATTTTCCTACCTAGCTATAATTGGCACTGATATCTTAACTTTGGTTTTTCTTTTGCCTATTAATATTGGTGATATATAGTTTAATTATAAATGGGTAGTAATAAGAAGGAAATTCGTCTGCATCAGTATATGACGTGTCTGCTACCTTTTTACTCTTCCATTTTATGTATTTGCTGAACTCTTCTATCAATGATGTAACCTTGATAGACAATTTATTCTTTGATAGTCGTATTAATTGTTTAGATGTTACTCCAAATACACTTCATTTAACTACGCCAATTACAACATGAGAAGGACTCTAGGGGCACAAATTTGATCTCTAAAAAGAGGTAAGGTCCCTAGTCATTTTCTTATGTCCTTGTTACAAGTTTTAAGCAGTGAATATTAGCCTTAAGTCGGTCCAAATTCTATTTAGCACGACATCAAGTTAAAAAAAATGGGCAGCCCGTCTTTATTTTCTTGAATTCCATATAGATGGCGAGTCAAAGGAAGAAACATTTACATTATAATAATACAATAGTAAAACGATTTCTTAACAGAATGAGACACCATAATCCACGAAATCAAATTCTTCTTTTTGCCACTACAAAAAAAAACACACACACACACACTATTTAAAAATAGCTTATCCTACACAGCAAGTCAACAGCCATCGTCATGATCATCATTTATCATTTCTGCTATTGTTATATATATATTACACTTATTTTGTTTGAGTAGTTTAGACAATACATGCATACGCTCATCAATGACCTTTCGTCAGCTCATTTAAGAAATTTTAAAAGGGTTTCCCTTAATTGGAATAAGAGGTGTCTCCCAACCATCTGATGAGCTACTAATCTCTCTCTCTCATATATTATGGGTTAATTAGGAAATGGGCAATTGAACTGTTGGTATAAAATTAATTCTATGGCCATTCATCCACTGCAGAAATATCTTATGCCGGTTACATTTGCATGTATATCTTTAATTAAAATGCAATAGAGTATATGAATGCTGGTATGTTGTTCTATAATTAATTGAAATAGTAACCAGTCATCATCAATACATTGGATTATGACAATTTTTTTTTAACCAAGGTTCAAAGTATCGAAGCGTATTGGCTTGTGTCGGTGCTTTTTTTATATTTTATTTTTTTTTAAAAAACCGGTTTAGAAGAATCAGTTTAAGTCTCGGATATCCTCTGAATCATAGTCTGACCCAATACAACTCCTATAAAAACGTATCGGAAAGTTCCTGACACGATATGTATCAATCGATTGATACGTATCAATATTTTGAACCTTGATTTTAACATATCATATATTAACTAAGTTATTTTAGAAGTCAGATTTTAGTTGCTACCATCATTAGTTTTTTCTTTGGGGTGTCTGTGTTCATGTTGATGATACCAATATTTTATAGTTATATTCAAGTGCATGAAATTAAAAAATTGCAAAATCAAATCACAGGAAACGCCAACAAGTTTGAGCAAAAGAGTGACAGCTTAGAGCTCAAATAGAGATCACTAACTTAAATTGATGAATGAAGTATAGTCATTTTCTTTGTAAAAATTAAATAAAACCTATACCTCCACTATGTTGAACATAAGATATGTTAAAATACCTTTGGTTTTGCTGAAAACGACTCAGAACACTACAATATCTTAAAGCTTATACTGCTTCATGATTGAAAACTAATTGTTTTGAATATGAATATAAAAATGCATTTAAAATTTTTGGGGTGATCTTCTACCAGTAAATGAAAGGAACATGTCATAAAAACTGGGTGGTCTATTTAGAGCCTCACTAACAAGTAACAACCATATATTTTGTTATCCTAACAAGGTTTTCCTTCGGGATATAGAGAAGAAATAATCATATTAGTATATTAATAGTGGGAACAAAACTTAAACCACCCCAGTTAATTAGACGGCCAGAAGATTGACTCAATTGAATCCATGAGTTTAAATGAGATGTTAGTCAATGTGAATTGTTTTACTTTTGAGCTCCAAAAACAAATTAAATCAAAACCATTTGGCTTGAAAATATTTGGGTTCTTAATACAAAATTACAGAAAACATGTTTTTAGTTGTATATGTGTTTTTTGTTTTCAAAATTGAACCAAAAGATATGAACTTGAATTTTGTTGCTTAAAGAATATGATTCATCTGGTAATTTGATATTATGTTCATGAATCATATAGATCTATACTCCAAAACTTAATTTTGTTTCAAAAACATTGATTGTTATTATAAAATAAAACCAACTTGTCTTTCTTTCTCAAAACAAAGCATTGTTTAAGAACATATTTCGATTTTCTGTTGATGTGGCAACTTTGAAAACAAATAAAAAAAAAAAAAAACCATTCATGTCATAAAAACACCTCCTTAGTGACTAATTTTTTGAGTTTATATGTTGAAAACAGCACTACAGTAGTTTCGAACATTTTGTACATTAAATCAAAATTTCAACCAATCATGTTAAAAGGCATCATCACATGGTCTACTTACTCTTCATTGATTCACATTACACAAGGTACATATGATTTCATGTTTCATAATGTATACTTATCATTAAAGATTTTAACAATATTAAAGATGTCACCGATCTATTCATGTTGAGTTATGTTACAATAATTCCATAGAATGCATCAAATAGATTTTTCCAAGAATAATAAATCACTTTAAGGGCATGCACCCTATTATCCAGGACAACTGACCTATTCATTGGAGGTTTTAAAGCACTTATATCCAATGGTATATATACACCCATGGAGAGAACAAGTCCAATTAGCATATTCAATAGTTCTCTCTCTCTCTTTCTCTTTCTCTCTGTCTGTATGTATATGTGTATATATATATCATGGAAGACTAAAAGAAAATAAAAGAAAAAATTAAATATTTTTCATAAGAAGACTATACATGTTGACACAACTCTGTGAACAATATATTTTGTTATTGTTTTAAACATGTATGCACTGTCAGGTATGGCATAGGACAAAAATGCTATCTAGATCCAAGAAATGTCAAAATGAGGTTTCTTCCAACACCCCTATTTATGCATGATACCCAATGCAAAATTTGGTGTTTCCATTTCAAGTTGAATCTGCTCTGTCAAATACATTTTATCATGGATAAAATATCCTTACAAATCGATACTCAATCTTTTTTTTGGCTTTTTAGCTTTTTTTTTTTATATAATTTTAACAGAATGAGAGTGATTGGAAGAGCAGTCTTCCCAGCAAACTTAGAAAGCCCCCATATCCCGCTATTGATCGTATCAATATTTTGATCCTTATATTTATAAACATTAAGGTTCAATCGCGTATATATTGTACTTATGTGGTAGCCATGCAACAAGAAAACTACAAAACAAGCTCTAAATGTTTAGAGAAAGATGTACAGAGTTCAAAATGCATGGCTGCAAGTGAAAGCTTTGCAGCATTGAATAAGCAGAGATAACATGAAACTAATATACATGCAACAAAAATATCTCTCAATTATATTTCTTATAGAATTAGACATGATCAAAACGAATTGTATCAACTCTCAGATTTATTCTTTTGATGCAAAATTAAGATATTACCAGCAGCAATATAATAGTATATATTCTTCTTTCCTTTTCTTTAATCACTTTCCTTTACATAATTATCAACCACAAACATCTTATTCTGAGGAAAACTTAATTCTTCTTCTTCCTTTGCTGTAAACATCGCATTCAAGGCACATGATTGAGTCAAACAATTAGAAAGTATGGACCATATAGGTTGTAGCAGCTCTTTTGCTGGTTCAGGCCGGTTAACTGGTTGTTGTTGGTCGTTCTGATTCATGTATTATTGATTGAGTGGTATTTATTAAGTACGTAGGCATGCATCATTAAATTCTATCAATTAATTAGTATCCGATCCAACTAAAAAATTATATATATATAACGTGTAGATGTATGTCTCTCCATGTGAATGACATGCATAGCCATCACCATGCATACGTGGATGGCACTATACAGCCACTAGGCTCATCATCAGCTAAAGAGTGCATATATAATAGTTGTATACATGCATGATGCATGGTGTTCTAAGGTGTCTATGGAATATAGACACCATACTAGCTAGAGACAGAACCCTCCATATAAACTTGCCTACCTATTTCTCTTTCCCTTGATGCATGCGTATTAAATTCATGAAGTGGGGTTTGTTACATTCTTTTTTTTTTTTTTGGTTAAATGGCTTGTTACATTCTATAGTAAAGACTTTTGGGTATTGTATTTTGGGAGTTTATTTAAAAATTAAAGGGATATTTATATGGTTTATTCTCTTTCATAAATTTTTATTGATTTTTTTAATGTATTATCCCAAACTTTTATTTTATGCTACAGATATTGTAATAAATTTCTCAATCTGTTTGTACAAATCAAGGTTTTCAAAATCGGGATTGAACAAAGAACTGTTCTAGGTACCAGTTCTTGGGTTGAACTGTCCCATCATCTGGTTCAAACAGACAGCCTAATTTAACTTAAAAAATAAAAAATAAATGATCAAAAACTGTTACTCGAGTCAACGATTCAATTCCAAATCTGCAGGTGCTAACAAAATCAACAATTTTTACCTAAAAAGCGGTTTTAGGGCGAAAGGAACCAATTCCCAAATTTTCCGGTTCCACTGTCTATAATCCAATTTTTAAAATCATGGTACAAACGTAATTATAAAACTTTATAAGATGGAAGAATCTATAAAAACCCAAAACCAATTCCAAATCATCTATAAGAATTGAAGGATAGTAAATCCATATGTCAAATTATCCTAATATGTAGACTCATGAAAAATATGAAAGTACCATTCTACCCATTGGCAAAATTTTTGGACCTCGAACTCCCTAAAGAGTGAAAGATCTCCACAATCTTTCTTTTTATATTTGACACCATTTAAATAAGATGATGTGATATCAAGTAGTTGATGTCATTTTTGTCATTTACTAATTTTTTTTTTTTAATGATGCCCTAAACTAGCTAGTTTGTGCAAGTCCAGCTGCCTTATCCTGCGCTACTGATATGGTGGACATGGATCCTACCTTGTCTGAAACGCAAAGTATATATCCAACAGATGCATAAACTCATTGTCACAAGCAGTAGTTTTCTTATGCTCAAGTCATCAGAGATGGGAAACCAAGCTGTGGGAACTGGGATATATATTTGCAAAACCTCTGGCAAGTGTTCCTTGGAGGTTTATGATAAATTTTCCCTATCATTATGTCAAGTGGCTGGTTTTAATCAGCTTTTTCTATCATTATTAGTATATCTTCTCACTAGGAGACGAAGAAATTTCTCTATGTTGAGCAAGAGAGCCGGTTTTAAGCGGTTCTCCCATTATTAATAAATCTTTTCACCAATAAACAAAGAAACCGTTAGACATGATTCTCTCTCTCTTCTTTTTTTTAGAAATTCGTAATGGGTTGCATCTAATCCGGTCAAATCAGATGATGAAGAGACCACTTTATTTAAAAGCTTTGGCTGATCTCATTGCTGATTGGGGCAAATCTGTTTTAGTTCATCGAGTGCACCCTTTACTGCTATATATTAAGGTTTATTTTGCTCCTTCCGCACTTGATTTATTAAAAAAATAAGTTATTTTTTCATACCTAAACCCTGAATTCTAAATTCTAAATCCTAAACCCTAAAATTAAACCTATAAAAGATTTTAAAATTAACATGTAAAAAGCATTTGATCATGGGATGTATTTTTTTCCCTAATTTGAAATATCTTTGTTATCATATATATTAAATTCATGGGAAGATGTTCTTAATTGGATGCTGGATGCTGTGTTCTTATAGAGTGTTTTGTATGTTCCTGCGGCTTGCTCGGACCGGGTAAGCCAAATTTTTTGGGCCAGTGTAAACTCATGAAACAGACCAGACTAAACCCCCAAATAGCAAAAAGCATAAATCAAAAAAGCCTGCAACTGCAATGCATTACCTGCTGGCTTCAGGTTGACGGCCCTCAACCAACTCAAATCAAAATCCGGTTCAAGTAGGGCCGGAACTTTACAAGTGTGAATTGATATGATCCGGACTATTGAAATCCTATCTAAAACCCACCAATAAATCTCTTTCTCATTTCTCAAGTTTCAATCTACCATGATAAAACCTTTCTGATTTCTCTGGTCACCCTTTTACGATAAATGGATAGAAAGGTTTGAAATAGCTTTCGAACATTAAATCCAAAGCATTAAAGTTACTTGCACAAATAAACATCTCTTCTCCACTTTTGTCTTCATTTCATGGAAATCATACTAAAACTTGACTTCTCCTACCAACAAACCAACTTGATGAGCAGCCTCTATAGCATCCCCACCCCACCCCACCCCACCCTGTTGTGATCTCAACCCATCTTTTCTCAACCAAACCCAAATTTGACATCAACAAACACTGAAAACACCCACAAACCTTGACTAACCCATCATCAAAACACTCTCTCTTCCCTGAATGGCTCAACTGCCACTTTCTTCTGCACTCGATCATCCAGCATTAAATATCAATCCCCATCCTGTAAAAAATATATTCTTTTCCTTGATGATCGATTTTGTTTCATGGTAGTTGGTGTGAGATTCATTTATTCTGCAACTCTGAAATGGAAATTCCTCATCAGAAAAGCATCCCAGCAGTTGCTCTTAGAACGGTATGACGTGGAACCCAGCACATAATCATGCAAAGAAACTGCAAACAATTGGTTACTTGGCGTTTTCTTTCTGTTTCACGCTTGTTGAAAACTAACCCCATTTGATAACCGATTAAAATAATGAGCTTCAATTGACAATCAAGTACAGTTGGTTGGTCTTTTACGGGTGTTTGTGTTTTAGTTTAATCTCTTTGGCAACTACAATTTTCAATTGTTGATGGGTACCGAGTGATCGAGATCACTTTATTAAATTAGTGCGACAAGAATGCGACAGTTTAGCTACTCTATGGGTTTTCTAAATGAAAGGTCATTCTCCATCAACAGTTATCCGATTTGCCAGATTAGCGTACAGAGACACCAAACAGGTGAAGCTTCCATTATTGTCTGATTTTGATCAGAAGGTGATGATATTGTTGCAGAAACTCATGTAGATTTCTCAGAGAGAGAGAGAGAGAAACTGTTACACCACATTTCAGTTGAGGGGTGATGGCGACTTGAATGCCCTTTGTAATTTCTTCAAGATGATCTCGTCCACATGCTATATGTGCATTAATCAAGGCATATATCTAATGATTTTGGTTGGATTATTGTGTCAAAATGGGTTTGGATTGGGACTAATGGAGACTGAACCCAGCCAGATTTAGACCGGTTGGTGAGAATCATCGACCCAAATTGAAACAGACTGAGCTCAAGTGATTAAGCTGCCTCCATGGTGGATAAATGGACAGGTTAATCAACAGGGCTGCTGGCTGGAACCTGGTACTGCGAGACCACATTTCCGCCCAACAGCACATCTCCGCCCTGTATTGGGAACATCCCGGTTTTGGTACATCATTGAAAGATGTTCTCAATACATGGCGGAGATGTGCTGTAAGGCGTTGTGGGGGTGGAGATGTGAATTCTGGAATTGCATGACCTGAAAGGACACGGATGAACCATATAAACAGGTCGTCTTGGTGGGTGGAAATCGTTAATAGCACACCTTAGCAACCGTGCGTTACAATTCTAGTTTATGGAACTTGGCTTTTAGTTGGAAGAGACAGCAATTGCTTGAGACCTTTGTATATCAAAGTTAGAATCCTGTTTATTTAGGGTTAGCTTAGATGTTCTTGGCATCTTTGATGATGGGATTTATCATCTTTGTGCCTTCTTGAAATGAATCAGGGTCTCTCATGGGAATAGGCGTCTGGAATCAGAACCGGAATGGTACTATTTGGTTGTTCATTTCTTCTGGAATGAGATTCTTTTATTTGAAGGAATGGTCATTTATTCATTGCTCTTTTTTTTGGAAATGAAAATCAATTTCTACTGATTTCAATTCCTATTTTCATTCCTGTCTAAAACAAATAGATTATAGGAATAAATTATTTCGATTCCAATTCCAATTGCGGATGGAAACCAAATGGACCTTTAATATATTTATCTATTGTAACAGGAAGAACCCCAGTTCTCTATTCTTCATCCTGAGAAAGGCTGAAGTCGTTGCAACATTATTGTGCTGTAAATTCACTGCAATCTTCACGTATTGATGCCGCTGCAAGCAATCGATGACTTGAAATACAGCTCCGGAGCAAGATGATCATGTGTCTGTAATTATAGAAATAGGGAATAGTAGACTAGATATGATCTAACATTTGAGTTCCATTTGTTTGCTATGTAAAATTCATCTACAATGTACAACAGTATAAAGTGCAAATTCTAGTTCATTTTTGCTATTTTTGTTTTCCATTTTGTTTAATTTAACTTCAAGCTTTGCACAAGTTAAAAATCAAACCAGACCTTGAGATTTGCACTCACGCTAGTCTTCTGAGTTTTGCCGTGGCAACAAGCAATGGCCCCAAACGTAAATATCGAACTGGAGCCCTAAAACCGAGTCTATGCCATTTAGCATTGCAACATTCTTATAAGTCAATTAATCATGGTTTTCAAAACCGGACCAGACTGGACCAGATGATCGGACTGGAAAAACCAGGAATTGGTCAGGTGATTGATTCTGTTTTACCCTAGAACCGTTATTTTGTCAAAAACTATTGATTTGGTCAGTAAACTATTGACCCAGGCAGTTAAATTATCTAAACCGTTTGAACCGTCCAATGGTTTTGGCCATTTTTTTATTCTTTTTTGTTAGAACGGTTCATCCGTTTGGTTTGAATGGTTGGACCACTCGACCTGGGAATCAGACCCCTGACTGGTTCGTTATCCAGTTCGGTTTTAAAAACCTTACTATTTAGAACATCCATTGAATAGGCAACCTCTTTTTTTAGGGAGAATGACGGTTCAGCCTAGGATCAGAATTTATAGGCCCAAAGTACTGTTGGGGTAGGTGTCAGCTCGGAATTGATGCCAATTCATAGGGGGTGTTGGTGCATAGAGTGTGGATTATTGACATTTTGAATGTTTATAGCTCTACAGTAAAAATCAGAAATCTGCATTCTCCAATTTTTTTTTATGCCCAGGTTGAAGGTAGAAAATGTAACAGCAAGAAAGAGAAACCAACAATTGTAAAAGCATTCTAACATGATAAGACTAAAACAGATAACTAAGAACACCGGAGAAAACAACTCAAGAAATCTATGCAAAGGGCACAAATTCAAGAAATGTCAAAGGGTCAGCTAAATGCCTCCAACAGAGATGAATTCAGCAAGTGTAACTCACTATTATGCGGGACCTAACCAAACAATGCATAGCCCACAAAAGAGGGATAGAGGACAAGGGTGCCATGGCACCCCTAATCCATGCGAAAAAAAAAAGACAAGCAATCAGAATAAATGTGAATGCTGAGAGATCCAAGAGCTTCTCCTACAAACACAATGGATATGCCCAATTTGCTCGAAATCCACATAACATTCTATAGAGATCACATCCCCACCCCATATTTCATCTCTGCCGTATTGGGAACATTTTCCGATAATGACATCATCGATTCTGATGCATAATTAGGAGATATTCCCAATACATGAGGGGATGTGCTGTGAGGCATTGTGGGGGTGGCCCCTTGTAGGGCGGAAATGTGATCTCCATTCTATAACCCGCCAAACATTTAAGGAATGGGCTTCACAAAAGCAAGAAATCTGGATAACACTTCGTAACTGTAGGGGCACAAAACACTCTGTAACTACCAAAGCCATTGTAGAAACCGAAACAGTTGGAATATGGACATTGCCGGAGAGAACTCGAAGGTTGCTTGTAATGGTGGAGAACAGTAGCATCATGTGCGGAGAACAACTCCGGAAATGCCTCAATCCAACTCACTAAAAGCCAAGACATTGGAGAAAAAATAACATCGTCCTCTGTGTTCAACATCAAGAGTAAAGAACCATCCAATAAGCCTGGAAGACGAGAAGCAAACACATTAAAAGGGCAAACCACTTCAAAGAAAAACATATCTAGACCATCTCTAAAATAACGTTTGAAGTGTTGAACGGAAAAACAAACAGATATTGAACAAAGTTGATGAGGAGTAGAACCAGAGATCTGAAATCTTTTTCATGGGCTTGGATCAAAACTGTTGTTGATTGGACAATCGGACCATTCTGTCCAAAATCATCACAGATAAGTGGTTCCGTTTCACCTTTAACCTGTATTTTGGTCAGTAACTCATTGATTTTGGTAGTCAAACTGTTGACCACTTGACTTGTTTGACCCAAACAATAGTTTTTTATCATTTTTATTTTTTATGTTTATAAATTTGAATGGACAGTCCATTCAAATTGGACAGTTAAACTACTGACCCAGAAAGCAGTCCAAAGAGGTTTTGGTTTCGGATCTGTTTTTAAAATATCGGCCTTTTTAGTAGAAAAATAGATTCGTTAAAAAAACAAAAAGATACGGTCATACAATGCAAAGCTAAAAGCAAACAAAACAACAAATTATTGCAATTTCTAAGTCACAAAGGAAACAAAATCATGACGAGGCTGGATCTGCTCCTCACACCTGGTGCCTCACACGCACATCCTGTCACAATCATGACTAGCCAACAAGTGAGATGTTCTCAATGCACGGTGGTTGTGACGGGATCTGCTCCTCATAAATGGGCACCTCACAGGCATATCCACCGTGCATTGAGAACATCTCCTGTGAATAATAATAAATTAGTAGGGGATGTGCATGTGAGGAGCAGATCCGGTCTCAATGGTACCAAACATAACTGATTTTACAACGTATTATTCTTTCATTCATGAGATGGACTTCAGTTTTGGCCCATCTCTCTACCCCATTTAATCTATAAGCTTCAGAGGGGGATTGGGCCATGGGCTTGAGCTTTGGTTTGATCATGAAGGATTTCACTTTTAGAAGTAGAAGTTACGAGGTGCAACTTGGATGGGCGTAGGTTGGAAATTTGTATGGGCCTGACCCAAAATATGGGGCGCAATGCAATGTAAATTCTTCAAATCAAGTACACAATTTACACCCCAGACACAGATGAAAAATAGGGGCTTGTCTGTTCCACATAGTGTGTTAAGACCAAACCAACACTATTGTATAGAAAATTGTGAGAAATATAATCGGATTCGGAGAAGAAATAAAACCATTTTAGCCATTACCAAATGATGATGGCTCAGTTGGTAAGACCTCTGACTCATAGCAGAGACCTGAAATCAAATCCGTTGCCACCAGGATTTGGGTGAGGGTGGGGTTATGTGGATGGGGTATGGACTACCCTAGAGAAGATGTTCAAACAGCGCCCACTGTATTATGGCATATAATATTGATAAATTTAAAAGGCAAAACATTTCCCTAAGTCTAGGGTGGTGTTAAATAGGGTGTATTGAAAAGTGCAAGGCAAAGCATTTTTCTAAGTATGGTGTTTAGTTGGAACTTGGCAGGTTGATTTTATTTTTACATGGTTTTAAATAGGCAAAGAAGCTAAATTCATGTATACTTTCACCGTTCTAGAACCACAATCAAAGGTCACCTCCTTTCTAAAAAATACTTTTCTTTTTGAAAACCAGTAAATTGGTCCTCTCTCAAGAGGCTCAATCAAAAAAAAAAAAAAAAAAAGGCATTCTCTTTCAAAAATGAAATATTTTGCTTTTTAGAAAAAGAGGGGCCCTGCTTTTTCAAAATAACCACACCCACCAACCAAGCACGCCTTGTCACATCTTAGTTGGTAAACACGATTATGGATATGGGCCATATATAGCACTGAACAGAACAGAATGGCAATTTCTTAATCGAATTCATGCAATGATAATGTTGATGGTGGTGATGATGGTAATTGGTAAAGAGGCAATAGTGAAAAATATATTTATATCAAACATTTTCTTTTAATTAGGGATAATGATATAGGTGAATTTATTATGTTATGATAGAGTTTGAGATTGACTAAAATAGACTATATAGAGGTTTAGACAGTGTTTAAGAATTCAAAATTTGAATAGGTTTGATCTGTCTTAATCTATAAACATGATGTAATTAATTATTATATTAAAAATGAAAATAATCACCCTTTCTCTGAAATCTATTACCTTTGTATTTGTATAGAATATCTTGACTATAATGCCTCTTGGACTTGTCTTAACAATAAAGAGGGTTTTTCCAATGTGAATTATTTTTCTCAATTGAGTTGGTTTAAAAACAAATCAAAATCACCGGGTTTCAAAATAAATTGGTGCATAAAAGTAAAACAAAAGATGTTCTTGTTATTTTATTGCTTCCAAAACTGAAACCCAAAGGATATTGTAAGGTTATAGCAGTGTTACAAAGATAACAAGTTAGCAGGAAGGGGCCTTATGGGACATTGTATTTTTAATTAGAACCAGAGATACTCAAGAAGATGACATTTTATCCTTGGTTGATACATGTTTTTCAGAAGAGGACTTTTCAGCTATTTGGAGATAGTGATGCAATTTAAAACATGGGTTTCCAGCCATTGATGCCTTAATAGCTCGTAGGAGCTTGCAGTGTTGGTTTTCAGGATTTGACCAATAATTCTTTCTCTTGTGGAGTAAAACACACTGTTCAATTAAGTTGGTGAGCGTAGAAGAATCAGTTGTTGTAATTGGTCATCACGCAGTTCTTTTTATGGAAATTTACAGCCTCACACAACAAAGAGTATTTGTTTTGAAACAATCACATAGTGAATAGTGGAAATAGATTTCCCACCTGTAAAGATGATACATTGTGGATTAAGCTAGCCTTGTCAAAAGACTGAAAACCATAAAAGGAACACCTAGTCTCATGGAACGGAATTCCAAACATTGAGAAGCTTGTGGTTTAAAACTATTTGTTAGAATCAGTTAGCCCTCTTTGTTTATGAATTAAGTGATGCAGCATTTATAGTGAGTTGGAGGGATTTGTGGTTGGGTAGTAGCATTCTATAAATTCTAGCTCATGCGTCACCCTTCCTTATATTTTACTTTTGTCAGTTGTATTAGCTTTTGGGTGTTATTTATCGCATTTTCTTTGAAAATTTTCCTTCTTTTCTCCTTTTCCTGAAAAGCACGATTTGATTAAGTAGGAAGAATAAAATAAAACCGAACAATCAAAGGCTGACACAGGAAAAACATGATGATCTCTTATATAATTAGGGCCAACGTTTATCGGAACTCACGGTGCACGATCTGATAAGACAGTTCGGACAACGAGGTAGTGAGGCCGTTTAGTCAAATTGCAAGATAAGTATGTGAGAGTGTTCGGGATTTTTTACCCCGTATGAGCATTCTGATAAGGTTTAGATTGTAAAAGAAATGAGAGAGCTGGGTCACATGTGCCTTATGAGATTGGAGGCAAGGCCTTTATATAGGCAAACAGTCATGGGCCTTACGATGTGTATTCAAGATCCTCAACCCATCTAGTCTGGAGTTGGTTTTACACCTGAAGATGGACTCCGTGCAAATTGATAAGGTTTATCCATGTTCGTACAAATCGGGCGGGAAAAGATGAACTCCACTTATGTGATGCTATGATCTTGAGGAGATCAAAGACAACTAACTTGCTTCTAAATTGAAGTTATGTGGCACCTCAGCAGGTTAGTGCATATAGTTGAGCTATTCACACTTCAGTATAGCTAGATGAATCAAGGTGCGCGAGGTGATTCACTGACTGAGATTGCTAAGGTCATCGAGGTCGCTGAGATGTCATCACATCATTCTGTCACTCATGTATTGTCACATCATTTGATGGGCCAAATTATCTCTGATCAAGAACCAATACCAATTGGCCACCGGTTTTTGGATCAACAGTTTAAACGTCTGATTTAAACAGATCATCCTGTAGTAATTAAAAAAATTAAAATAAAAAATAGACAAAAAATCATTGTCCAAATTGATGGTTTAACCGCCCAGATTAACAAGTCATTGACCAAATCAATGATTTGGGGTTAAAACCAAACTGGTATCCTGATTTATTTATGAGCCAAAACGGTCCAGTACGGACAACTAGTTGGATCTTGCTGGACATGACATTTTGATCGTTTAATCACCAGGCAAACCACCCAGTTGAATCATTAAACCGGCCACCTAGTAGATCTAACATGCATTAATGTGAATTAATTTGCCCAGCCTACTTCAATCTAAGTATGCATATATTGGGCTTTCTCATGCTAAGTTTGGTCTTATAAACTCAACCAGACCTAATCAGAAGTTGGTGGACTTGGATTGAGATCTTTGCCTACCCAACTCAAATATGTTCCTTCAATTGGAGCGCCAATTGTCACCTTGGAAAATTCTGAGTTCGATATTAATAACTACAGTCTACAATTTTTTTCCCAACATATAATATTATATCCTAATCAAATGGACTCAAATCTAGCTCAACCTCGACCCAACAGGCTGAACCCATGTGTCTAGAGTTCACATCACCGCCCCACAACGTTCTACAGCATATCTCTGGCGTGTATGAAGAACATCTCTCAATGATAGTATAAAAAATGATGATGTTATCATTGAGAATGTTCTCAAATACACAACAGGGATATGCTTTGAGATATTGTGGGGTGACCCTTTGTCGGGAGGAGATGTGAACTCATGTGTATGGATTGCATCCATCGTTGGGTTGATGTTGGAATCAAATTACATTCCTGATAAGATTAAACGGGTGTTTGATAATATGAATGGTTTTAGAAAAAACAAAAACAATTGTTGCATCAGAGAACAGTCTAAAGAAAAAATTCTGAGGTATTTTTGTATGGGTACATATTGTTTCTTTCCAACCCAAATTACTTTGTGGAGAGCCATGAACGAGGTCTAGATTGTAGAAAGTAATTTTGTCAGACGATCACTGAGGCAACAATACTTATTAATTTAATACATTTATTTAGAGTATTGTTCGATTGCATCAGCATTTCTAGGTAATAGGACAATCAAAAAACAACTTTACGCTGCATTTGGCATTCTTTATTTTAAGGTTTTATCTTTTTTTTTTGCAGTTAAAATACCTTTATGAATACTGAAGTCTTAACTGAAAAAAAAAAAAAAAAAGAGTAAATCCTTAAAATAAAGAATACCAAATGCAGCCCTAGTTGCCACTTCCCAATTGAAATCAGTCCAATTAATCATCCGAAACCCTTTTTATGTTATTGTAATTTTGATGTCATTTGTGAAGGACGGGCCCATGATGCTTGCTGAAGTAAGACAAATGGAATCTCTCTCTCTCTCTCTGTGTAATGGCCTATAGAAAATTATCAAATACAGTAAAAGGTAAAAAGGAAAGCTGTTTCTTCTTTTTCTTTTTTCTACTAGGACTCCAAATAGACATATTCTCATTGGAGAAGGAATTGACCTACTTGCTTCTCATAAATTATATATTTACTAGGAAATAACAAAACCCAGCCATCAGTTGTTATCTCAACACCCTTGAAGTGGCGGGGTCTTTATTTATTATTAAAAGTCAATGAATTTAAGAAAATAAAAACAATAAATAAATGACAAAAAAGCGACATCCCAAACCCTAATATTTGTAAAACTAAAGTACTCAAAAGAACCTCAGCAAGTTAATTTAAGCATCCAAAAAATTAATTTTGAGATGGCTACGTCCATAACTAGTCTGCATACATATATGATCTGCATTCTAGTGAAGGTTTGGCAGAGGAAAGAAGACAATTTATTTGTCAAATAATTAAAAAAAAAAATCTTTTATTAATGATTTTTTTCCTGATCTAGATAGGTTGGTGGCCTGGTGGGTCCTCGGTCTCTTTGCCTTTACGGAGAACGCATTATGGAAACTTATTGGGATGATCGGTCCCAGCACTTGGTCAAAACCAAATCAAGGATGCTATTTACATTTGATCCTTTTCATACTTGCGCCAACAACTCATTTTGTTCAAACTTGCACCCACAGAATGGTCAGAACCAGCATTGACTCATTTACATGCAGGATACAAAACAACAGGCTGAAGGGGTTACAGGACTAAAAATCGAGAGAGAGAGAGAGAGAGAGAGAGATTACAGGACTAAAAATGGGGCCTCGCGCGGATTGGATCAAATTGGACAGCCCCATCTCATTGACCTTATAGAACTCGTCCAGACTGAAGTATATAAAGCAATGGTGGGAACTGAAGCAAGATGGATCTTTACCAACTAGATTCCTGGTAGAATTTTGGTCTCTCTAATTTAAAACTTTTGAATTAACATTTGGATAATGCTCAACTAATCTGACCCCAGTGATTATTATAAACTTGTGTGCTGATTAGAATTGAGCTCACTTTGGTTCTTTAAGCCTTTCTTCTTGATTAAGATCGGATACAAATTATTTGGCATTCGAAGTTGAAATTCACAAAGAAACAACTCCCAAAAGTCATGGATAACCATGACATCCAGTACTGGACACTAGATAGAGATTAACAATCTGTTTCAAGTTTTCTTTGGGCTCCTATTATCATGGGTGAAGATATCCAGATTGACCTAACTAATAACATGCAAAGTTCTGACTTAAAACCAAGATGACCTCCATCAGCGCAAGATGGATCTTATGGGTTTGATAGTCAACCCTTTACTTCTATCCCGCATAAATAACGCAAAATGAAAATAACAATCTAAGTTATTTTTCTGCAATTTTTAATTTAGGAGTTGTACGCTGATAGGTCTGATTTCATTCTTTGAAAACAAAAAACGATTGTTATGTTAGAAAAAAAAAAACAATATGGTTTTGCTGATGTGGCAATTGCATTTTTTTCAAAAAATGAAATCATATATATTGGCATTTTGCTGATGTGGTAGTTATTTTTGTTTTGAAAGCAAAACCATATATATCTAATTTGGCGAATACCCCCTTAATCTTGTGGGATTTGAGTCAAATTCCTTAACAAATAAAATTAAAAATAGGTTTTTGACATATGGTATGGACAAGAAATTAGTTTTTGTGAGTTCCTTTATGATGTTTCCAAATATGTCAACCCCTTGAAAAAAATATATTAACTTTTCTCAAGAAAAGCTTTTTTTTTTTGAAAAATAAAAGCTTTATCAAATAATCATGAAAAGATTTAGTTATTTTTCTTATTTAAAGCAAATATATATTACATAAAATATAATAAAGTGTTTACTCTTTCATTGAGTAGGGAGATTTCTTACGCAAGCTACATGCCATGCATGCAGAGGGATGATGTGGCATATCAAAACCATCAACTGGACGTGACGGACCATCTAGATTGGCCAGTGATTCTGTCCTTCTGTTCACATCAGACCTATATACGTTTGGATCCGGTGTAAAACACAATCAGTGTATATATGGGTAACCGTTACATTTTGAAAATTATGATAAAAATAGTGTAAAGTTTTACATTAATAAAATCGATGTAATATTTATATGGATTATTGATATAAAACTTTATACTTGATGAGATTTTACATTGATTCACAATATAAAACTATCATCTCCATCCAAACGCCAACAAATCTAAATTGGAATAGAGTTTTATGTTAACCAAAATTACACATTTCTTCCAAATGCCTATAAAACCGAGCTGATATAAATGCAACCTTAAGGGGGACCCAATTTGCATGCTTTTAGATTTTTAATATTATACCTAGTCCTTGACGAAGGGCTTACTGAGTTACTGTGGATGTTTTTTATGGAAAAATTTTGGCTGTCTGTAATCTGTATTACCAACCACTGTGCTCTCTCTTGCATCCATGGCATGTTAATCCATATAAACTCCATGAAACAGTAAAGATGTTAGAGACAAGGCCGTATGAACAAATTAATATATTTCAATTATATGATTAGTTCTACACTAATTTGTATTTGATCAATTCAAAACATTTCAGGTAGAAATAATAATCTTATCAAACACAACCTTAATTTCAATATAGAACACAAGGTTTAAAATATGCCGGTATGGATGTATTGGGCAAATCGATACTGTTTCTTTTTTTAGTTTTTTTTTCTGCAACTAGTTCAGGGGGGGGGGGGTTAGGTATCTTCCATCCCCTGAATTGGTCAGACCCCCGATACACCCACTATAGAGGCATATCAGAGGAGTCCCGGAATAATACATATTAGCCGATACTGATCGCCAATACATATCGATACTTTGAACCTCAATAGAACATTCTTACCATATTTTGAAGTTCATTAAAATAGACCAAATAGGAGGGTTGCAATTACGTGAATTTTTTCTGCACCTCCATATTCAAAGGGATGCCAAGTAACCATCTCAGCTAGTGCGTCATGAACTCTTACAAGCCAAGCCTCTTATTATTATGGGCATGTTAGTAGGAATTTTTATAGGGCTGCTATCTATGGCTAATGTCCTTGAATGCAACAAATTTGTTTTTTTTTTTTTTTGTTTTTTTTCTATATCCATATCCCTTTCCATAGAGCTCAATGTTTATCCATTCATTAATCTATCTATTTATTTGTTTATTGTGGAAGTATTCAAAACATGTTTTTCCTCTCCTAGTAATGGTGGATCCATTCTTTTTAGGTTTTACAAAGTTTGGTTCTATGGGATAGAAACTGAATTAAACAACTTAGTGCTTTGTCTTTTAATTGATAAAATAATTAGACAATAAAATATTATTTCAAGGGATACATAAATCGTGATGGATTTCCTAGAGGTTAAGAGCAAAACCTCCACACACTTTGCAAGTATGGGAATACTGTTGCAGATTGAAAACATTTTCCATGAATTTAATATACATTTACGGAAGATATTTTCAATTAATATACAGCTGACTGATATATGCAAAGAATTTTTGCTTGCAAGAGATCTGGGCTCATACTAATCTATCTAATTTGGACATCAGATCTGCTACCCTCTTTTTTTGGTACGCAAATGGGCCGACTACACAAGATGAGCACCTAGAGACTTTACCAAACCCTTACCCCCACCCCTACCCTCAAACCCTGTAGAAGGTGGGACTCAACACAGTTCTTCATTACAACGAACTTGAGACTTTACCACCAAGTTAAGCTGGCACCTTCCCCAAATGACACTAAAGCCATACAAAAGAAAATATTTATATGCTGTTGTTCATGGGAAATATTCTCAGTGTGCCACTGTCATGTGGGTAGCAGATTCACACTCCCCAACCTTCAGCCCTTAAGGAGTCGATATCAAACGGCCCATGACTGGTATTTATTACATTAAATGTCCCATATATTAGGAGTCCGGATCTGCTCCTCACACTAACCTCACAGCATATCTTTATCGCACATCTCCCATCCGCACTATATGAGGTGCAGATATATAAATTATTTTTAAGGATTTTCATTAAATAATCAAATTTTTCCTAACATTAAATGCTCCCATAAGAGGCAGTCCTCATAAGAGTCATTCCATAAAAACAGACCGCACAGTAAACAATCACCCCAACTACTCCACTAAGAAAAAAAAACATATCATGAGACGAGGTCCAATGATATTTGATTACAGCACCTAGGAAAGTGGAAAGAAAAGGGTCCATCAACTGTAAATTGTGAAGTCCAATAAAACCCAGCCTAGCCATCCTCCAATAGCTTAGGACTAAGAATAATTTACTAGGATAATGAAGGCGCTTTTAACCATTTGATTGGTGCCACGTGGACTCATGCCACCATAATGTGGGGTATGGGTGTTAAGTAGACTCCAATCAGAAAATATCAACTTGGATATATCAAAATAATCTTCACAGTTACAATGCCATTTCATGGCCTTGATTCTTAAGGGCACATTTACATATGGAATCATATGTTATAAGTCATCTATCAAGCCTTACATAAAGGTAGCCCCCAAACCCCAACTTACCCACCTAGGTCATGTCCAGTATCTGGTCAGTTTTGCGTTCGGCATGGTTTTAGAATGAATAATGAGAACTTTCTTCTTATTTTGAACTAGTCAATTCATCTTATTTATTTACCAAAATATGGTCTGCTGATACAAGCTTGACATCACATGATCCAATATTGATCTCCGCACAAGCAACATATAGTCATTAATTATTGATTATTGAATTTTTTTCTCAAATTTCAAAATTAAAACCCCTATTTTCAGGTTCAAAACCCAACCAACAAATGGGTTAGAGAATGTATTGCATGGTCTAAGAATCTGATTAAATTTCATTTTTCAAACCATTAAAACCCAATTTTTCAACAGGCTCATGGATCTTCCAAATCACAAACCAAACACCACCTAAACAAAAACAAGAGGAATGAGCTTATCTTATTTTGTAAAATCCTTTTATTGCTATTTTCTCTCCTAGCGTCTGTTTGGCATCGATGCCGTTGCTCCAAAAAATGGCAATACATTAGTGCCACGTCGGAAAAAGTGGTGCTCCAGGAATCACTTATTTGTTTGGAACCGTTTTTCCATAAAAAAGGTGTTCTAAGCCACGTTTTGGAAATCAGGAAGACGTAGCTTGGAGCAACGCCGAATTCAGTATTTCCTGGAGTTGCAACTCGTTGCTGCCAACTGGGACATGACGTGGCTTGGAGCAACGCCGAATTCAGTATTTCCTGGAGTTGCAACTCATTGCTGCCAACTGGGACATGGTGTGGCACTGGATAATAGGTACCAGTGCTAAAAACGTTTCCTAGAGCATTGGTACCAAACAAAAAAAAACGCTATTGTTGCTCTAGAAAATGTTGTACTTGGCAGTAATGTTTCCAAAAAAAAAAGACACAAGAAAACGATGCTTCCAACCCATACATGCATTGGTACCAAACAGAAAACGCTGTTGTTGCTCTAAGAAATGTCGTACTTTGTAGCAATGTTTCCAAACAAAAAACAAAAAAGACACCAGAAAACAGTGCTTCCAACCCACATATCAACAGCACCATTTTCTGAGAAAATAGTGTTGTATCTATAGCATCTATGCTAAACAAATACTTGGCATCTGTTTGGCATCGATGTCGTTACTCCAGAAAAACGGCGACACATCAGTGCCACATTAGAAGGTGTTCCAAGAAATGGCTATTTGTTTGGAACAGTTTTTCGATAAAAAACAGTATTTCAAGCCATGCCTTGGAAACCGAGAAGGCATGGCTTAGAGCAACACCAAATTTAGCATTTTTTGGAACTACAAGTAGTTGCTGCCAACAGGGACATGAGGTGGCAGTGACAAGAACATGATGTGACACTGGATAATAGATACCAATACTAAAAACATTTCTAAAACATACCAATACTGAAGCATTGATATCAAACAGAAAACGTTAATATTGCTTAGAAAATATCCTATCTAACAGCAACTTTTCTAAAGAAAAAAAAAAAAAGACACCATCTTCTCATAAAACCATCCT
This sequence comes from Nelumbo lutea, assembly GCF_056320005.1. Classification (NCBI taxonomy): domain Eukaryota; kingdom Viridiplantae; phylum Streptophyta; class Magnoliopsida; order Proteales; family Nelumbonaceae; genus Nelumbo; species Nelumbo lutea. The sequence continues at coordinate 37,495,595 of NC_142688.1, forward strand.
TGCAATCCACACATCAATCACCAGCATCGATGACAAACAGACAGTTAATTTGAAGTCCATTAACCTGTGTACTGGATAAGGTAGAGATGTCAACTGAGTTGGGATTAACAATAGACAACTTGGACTTCTTGTGTATTTCCAACTCATGCCATTCAGTGCAGAAGGCACTCGAGAATCAAGCGAGTTAGTGCACGATCTCACCACTGAAATTGACTTCATTACTCATCTGATTCTCTTTATCACAGGTTAGGTACAACCATACTTACCCACAATTGTCAAGGTTTCGTTTGCCATTTCACAGCCACAACCACAGGGAGTTGATACGCGGAAATATTTAATAAGCGATCATTGACTTTTTAATAAACAGTCATGATTCCCAGTTGAGAAAAATGGACAAAAAGAGCTCGCCATTGATGCTTGATGCAATGTGTTCGCACCATGTTTGTTTCCCGGACCCTTCATCCAAAGCCACACATATTTCCCCAACAAGACCCATCAGATGACACGGTCTGACTGACTGAACGGTTTGGATTTTGATACTGAAACAGTCAGCTGCCTCCAAGGTCACTTAACTTCCTTCCTGTAATTGTGCATACATCTGCTGTTGTTTGTTTATGTGCCATCAACAGCATCAGAGACGAGTGGGTATAAACGTGAAGACAATAGGGAGTTGATAACTTGGTGGGGAAAACTGGAAAAGACAAAGAGAAAAGTAAAACTAGGGGCAGAGGGTAAGGGGATGAATAAGGAACGCAGGAGATGGAAAAAGTGGGTTTGATTTGTGAAGCTCAGAAGGTTCTTTGAAAGGGATTGTTGGTGAGTTCTTTTCTTCATATACCCAGAAGATTGGGTTTTCCTGGAGTAGGCTCTTGGTTACGGGTTTTGGAAATTTGATCTGTTCAGATTCTTGAATTGGGTTCTGAGACTCTCCAACAAGGAACTCACAATTTTCTTTTCATTTTACTCTTTTATATTTTCTTATAGCGTTTAAAGCGTGTGGTCTTTTGATTTCTTCATATTTGTTCTTCATCCGCCCATTGTTTTGCTCTTCATATGTGGCGTTTCCTTTTTTAACCACTCAAATCTGCAATTTTTAATGTAAAAGGTTCCTTAAAGGTGCTTTCTTGCTTTAACTTTTTTGCTTATTCTTGTGATTCCATGGTCAAAACCCAAATTTTGTCTTCCCTCCGCCCATTTTTTAGGCTTTTCTTCCATCTGGGTATTTCACGTTTCGGGATTTGATTGCTGATACGATCTCAATCTTGATGTCTTCCTTCTGTACCAGGTAATCTACCATGGTTTTCTTGGATTAGCTTCAATATTTTCACTTTTTTGTTTCCCGTCTCGTGCTTGTAGCTTCTCCTCTCATTTTTCTTTTGTTGGGGAGAGGGGGCGTGTTTGGATCTATTCTTTTCAGATGCATCTGAAGGATCTAAATTGTTAATTTGACGTAATTCTACAAAATTCACATGATAATAAGTTTCTTTGCTTATTCCTAGATCGCTATGTTAGATATTGATTCACTTCTGAACAACTTTCGACTAATTTATTCCTTGGTAGCACCTTTCCTTTGAGCTTTTTACTTCTCTTTAACCTGCTTATTTCTTATAAACTTTGTTAGTTTTCCTTTATTTTACATCATTTTTTGTGGTATGTTTGTTGGCTTCAAGAAATCTTTTTTCCTCTATCTAAAAAGTCAGCTAGATCTAATTAGTTATTGCTTTCAGCTTCAATTTTCTTAGTTTTGGGCCACATAGCTACGCATGTTTCAACTTTCAAGAGAACATAATCAGTTAAAAAAAATCAGTGATAATTTTAGAATAAATTTCATGCTTTTGGTAAATTAAGTAGAGCTTTGAATCTCAAGCGAATTTAATAGATGTCCATCTTGATGGCACTTGCTAGCTATATGAAAATTATGAGGTGTTCTTAGAGGCTATATTTGGATTTGTGATTGTCCTGTTTTGCATGCATAGAAAATAATATAAAATATACTGGTCTACATGAACCATTCTTGTGAAATTTTTTCCTCATTTGTCAAAAAGAGTCCCCTCACCTTCTATTGCCTTGATTTTTCATTACTAAATTGCATTCCATTTTCTCAAAGAAATTAGTGGATTAACAATGTTTCACCTGTTTGCATGATATCAAGAAGTAGCTTCTAAGGTTGTACAAGAACCTTGAAGAGGTATCCTGTAACAAAAGGAAAATCACAAAATTTAACCAGCCCGCATCGTTTCTGCATTGTTTTACATGATTAAATTTGAACTCTCCATGTACTTGATCACACAATATAAACTTATAAAATGTATGTATTTTAGTGTTGTGAATCTGGACATGCTATACAGTTTATATATGAAAACTTGTGGGTCTAGGAGCCATGTCCCAAATATCTTAAACCAAAATTTACAATGAAGATCAAAGGTCATAATCATGATAGAGAAGAAACTCCTATTCCAGTGCTGAAGTGGTGGTGATAATGAGAGACACCTGTAGTGGCCAATTGACCATAGTGATTTTGGTTGGGGAACAATGGCAGAAGTACAATTGCACAAGAGGCAATAATTAAGGAAAGAGTTAAGTACAAATCAGTCACAATTGCATGACTGATTTGAAGAAAAATGAAATTGAAAATGGAAAAAATAATCAAAACTTTCATTTGTTTTGGTCTTTTCATAATATAGGATTATACACGTGCCTAACAAATGCCATTTGATGTGGAGTGAAGAAATAACATACTACGGTTCCAGAGCAGGAACCTTATTCCACTCAGCATCTAAATAATATCTTTTCATCCTATACTTCCTTACCCATTGGCCATGTTTATGAACATCTGCAGTACTGATATTTCTATTAATGGTTTGCACATGCTGTTATAGTTTGCTGAACTAGCATTCTAACCCATCATTTCTTTTGTTTGAGTCCAGGCACCTTAGTGGCTCCAGAGGATTCTGGGACCATATATAACCATTTCTACAGACTTGCTGATATTTTAGCCAGCTTGAAGAAAAGAGGAGACCCATTTTGTTCTTTCTGCCCATTGGACTCAGATTCTTTATTCTACAAAAATCTTTCCCAATACTTGTGAGTGGTTTAAAGGGATGCATGTCTTTAGTTAGATATCAGATCCATTGCTACTTCATACAGCGAAGAAAAACTCTACAAACTCGAAGGCAGAAGCAATAACTCCAGTTTATACCCTCAAACATTTAGTTCAGCCAAGCAAAAGTTCAAGTAGAACCCAGTTCCTATAGCTGTGAGAGTTATAACCAATCAAACCTCACCAGCTCTCCTAGAGAAGAATTTCTTGCTTCACAGATGGAGTTTCTCCGTCCTGCTAAGTCTGCCATTCCAGGAGCTATGTTCCGTCCTCAAGGTGGCTCTTCTTACCAGCTTATGACCACATCAAGTTCTTCTGTCAGTACACAGAACTCATTTAATTCCTCTTTCACATCCATGAGACATCCTGTTGCCTATCAATCTCATTCTTTGTCAGAATACTTAGATGAGCAGAGCCCAGATAATGGAACACTAGATTATGATGATGATAATGAGGTTAGGTTAAAGCTCCAAGAACTGGAAAGAACACTCCTCAATGATAATGATGCTGATGATTATGTGTTTGGTATGGACCAAAACATGGATATTGATTGTGAGTGGATTGAATCTATCAAGAATCTCTTACTCCCCAATTCACCAAAGGAATCTTCATCCTCAGACTCTAATATCAGTAGCTCCAGCAGCAGCAAGGAGTCACCAGAGACCCCTACGATACCTCCTGTTTCCTCCCCCCACTCTTCTAGAATCCTAACCCCTAAACAGTTGCTTTTTGACTGTGCTGCTTCAATTTCAGAAGGCAACATGGAGGAAGCATCATCTATGATAACTGAGCTTCGGCAGATGGTCTCAATTCAAGGAGATCCTCCCCAGAGGATAGCAGCATATATGGTAGAAGGGCTTGCAGCCCGGATGGCCGCATCAGGAAAAGGATTATATAAGGCTCTGAAATGCAAAGAACCACCCTCTTCTGATCGGCTTTCAGCCATGCAAGTCCTCTTTGAAGTCTGCCCCTATTTTAAGTTTGGGGTCATGGCAGCCAATGCCGCAATAGCAGAAGCTGTCAAGGATGAATCAAGGGTCCACATTATTGATTTTGACATAAACCAAGGAAGCCAGTACATTCCACTGATACAAGCTCTTGCTACTCAACAAGGCAAGCCACCACACATTAAAGTAACTGCAGTAGATGATCCGGAGTCTATACAACGTGCAGTTGGTGGCCTGATGATCATTGGACAGAGGCTTGAGAATCTTGCAGAGGCTCTTGGAATGCCTTTTGAATTCCAAGCATTAGCATCCAAAATTGCAGATGTTACCCCATCAATGTTGAATTGCCAGCCTAATGAGGCAGTCATTGTCAATTTTGCCTTCCAACTCCACCACATGCCTGATGAGAGTGTATCAACAGTAAACCAAAGGGATCAGCTCCTTCGCATGGTCAAGAGCTTGAATCCAAAGCTAGTGACAGTGGTTGAACAAGATATGAATGCCAACACCGCCCCATTCTTTACAAGGTTTGTTGAGGCATATAACTACTACTCAGCTGTATATGATTCACTTGATGCAACACTTCCAAGGGAGAGCCCAGACAGGATGAATGTTGAAAGACAGTGCCTTGCACGAGACATAGTCAACATCGTGGCATGCGAAGGCGAAGAGAGGATAGAAAGATATGAGGTTGCAGGGAAATGGAGGGCAAGGATGATGATGGCTGGCTTCACATCATGTCCTATGAGCACTTATGTCAATGAGACAATCCAAAAACTACTGAAGCAATATTGTGATAGGTACTCGGTGAAGGAAGAGAAAGGGGCACTACTTTTTGGATGGGAGGAAAAATACTTGATCGTGTCTTCTGCATGGAGATGACCGGTTTTGATCGTTTTAGGTATTTGTTGCAACGTCCAGCGCAAATACCTTACATTTCTTACTATAATCATATTATATTATCATTGTATATATATTATATATGCATCAGCATCACATCTATAAGCTAAGTTAGGTTAGAACTTGGTAGGAAATAATAAATATTTTCTTTTTTTTTTCCCTTTTCTTTCCTCTTTTCCTGTTTTGTTGAAGACCTTGTAGAATGACCATAGATGCCAAACTAATTTAGTGCATTTGACAGCTAAATATATTATATCATGTTTGTTGCTTCATGTGTAACAGTTCAACTTCATGATGAGTTCAACCTTCCAACTTGTCTTCTCTATGTTTGACTATCCAAATTCAAGATGCCATCTGATTCCTGGAAGATGCATTAGACCTTTCAACTTTGATGGCCGCGTCGCAAAGGATAAGTCAAGACCCAAGTAGAATGAAATTCTGAGATAGTTGGGGAACTTTAGAATTCAAATTTCAAATATGGATGGGCATAAGAGAGTGGCACCATCTCCATTCTCCAGCATTAGAAATTATTCCATACTGCCTCCATCCGTGCATGCAATTAGAGCACTCGAATTTCTGGTCCTGGATTTGTAACATCGCTAGCTTCAGGATACCACTGTGTTGAGTCTGTTGACTACGCGAATTGCAGACCCTACATAGTACGGCCAGCCGCCAGTGGACCTAACGTGCACCAACGCCACCAACCATTACCGACCAACTGAAGTCTGACCCAACAGTTGTAAATATGTAATACTCGATTTTAGCAAGAAAACTCGGTGCTTGAACATTATTTCACTGCATCAGACGGCCATCCACTCGATTTCAGGATCAGTTTGATTCACAGTCAAAATCTCTCAGATTTACCTTCCCCCTTCACCTGTTTGGTTTAGACAGAAATCGATATCAGATTTCATAAGATTTGCAGTCTCAGAGATTCTCATTTGATTTAGATAAAATTGCCTCTCATCTCCCCTCACCTGTTTTTACCTTCCCCCTTCACCTGTTTTTAAGTCACTTGTTTTTGTCCAGTTGAAATGAGATTCTCGTTGCTAAAGGGAGAGGCCAGAATGGCCATTCCCTCAGATGGGGATGTCACCCAACCAAACTGCTGTGCTGAAATCAGATTGACCCATTCCAGACACCTTTTACTCTGTTCGCAAAAGAACCATGAATTAATATACCCTCCGGAGCAAATGAAGTGTATTGATCCAAATTATCTCCACCTAATTATTTAATTATTAAGCCAACAACGTCGGAGTGGAATCAAGAGTAACGGAATGTATAGTATCACGGTTCTTTGGGGATTATAGGTCCAACCTCTTCTGCCATGTTTTTAGAATTGGGTGCTAAATGCTAGTAAACGTGATCGTTCCTGATGGAATTCTGTATGGCCATGTTTTTAGAATATTGGAGACGCAGCAACACAAAAAACAATTTCATCATTAGCACCGTAATCAATACATATTATCACCTCATGGGTAGCCTCAAATTGTGAGGACCCTATGCATCTGTTTTCTAATGGAATTAGCTGCTTGCATGATGAATAGAATAAACAATACTATGATACAAAGCATCTTCCCACATTAGAATAACCGAGCAAAGAATTCGAACTGTCCAAAAACGTTTATCAATGCTTGATACTTGCAAAACACAGAGCTACTTCAGCCTGGGCTTGGAGCTCTTCTAATACCTTCACAAATTTTTCGCGGCATGTTATGGACTCACTCTGTTCCACAAGCATTTTCCTCAACCTTCATGCCATGCACAAGCAATCAGCAGCAACATGTACAACAAGAATAATGGACAAAATGGAGATTAGAAAAAAGCAATTACATAACGTACTTCTATCTTATCTGCAATTGGCTCAACAAGCATGTTATGTCTTTTTTTTCATACAAAAATCATTACCAAACTACAAATCTTAAATGTAGTGGTTATGACTGTCAGTCTGTGACAGTCAACTTTCCTAAAGCCATGCTACTAAGTTCTGATATCATCTAAACACCAAATCATTTCTTACTACTTCAAACCATGTCCACCAACTGAGGGCTGGCTCATTGGTGTATTCGCTGGTATGTTCCAGCTTCAACACCGAATCAAATCCTGCAACCAGCACTTTGGGGGGAAAAGGGGTGAAAGGGGAAGTTATGTATGGTGCAGGGCACCGAATATTCAACTAGTAACAGTTCATTTATTCCTAAGAGTGCTGTAAATGGTCTTCTCTGCATATGACCAAACCATGTCAGTTTATTCTCTCATTTTATTACTTATTGGAGCTACTACTAGGTTCCTTTGTATGACTTCATTTCTCTGACCCTGTCTTTTCTAGTTTTTCCACTCAACCATCTCAGCATTTGTTGTTCTGCTTCTGCTACACTTTTTTTCTTTGAAATGTTTCTTAGTTTCTCGATTGCCCAAAACTCTGCTCCGTACAACACTGTTGGTCTTACAACCATTTTATAAGCTTTTCCTTTTGACTTTAAGTAGTACTCTCCTACCACATAACACTCCAGATCATAGTTTTCAAGGCGTCAAGGCAAGGCTAGGCGACTGAAGGGCGCCTTGTTGCCTAGTCAGGCACCTAGGTGTCGCCTAGGCAATGGTTTTTTTTTATGTTAAAAACATAAATCCTAGGGTAGTTCCCTAGGTACCATAACCATATTTCATTAATAATTATTCATGATTTTCAGAAAAGTATAAATTTCATATTAAAGTATAGATAATCAGCATATTCATGAGAAGAAAAGGAAGAAGAAAAATAAAATTCAAAAAATATAGGGGTTGAACCCTTATTTTTGTTATAGGAAAAGAAGAAAATAAAAGTATTGGTAGTAGTAGTAGTAGTAGTAGTAGAAGAAGAAGAAGAAGAAGAAGAATATACGGAAGAGGAAAATGTGCTGATTATAGAAAATTTTAAGTTCTTCCTTATTGGTTCAGGTTTTTATGTTTTTGAGGGTTCAATATAGCATTTAGCAATGTTTGTGTTGATTAAACCCTAATAAATAAGAAAATAATAAAAAGAAATTAGTATATAAACACACAAAATGATTATTTTAGTTTAATAATGTCTATTTTATAATTATAATCTCAAAAAAGAATGGATAAAAAAGTATTTTATAGTAGAAAGTAGAAAACTGCTTGGCAATTAGGTGAGGCGAACCTCAAAGGGCGCCCTCTTGACAACTGTGCTCCCGATGCACCTCTCCATTTTGCCCAATAATTCCATAAGATGGATAGCTTCCTAAGAAAGCATTGTGAAGCTAAATACAGATAGCGTCATGTGGTAATTATGGTCTATGCAGGGGAAAGGGATATTTCATATTCAGCTTCTGCCTTTTTTCATGTAACATTTACTAATGTAGTGGTGGGAAGGTCATAGATTTACAGCTGGAGGAGCTTAGAACAAGCAGGTACCTTTTAGAACACCTAGATACCAGTATAGGTTAGAATTTAGAAGTCTACAGAAATTTGGCCGCGCTTGGCTTCAAAAACCAATTTTAGATCAGATATCTATATCATATCCATGTACTGGGTCTTGGTAAATGGATTCAAACCCCCTTTCCTGTATCCAAATCTATGTCAGTATCTGCATGTGGGTATCATATTAAGGCAAACAATGGTGGTGATTCTTCACTGGAGGTAAAAATTATTGCATAAGCTATAGAACACCATGTTGGCTTTGATGCTGGTGGAGTATTTTTAGAGATACCTTAGAGGAGCATGTTTAATCATTTGGAGACAAGGACTTGGTCAAGGAAAGAGGCTAGAAGATGTTCTAGTGAACCTAGAAGCTACCTATGAAGGAAGAAAGAATTCATATCTAGAAGTCTTATAGGGGAATGTCCAAGATTAAAGATCATTATAAAGTTGTGTCTGTCAACTTTTTTGCGGCAATTCTTTTTCTTTTATTTCTTTTAGGGTTAATAATTGAGTTCCTTCTTGTGGCAAACCCCCCATATGGTCATGATTACACTATAGGGAACTCGATTTTGTAGGGATCAGGTTACACCATCCTGTCCCAATTGCCCAAAAAACCCAAGAATATCTTTGTATTGGTATGTGCTATGATGCTGTGAGCTGGAGAATAGTCTCAAAGTAAGGCATTCTTTTCAAGTCCCTCTTACCTAAGTCTAGTTTTAATTAACAATAAGAAAAATAAAAGGTAAAGCATGAAAAATATACAAGAAATGTGAAGCAGTAGAACCAATATGATAGGTATAACCAAAATTTACCTTTGGACAATTGATGTATCTCCATGACCAGTACATACAATAAACATAGTATTAATAGGTAGCATATCATAGAGGCTTTGAATTCGAGAATCCATGCAAGTTAGTATGTCCTTCAGTTCAGAGGTCAGACTGCACTTGATGCCTTTCCTCTTTGTAGAGGTGTTATGACATGTAAGCAATGACATCATCTCTGCAATTTTTGCATTCAATTTCTCTGTGTCCTCTGCTTGTCCCTTTAAATAGGAATTCAACTCTGAAAATTGAGTCCAGATGAAGTGTACCTTATCATTCTTCACCTAAAATCACAAATAAAAACAGATTTAAAGAAATATTTCTCAATTGTTTCCACTTAAGCTACAAAGACAAACGTTTCCAAGTAGATAATTTATATTGAAATTTGTATACAATTATAACATCAACCTCCTTTTTAGCCTTCAAAAGAGCTTCATCATCTGAACATATAGGAAATGAATGGCATGAACCAGCATCATATCTTTTCACTATGGAAACATCATCAATAAAAGAACAAGTTTTGCCATTCTCACTCAAAACGGTAACCAGTTTCTTCCGCATGAATGTTGGAGGTGAACCATATTCAGGCCCTAATGCCAAAGCAAGAGTGACCAAGCAACACATTAGTAGATCTTCTACTACATGAGAAATTAGAACACAAATAACAAATTTAAGAAAATAGAAAAGGACTTCAGTTGCAGTTACAAGGACAAAGTTGGGCTTTTTTTATCAATAACAAAGGATTTAATTGATCAATAAAAAGAGTACAAAGGGAGGAGATAACCTCTCTTATCTCCCCCAAACAAGAAAAAAAGAAAAACAGATTACAATTGAGTCCAAAACAAATTCCCCCTATTCACCCCTTGCTTTGCTATCCCATCAACAAGGGAGTTAGCACATCTCTTAACCCAAACCACTTAAAGAGAACAAAGTGGGTCATATTTTCTTTCTGCTTCAGAAGTTATGATACAAGACAAGCTATCTTGTATGAAAACTAACATGCTAGATCATATGATACAAGCACATGGCAATTTTTTTTCTTTGATTGGTAACTGTGAACTTTACTAATTGTAGTTCATACAAGCCTGCCAAGCGGCCCTCTGTTTAGGCTAACAACTGCAATCTAACCCTCTCTTTGGCTGTTCATAGTTGATTTTACTACAGTCCCTACAAAAATTCACCTCTATTGACCCCATTCTTGGCTAATGAATTTGCCAATTAATTAGCTGCTCTATATACCCAAGAAACAGTGGTCATCATTCCCCTTTCCAAGCTTCTTATTTCGTTAAGTTCCAACACTGCCATGGTTCATTGTTGTTTCCTTTTAACCATCCTACTACCACCCTTCAACCCCCCTCCCCCCCTTTTGATCAATAACAGTAAATTATATTAAAGGATTGAGAAAATTACAGAATGAGGGAGCTAAACACTCTTAACTCCCGAATACAGCCATGATACACCCAAAATATACAAGCAATTACAACAGAGCCCAAAAAATAGAGTTTCTGTTCACCCCTTGCCTAGCTAGACCATCCCACCAATGAAATTGCACTTCTCTTTACCCATGTACATTGAACTTCAAGGTCCTTAGTCAGCCACTTAAATTTCCTCTTTTCATTGCTGTAATTTCAAAGCCTAGAGTTGTCCTCTTTTAGCCAGTTCACCACAATTTCAGAATCTCCTTCTATGATCAGTTTATTGATATTCATGTCTTTAGCCCTTTGTACCCCTTCAAGAGCTGCTAGTATCCCAGCCCTCAAGGAATCTCCCACCCCAATTGCACCAGAATACATGGCTAACAGGTTCCCTTTTTCTTCTCTTATAACTCCCCCCATACCGGAGAGCCCTGGATTGCCCATACTGCTGCCAATCCTTAGGTCATGCAAGACTGTCTCAATGCCCTCAAGGAATCCCCATGTTCCATAGGTCTTGAATATATGGCAAGCATTGTCCACACACCATTTCTAAAAGTATATCCTATTGCCCAAGCTGCATCCATCAAACTGATGGTTCCCAGAGATCCATGATTACAGCCTATATGTAGGGGAGGATGCTAATAATTACCATACTTTAAGATTGTGATCCACAGAAGAGGGGGAAAAATGTCCAGTGTCTTTACCCAATTGACCACTTCAATAGAAACATTTTCAATGAGAGCTTCCTTGTCCAGAGGATTGCAGCCCTTCTGCCCTAGTACTTCTTTATAAGGTTCTCCCCCTCTTCCTTGGTGAAATAAGAAATGAAACTTTGAAGAGGCTCTTCACATCTGCAGGAGGGATCTGCCTGCTACAGCTTTGAAGAGGCATTCAAAACTTCTCCCCCTTCCAGTGTATTAATCAAATTCAAAGCAAGAGGGGTTTTAATGTTCCTTAACCCTCTTTGAAAGCCAAAATCCTAAAATATTGAAAAATTGGACAAGGTAACAAAATGATAGACAGATTTAGCTTTGTATGAGAAGATAGAGAATAAAGTAGGATAACATTCTTTCAAAGGGATATTCCCCAAGAACAAAGGAAGCAAACTTGAGATGGCTTTCAAGGAGAAGCTGCTTTTGCCCTTGCAGTTGAACAAGCATCATATTTGCAAATGGTAGCCACTACATCATGCGATATATTGTCCTATTGCAGACATAACATAATTTTTGTGATAATGTTTAAGTTCTCCTTTTCTTTTCCACACAATTTTCATATACAAATTATATAATCAGAATGCACATCCATGCTTACCATGCATAGTGAATGTATTAGATTTATAATCACACCAAACATTTTCCTGAACTAATTAGCAGTAGTGTTGGAAATTAAGTTTCCATGGCGAAGCAAGTAATCATTTTGTTTTTATATATGGTATTGCCATTTGTACATAAAAATAACTTTTCATCAGAATATAAAGAGGAAATGCAAGGAAATAGACACCTCTGCAGAACTCTAGTAGATTTTACAAGTTTAAACAGTGAAAAGATAGTTTAGTTCATGCTAATGCATACAAAATTAGATTGCCTACCATGTCTAATCTTTAAAAGTGCTAATTCCATTGCAGCTCTTGCATCTTCAACACTGTCATGCCCATTTCCTGAACCCTGTATTTCCCTGGAGAGGAACCTCCTGGCAAGAACTCGCAAAGCAGTCTTGAAATGTCCACCACGAGGGTGCTTGTATAACACCGCAGTATCAATCACCATATCATGAGAAATTTTCAGTGCCAACAGATCATTCTCCAAAGAGTGCCCAACAAGGATTGTTTCTTTGTAAACAAGCTTTAGTAACTCTTCCTTTTTTGGAGGGTTGGGGGGAGAGTGAGGGGAGGAAAAACTGTGAGTCATCATGAAAACAATATTGTTGCACTTTGAAGACAAAACATAAGCCTTATAACTGAGAAGGAAAAATATTTATTGCCAAACCCAAGTTTGGCAAGAAATGAAGAGAGAATATTAAATAACCTGAATATCTTTAAGAGTTGTAGTCACTCCATCCAGCATCTCAGCAGTGATTCCACTGTATCTGCACAATCAAGAGAAAAATTAATTGCACAAAACATAATAATTAAAACTTTCCCCAAGAAAGTTAGAACCCCCTAATGTGAGAGAGTATTGCACAGAATTCTATTTCTCAGAAACTCAGACACATGGTGGGAATTGGCAGCAATGTTCCTGAGTTATCCATTACAGATTCCACAGGCAATGCTTGTACATAGTTTTTGTATTCCCATTACAAGAATAAGTGAAGTATGGCTAATGAAGAATTTAAAATAGATTTCCCAAATTCCATGCCCAATGAAAACTATTTTAGACCATAACCACGATCAGCTATCTATCAGCCAGATCTTTTGCATTGAGAGTGATCCTAAAGGATCCTTTAAGGCATGCTTACATCAGCATTGAAAGCTGAGGTCCTGTTGTCCATCCCATCTCCCTCATTACGAATTTCATTCTCCTTTAAACATAATATTCTTCCAATGGATTCAACACTAGTGTAGCAAGTGCTATAGAGTGAAAAGGCTCATTAAGAGGAAGATCCGAAGATGTCCCTCTCAAGTTAGAATTCTGTATAAATAAGCAAGGAAACAATCATATTCTCCTTCACTTTAGGGATTCCAGACAATGTGGGATCATTTATGGCCTCTTTGGGTTCAACTGGTGGACCCTGAAGCCTCTTGAACATTTTTCAGGTTTGCCTATTGGTGGCCCTGATGGGAAAACTCATTATGAGATTATTGCTGGACCATGTGGAAGGAGGAAAGAATCAAATGTTTGAACTGCTTTTGTTAAGTTTGCAGTGGCTTAGCAAAGTCAGTTCATTGGTTATTGGTCCTGAGTTAGTTTAAAGGATTGAGGACCATTCATTATTCCTCTAGCTAACTACCGTGCATCATGAAGATAATTAGTTCATATTTGTGTAGCTTTAATTGAAGATAATTAGTACATATATGCACCTAGAGTCCATAATTCCAAGCATTTACAAGAAAGAGATCAGGTAGGTATTGGATAGTATTACCATAGTAGTTTGTAATTTGGTTTGCTAGTACATCTAGTTCTACAATTGCGGCTGTTTGCATAGATAAGAAACACAAAGTGCACTACATGGGCAGAAAATTTGCAAATAAGAGAAGTAAAGGGAAGCTCTTTTATTCTTATTTATTTATTTGTCTGCTTGTTGATAATAGGGCTGTTCATAAGAATGCCCAACCCGACCAAACTGACCCAACCCGAGTCGGTCGGGTTTTCATCAGTACCGGTTGGTTTCGGGTTGGGCAAATATATAAACCAATATATCGGGTCGGTTTTGGTTTTCTTGTGTGAAAACCGAAACCAACCCGACCCGAACCAAACTAGTCTTCTACTAGTTCGGTAGTTCCTAGTTTGAGTAGTTTCCTACTTAACTATAACTAGCCTTCTACTAAAACTAGAAGGCCCATTAGGCAATTACAATTAGCATAGGCAATTTATCCAAGTTTCTAACCTTCGATAATCTTTTACACCAAATAGGCAACCCATTAGGCAATTACAATTAGAATTCAATTAGGTGTCCTTTTGTACAGGAGCAAAACCAAAACCGACCCAAACCGACTCAAACCGACCAGGTCGGTTTGGCCTATCAGTGGGTCGGTTTCGGTTTCCACCTCAGGTAACCCGACCAAGTCGGGTCGGTTGGGAAAACCCCAATAAACCGACCCAACCCGACCCGTGAACACCCCTAGTTGATAATTAGAAAAGGTCTTTTAATTCACTATTTTTGTATTCTTTAGATAATACTAAGCAGTCCAAAGGACCATCATAACCCCAGCTTTTCCCTGTGTAATCCAGATTTTAAAAGTGCATGCTTTTTTTCAAAGAGGTAAAATTGTATTAATCAAAAAGGAAAGTGTACAAGTATATCACGTTCACTGTACAAAAGTTTCCGTACATATGAACACCATTAAGAACTCCCAAAAAAGTCAACAGCCAAAAAGGAAGACCAAAAATCCTCTTTGATATGTACATTGATGCTCAACCAGCCTCTCAGAACTTCAACTATTTGGCTTATCAGCTTCTATTGAGATTGTTTTTGGTCAAAAATCCTCCTGTGTCTTTTGCCCCGTAAAGCCCACAGGAACAGCAAACCACAGAATCCACCCCTTACTCATTCCTCCAACTTTCCAGCTTTCCAAAAGGGATTTAACTGAATTAGGCATGCAACTCTGGTAAGAAATGGCTACAAGGAAATTTGGCCAGACTCTGACAGAGAACTCGCAGTAGAGTAACAAGTGATTAAAAGTCTCTGCTTCTTTATTACATAAAGCACAAAGGGTGTCAGGCGAAGCAAGCCTTTTATAATCAGCATTTCTTTTATGAGGTGTTTTTCTTCAACAGCTACCCAAGAGAAAAATTTAACTGTTGAACGAGCAAAGCCCTCCTCAAATGGCTTTACTAGGGAAGGGTTTGGATGAATTAGGCCTCAATCCATTGTAGAAAGATTTAACTGAACAAGGCTCCGGATTTGGACCATTTCCACAACCTTTGATCTGGAAGCTGAGGATGTATTCTTAGGTTTTGCAACGTGGAAAGAAATTCTGCAACTTTGGGCACCTCTCGATCATTGAAATTCCTTCTAAACAAAGGCATCCAGATCAATGATTCTCCCTGTCTAGTATAGGAAGCAGCCACTGAAATCTCTTTATCAGATGCCAATGAAAACAGATCCGGATAGGCATCCTTTAGGGTAATGTCGCCACACTAATTATCAATCCAGAATTTCAGCCTGTTATCTGCCCCCTACTTTATACTTAATTCCTTTCAAAAAATGAGAGTAAGCTTTGTAAATCCCTTTCCAAACTCCACAGCCATATGGGCGATTAGAATCAGCTGCATCCCAACCTCACCATGATACCATGGACCACCTCAACCATGCAAAAAAGATACAAGTGCAAATCCAAAACCAAGAAAACCAACCAAGGAACCTTCCTCAAAACACATTTAGTAGTTAGGAGCATAATTGCACATAAACAAGAGATCATAGTTAAGGGACACAATAAAAAGGGGCAACCCAGTGCACAAGGCCCCCGCCAATGTGGGACTAGGGAGGGACAGATGTGCGCAGCCTTACCCTGCACATTAAGGGACACAATGATAATACTGTAATTTGACCTTCCACATTTTAGATGGCAAAGAGGAGGCACTAACTAAATCCATCACTACTAAAGGTGGCTCATTGCATAAAATCCTTGGAGAGCTTCTTTCCTTTTCAACAAATGACATCATGAGAAAATGGAAGTAGCAGGTACATCCACAAAAAAGATTAAGATCTGTAGAAGTTGGAAACCACCAGAAAGTGTGTTCATAAAACTTAAAATTGATGGGAGCAATATGGGATCCCAGGGCCATCAGGGGTGGGAGGTATTTTTAGAAATTAGGAGCACGAACAGCATATTGTGTCTTGGAGATTGAACCATACTGCTAATGAAATTAAGGAAATTCTGTCTCAGGTGTATTGTCCTTTTAGATGGATCCCTAGAGAGCTGAATGGTGTAGCAGAAGCTCTTGCAAAATCTGGGGTGGGAAGGGATTTCTTGTACAAAGTCTATCCTTGTACATGTTTGGGTGGGCCTTTTGTTTTTGTTTTTTTTTATTGGTGGCTGTTGTGATTGGATGTTATTCTCTTCCATGTCCCTTCTTCCCTCTTTTTTCTTAGCAATGAAAGTAACCTTTTCCTTCAAAAAAAAATTTGTCGCAATCTTCCTAGGGCCAATTGGTATAGGAGACTCCCGAAGGAGTAAGGACTGAAATCATGAAACATGGCAGTAATGGAGGGTGTGAAAAGGAAAAAAGGAATATGGATATGAGTATATATATATATATATATATATATATAATTGAAGAAGATTCAAGTTTGGTGATAGGATGGTTGAAGGATGGTTGAAGAGTGAAGAGGCAGCTCTATGGACTTGCAGAAATGAAATAAAGAAATTTAGGTGGTTGACTAGAGATATAGAAGTGAGGATTCAATTGGTACAAAGAACAACAAACAGTATGGTTGATACAAGGGGTGGGGAGAGATGAAGTGTTCCAGGCGTAATTGCAAGGAAAAAAGAAAGGGTAGAGATAAGATGTCTTATCTCTCAAAAGTCAAGAGTGCATGCATGTATGTACATTTTATTGTTTTATAATTAGTAAAAGGGTAAATAACAAAGAATTACAAACAGCCAACCTATTAGGGGTAGTAACACTTGACCCCCCCGAACTTTGTTTTGCAGCAAAGACACCCTGAACTTTCAGATTCCAACACTTTGCCCCCGCCATTAACATTAGACCCCCCTGAACTTTCAAATTCCAGCACTTTGTCCCCACCATTAACATTTGTTTTTGATCAACAATAGAAACTTGTATTAAAGAATCTCCCACCATTAACATTAGGCCCCCCCACGAACTTTCAAATCCCAGCATGTTGCCCCAATCGTTAACATTTCATTAGTTAACCTCATGGAATATTCCTTTAAGCATTTCTAAAACCCCAAACTACCCTTATCTTATTTTATAAGACCATTTTACTGTTCAACTTAACTTTTCTAAAATCCTAACATTAACATGTTTCTCTCAACTTTCTTTGAACAAAAGTTCATCTTGACAACACCTTGAGAATGATTGATTCATGAACGCCTTGAGGATGAATTCTGCTTTAGAATGGTTATTTTCATCATTTTGATATTTGTTGTTGTTAGTCCATAGAATCTCAAATGGGCACTTTAGTAATTTTACTTTCACCATTAACCTTATGAGTGGGTAAGGGGACAAATACCCTTAACAAAATTGATGGTTGTTGATAAAATAGAAAAAAAAAATGCTGAGGTTTTGCATTTGTCATTGAAACCACCTTTAGAGAAATGTCTTCCGTTATCATTGACATCACACTATTATTTTTTTTGAGCAAGAGGAGAAGGCTGGCCTGGAATATTGTTCCACCAGTGGTATTTTGGTGCATATAGCAAGAAAGAAAGACCTAGGGTTTTCTATAATAGAAGTTGTTCTGTTAATTCTGTATTCCAGAAAATGTTGGGAAAGATGTTTTCTTGGTTAGCAATACATAAATTATTTAAATATAGATTCTGTAACTCCTTTTAATGCATGACGGTCTTTCTTAAAAAAGCAGGGTTTAGAGGTATATTTGTATGATGTATCTTCCTTGTGTACAGCTTCTTTTGTACAGGGATCTTTTTTGCTTTTGAATAACATTTTTTTTTTTGATAAATTTTGCTTTTGAATAACATTATACTTAACTTTCTTCAAAAAATATTATACCAACTTTTTTATCAATAACAAGTAAGTTTCATTAATCATTAAGAAAATTTAAGTACAAAGTGGAGGAGATAAACTGTCTTAACTTACCCTTAAGAGGCTAGAGCCCTCAAAAGAAAACAAAAGACAAAATTAAAAATGAGCCCTGAACAATGATTCCCTATTATACTTAACTTTTTTCTCAAATTAAAAATAGAAAACACAAACATAGGAACCTAAAATACTCCAAAATTAGGAGCTTCCTAAATTTGGCACCCTGCAATCTCTCCCCCACAACAATCCCCATCCCTAATTTCCTACTGCAGGTTTTCTTGATGTAAGACCTAATGCAAAATAGACCTAAAAGAGTCCCAAGATGATAGACTGAGGTGCTGATAAAAGCATGAATGATCATGGAATATACGATTACAAACAATATCTTCAAGAACAAATTTGTACATCTAACTAAAACACGGATGGGACATTAAAAGCATAGAAGACAACAGAACAGAAGCACTTGAACAACTTACATACAGTTTGAACTTTGAACATGAAAAAACAAAAGAGAATTTCAACCAGCAACTACCAACAAAAATATAAATAACACATACCTAGTGTTGTAGTCTATTATATCATTGGAAGGTTTAACCAATTTGTCTAACACAACCTACAGAAAAATCAAGAGTGACTTAGTTTATAAAGAATATTGAGCAAAGAATTTTTAGAATTAACTAGAACTTTCTGAAAGCACAATAGTTCAAGTTCAAAAACAAGCAATGATGAAATTGATTTTTCTTTTTTGTCATTTAAGGGGATGGAATAAATGGTAATTTATTAACAAAAGGGAGCCAAAAACAGAACCCATATCAAAACAACAATGATCAACAAAGTGAGAAACAAATAACAAAGAGGAAAGGAAATCAAGGCTGCTGCTCCGGTACCAAAACAAAAACACTGCAGCATACCTGTATCCTGGTAAAGCAGAACCATGTCCACTCCTCTTGCCAAAGAATCAGCTAGAAAATTTGCTGATCTCAAACACAAGAATGAGATGTTCATTATGGATGTGAAAGTGCTAGCTTCCCTAATCAGAAATCTAAGGCTCGAAGGACCCTCTGCTCATCCATCCTCACAACCCCAAATCTCCCTTCAGGCCTCCATCTGAATCCACTCCTACCCAAAGGCAAAGCTTCATCTGAGACCTTCTATGAGAATACTCTGGGTCCATCAAAATTTTACTTAAAAGGGATTTGGTCACTTTTCCCCATTCTTTAATAATTGATTCAGTTGATATCCGTTTAAATAGAGATTATGGTTGACTAGTAGGGTTAATCTCCCTAGTTCGACTGCTTCCTCCTCCTCCTCCTCTTCTTCTTCTTCTTCTTCTCTCTCTCTCTCTCTCACTCTCTCAGAACAGGACTGGTCCGAACCATTAAAACATGATATCAGAGCGCTAAACAAAGGAGAAGAAGGCTGCAGCTTCAAGTATCCTGACTTGCGATCTCTTCTTCTTCTTTTCTTCTTCTTTGGGCTGCGCGACCTAAGGTACCCAGGTAGGTGGCTGCAGCAAAGTTTTTTTTAATCCAGGACTGCCGCAATCCTCATGGTGACAGCCCTAGCAGTCATGTGGTGGTGTTTTTGGTGTTCCAGACCCTCTATTGAGCAGTTTCAAGAGGGTTCTTGGTGGTTGTTTAACAGTCATGGTGGTTGGTTTTCAGTGGTGGTGTGAAAAAAAAAATTGGGCTGAAAGAGTGCCCGAATGTGTCTGAATGGTAGTTCAAACCCCCTAATTGTTAAAGTGTTAAGGAGGTTGATTGAGAAGGGAAAATTCAAGAAGCTTGATTAGTGGATGGAGAGTGGGGAGGGATAGGGTTCCGGTCACTCACCTACAATTTGCAGATGACACTATTCTGTTTTGTGATGGAGAGGAGATTAGTTGGGTGAGTAACTTGAAGAAGGTGATTAAGGTGTTTGAACTAATGACCAACCTCAAAGTTAACCTTGGTAAAAGCTGTGTGATTGGTATTAATATGAGTGAGGGAGAGGTGGAGGAAATTGTTCGAGTGTTAGGTTGTGAGATAGCTCATTGGCCACTGAAATATCTAGGGTTTCCTTTAAGAGATAATCCTAGAAAAAGGAGCTTTTGGAATCCGGTGATTGACAAATTCACTAAAAGGCTAGCTTCCTGGAAGAAGAATTATTTGTCTCTAGGGGTAGGATTACACTAATTAAGTCAACATTGGCAAACCTTCCAGTCTATTTCATGTATGTGTTCAGAATACCTAAAGGAGTCTATAGGGTGTTGAAAAAACTGATGAGGGATTTCTTATGGGAACCCGGGGAAGAGAAAAGGGACCATAGAGTTAGGTGGGATCAAGTTACAAGATCTAAAAGTGAAGGGGGTCTAGGGTTGGGAAACCTGTAGAAGAAGAATGAAGCTCTTTTAGAGAAATGGTTATGGAGGTGGTCTAAAGAAAGGGAGAACCAATGGGCCAAAATAATCCTAAGTTTTCATGGGCAAGAGGCAACTGGCTGGGATCCGGGACTCTCATCTAGGGCTTCAAGAGCTTCTCCATGGAAGTCGATCCACGCCATCCTTCAATATTTTCTTCCCTTCATCAAGTATGATCTTGGCTCTGGCTTGTCAGTAAATTTTTGGGAATACATTTGGGTGGGGGATTCCCCCTTGAAAGAGTAGTTTCCCTCTTTGTTTGCTCTGTTTAGGTTTAAAAATGAACCTGTAGCAGCCTTAGCTACCTTGTCTAATTCCGCTATTGGTTGGAAGTTGGGTTTTAGAAGGGCGCTTAGAGATCCTGAATTTTAACCCATTTTGAATTTGCTTAAGATCTTGGATGAGGTAGTCCTTGAGTCCATTGGGGACTCTAGGGTCTGGTCTCTTGTCCCTTCGGGTATCTTTTCTTGCTCCTCCTTTTTCAAAGCACTAACACAGCCTAGTCCGATTCCGAGGTCTTCTTTTCCATTCCGGGAAATTTGGGGTAATCCAATCCCTCCTAGGGTAGGCGCCTTTTGCTAGGAAGCAATCCTAGAAAAGTGTAACACTTGTGACCTACTTCAAAAGAAAAGGCCTAATTGGTGTTTATCCCCGCACTGGTGCATCTTATGTAAGAAGAATGGTGAAAGTTGTTATCACTTGTTTGTTTCTTGCCCTTTTGTTTCAGATATTTGGTGTTGGTTTTTTTTCTCTATTTGGTTGCAAGTGGACCTCCCCTTCTAGTGTGCAAAGCTTGGTTAGCTCCACATCAGTGAAGGGTTTAAAAAGAGAGAGAAAATATTGTGGAGTTGTGCTAGAGCTGTTGTTTGTTGGATGGTCTGGGACGAAAGAAATCAAAGAGTATTTCATGAAAAAGAAAAAAGTAAGGAAGCTATCTTAAAATTTATATATGTTAGGGTGGCTCATTGGGTCAAGCCTTTGAAGCTCTTTGAAGATTATTTAGTAGGAGACATCATTAGAAAGTGGGAAGAAGTGGCTCGGTCAGCTCCCGTGTCCACTGCTCTTAGACCTGTTTGGACTCCACCAGATTCGGGTTTCATCAAATTAAACTTCAATGGTAGCAGTGAAGGAAATCCAAGCCATTTAGGTATAGGTTGTATCTTCAGGGATGAGGAAGGTCGAATCATTACTATGTTCTTAGGACCTATAGGCTGGGGGGACTCACTGAGAGCTGAAATCTTGGTAGCTCTAGAAGGATTTAAGAGAGCTAAGCAGCTGAATATTAGTAAGTTGTTGGTGGAAGGTGACTCTCAGTTGACTATTAGATGGTTGCAGAAGGAAGTGTCCAGCTTGTGGAAGTTCTCTAATGAAAGAAAGAAAAGTATTCAGTTAACTCAGAATATGATTGTAAGTATGGGCCAAGAGGTGTACTAACTCCATGGCTGATACCTTGGCTAAACAGGGGGTGGGAAGAACAAATCTCTTTTGGGCTATATTGTAACATGTGTTCTCAGTTTTGTTAGGGAGGGTTAAGACTTTTTACCCCTCCCTTCTGGTTGTAATTTCTGTATCTCTTCTAATAAAATTACTGTTATTGATCCAAAAAAAAAGGATTTCATGAAACAATACCAAAATACAACCAACAAACACCTTCACTCAACCCAAAGCTTCAACTCCAACACCATGCAACAATGAGAACACAATTCAATCCCCCCTATTTTCCACAACCAACAGTAGAATTATAACAGCTCCAAACACACACAAAGAGTCACCCACATGTTCAAGAACAATAAATTCAATTACTACAGTTCTTACAATATACCAGTTTCAGCTCAAAACCAGGGTTATATATCATACTCACGCAATCCGCTTTGATGTTGTGACAAATTGGCATTGCGGCATTTAGTCTCGACTACAGTAACAATCTGCTCTTCAATTTTGGTTACTGTACTGGCCTTCCCAAATAGCTGAGCATTTGTTCAATCCAAACGTGGTAAACAGAACTACAACATACAAGCTTTAATATCAAAGAAGCAATTCACTTGCATTAGAAACTTCCAAGAATCCATCTGATTTCATCAGCCCAAGTACCAACATACCTAGTAACCAGACAACATTTCTCTGCCATTCTTGACCAAACAGCATGAGAAGAGCAACATTAAAATAACAAATGCTGCAGATTTTCAGCAGGGCACTTGCACAGAATACAGAGTGTTGTATAATCTGAGTTGAACAACTATTCCATAGTTGGTAGCTACTATAAACACAATCTCCAAATAAGACTATGGCAAGGAATGCTATGCCTGAACCAAACAATATTCCTCCAGAAGACTTCAGATCTCCAATTTCCTAATAAAATCCTAAGCACTTTGAACAGAAAACAACCTGATTTGCATGCTGTCCATTTAACTTCATTAACCCCATGACCTGTGATCCTAGGAGCAACTTGCAAACCCTTGCCATACCTCAATCAAATAAGGAGTAAACTACAAGTGGGCGCCATTCTCCACCATGAAACAGGAAACTGACAAGAGCATTCCTATTCAGACCAGAACCATACCTTACTCTATTATTGGACCTGTTCTTTTTTTTTTCATCAGAAACGATAACTTTCATTAGAGATAAATTAACCTGAAATACAGAATTCAACCCTTATTAGAAAAGGTTGATCCAATAAACATCAAACATTACAGCACTGCCCAAAAAAGGCTCTCCCTTACAGTCCCTTGTTTTGCTAGGGCGTCAGCAAAACCATTTGCTGATCTCCTTACCGAGTTGAACCACACCCACCTCCCTTGTTATGCTAAGAATTTCCCTTATCAGCTGTCTATATTGCCAAATTCCCAGCTGCCCTGATTGCATCCACCCAATTATCAACTTGGAGTCTCCCTCTATCTCAATCTGTTGTAGCCCCAACTGTTTGACCAGTTTTATGCCTTGATGTAGTGCCAAGATTTCCGCTCTTAAGGAATCTCCAAGTCCTATTGGACCTGAAAAACAAAGCCATTATCTTGCCTTCATTATCTCTGAAAACACCTCCTATACCAGATGGGCCTGGATTACCTATAGAACTTCCGGCAAAGTTCAGTTTCACCCTTTGTTGTGCCGGTTGGGACCAAGCTTCCTGTATCATAGCTTTGGAAGTAGTAGTAGATGCCACAATACCCCAACTTCTATAAATGTCTTCAACTGAGAAATCCTTAAAAAGATCACAGGATTTCAACCAATGGATAAACTTAGTAGTTATTCCTTCCACAACCTCTTCCTTGGATCTACATCTGCCTTTAAAGATCCTATTGTTTCTTTCCTCCCACACTGACCACAATACAGCAGCTCTAGTGGCTCTCCACATAATCCTTCCACGAACCATTGGTTGCCTGTAAAAAGTTGGATCAAGGAGGTTCACCACGCTTAAGGAGGGAGTCCACCTACAGCCAAAGAGAGAAGAGAACCAAGACCAAATAAAGAACACAAAGGGACATGAGATTAGTAAATGTGAAATTATCTCACCAGAACCCAAACAGAGGCAACAAACATGGGGGGAGAGGCACATATTTGGCCTCTTTTTCTGCAATAAATCTAAGGTGTTGATTTTTTGGAGTACCATTTTCCATCAAAAGGCCTGAATTTTAGGGGGTATAGGGCTACCCCACACCGCCTTTGAAGGAAAGTTCCCTACAAGGTTAGAGGTCTGAAGCAAAATGTTATAGAAGAAGAGCAACTGAAAAAACCAGAAGGGGAAGGTTTCCAAATTCTGCTATCTCTACAGGGCTGATCAAGAAAGACTTCCCCTAACTGAGTGATCAAATCATCAACCATCCCCATTTCAGAATCCCTTAGACCTCTTCTCAAGCCCAAATCCCAAGAGTTATCAACAAACACTGAAGATATCACTTTTCTTTTGTTTTCAAACAAGGAGTAAATAGAAGGAAATCTATCTCTAAGGGAGTTTTCACCAACCCAAACATCTTCCCAAAACAAGACTTTATTTCCAGCGCAGACATCATTTGAAATAAGGAAGCATAAAAGGCAAAATACCCTGAATAGCTTTCCAAGGAGAACACTTAGAAGCCCCAGGGTCGAGTCCTGCATCCCATTCGTTATCTGCCAATTCAAAAATACTAACAATCACTCTAGACCAAAGTCTGTCATGTTCCATCGGTAGTCTCCAAATCCATTTCCCCAGCAAAGCCATGTTTCCTAATCTTATATTTCCTAACCCAAGGCTTCCATCATCCCTACTCCTAAAAACCACCTCCCACTTCACTAACTGGTTAGCTACTTTCATTGGTACTCTAAATGTAGATAGGAAATAAATTGGCATGTTGGCTAAGGTTGACTTGATTAAGGTTATCCTACCCCCTAAAGAGATGTAATTCCTCTTCCAATTTGCTAACCTCTTGGAGAATCTTTCAATTACAGGGTACCAAAAACTCTCAACCATTGGGTTCCCTCCCAGTGGTAGCCCCAAATATTGTAAAGGCCAGCCCCCCACTTCACACCCCAAAATCCTAGCTGGGGAATCCACCTCCTCTCCCCCTAGATTGAGCCCTGCCACACAACTTTTTCCCCAGTTCACTTTAAGATTGGACTTCCTTTCAAATTGAAGCATTAGACTCTTTAAGTTCCGTAATTCCCCTTCCTCCCCGTCACAAAACAAGATGATGTCATTTGCAAATTGTAAGTGTGTGACCACCACCTCCTCCCTACCAATCCTCCAAACTCTTATCAAATTGTTAGCATCGGCCCTCGAAATCATGGCACTCAACACATCAGCTACTAGGGTAAAGAGGAATGGGGACAATGGATCTCCTTGCCTAATACCCCTCTTTGCAGGAAAGAAACCCCTAGCTACACCATTCACCAATATTGAGAAATGCATCCTTTTACCCAACTACACCATCTCTCCCCAAACCCTCTCCGCTTGAGAACCTCTAGTAAAAAATCCCAATCCACCATGTCATATGCCTTTTCAAGATCCAATTTGCAAACTAACCCCTTTTCCTTTCTCCTCCTCTTCACCTCAATACATTCATTGGGAATAAGTATTTGATCTACAATTTGTCTTCCTTCTACAAAGGCCACTTGATATGGTGAGATTAGAGACGGGAGGATCTTTTTTAATCTTAGCGCCAGGACCTTAGATATGATCTTATACATGCTTCCCACCAGGCTTATAGGTCTGAAATCCTTTGGTTGGAGAGTGTCCTTCTTCTTAGGAACCAAGGCAATAAAAATTGCATTTGCTCCTAAGTTAAATTTGCCTCTCTCATAGAACTCTTCAAAAACCTTCAACAAATCCTCTCTAATTATCTCCCAACAATCTTGATAGAAGGCCATTGAAAAACCATCAGGCCCAGGAGCTTTAGCTCGATCCATGGAGAAGATTGCATTTCTCACTTCTTGGGCCTCAAATCTTCTTTCCAAAGATTCCAATAAGACACTATCTTCCACCCTCCACTCCAAGTCCTCTAAGCTCTCACTAGGTTTCCCTGGGTTGTCATACACTAATTTGAAGTGATTAACCAAAGCTTGAGCTGTATCATCTTCCCTCGTCAGCAATTGCCCATCCCACTCCAATTTTGAAACAAAATTCTTTCTTTTCCTCCCATTTGCCAACGAATGAAAAAACCTTGTATTGATGTCCCCTTCCTTTAGCCATTTGCACCTGGATTTTTGCCTCCAACTTATCTCCTCCTTCCTAAGAAGATCTTCCAGTTCCTATTTCAAATTCCACCTTTCCACCCTACCCTCTTCCCCCAGCCTTCTTTCAGCTTCTAGTCCATCTTGCTCCTGCACTCTCTGATTGATTTCCACTTTTCTTTGCTCTAATCTACCAAAAACCTCTTTATTCCAAATCTTGAGTCTAGCTTTCAAGAGTTGTAGTTTCTTGTAAAACCTATACCCCTTCCATCGGAATTCCACATGGTCCACTTCCCACCATTCTTTTACCTTAGCTAGAAACTCTGGATGAAGTAACCACATGTTTTCAAACCTAAAAGGGCACAGGCCTCCATTTAGTCTTTCTTGAGACAACCTGATTGGGCGATGATTTGAAATAGGTCTCGGCAATGTTGTAACACCTATCCCCCATTCATCTTCCCAATCCACTGTAAAAAGGAACCTATCCAATCAACAACAGGTAGGGTTTTCATGGAAGTTTGACCAGGTAAAATTTGCTTGCTGAAGAGGGAGGTCCTGCAATGCAAAATTCTCCACAAAGAGATTAAACTTCTTCATGCTAGATTCAATCCTACGACTGGGGTTACTGGACTCGTTTAAGAATCTTATTACGTTGAAATCCCCACCCAAACACCAAGGGCCATCCCACAAACCCCTAGCAGCTGCTAGTTCTTCCCAGAAACCTTCCCTTTCCCTATAAGAGGTGGGACCATAGACATTAGTTAGCACCCCAAGCCCACCCATCTTCCTTTCTCTTCAACTTTATTGACACCGAGAAGTTCCCAATTAATTGTTCTTCACACTCCCAATCTTCATTTCTCCATAAAGTAATAATTCCCCCTGAAGCTCCCCAAGATTGTGCAAAGGCCCAAGTCAAACTTCTTGTTGACCAAATGCTCTTCACCCATTTCTTGTCCACCTCAGACAATTTTGATTCTTGTATTAAGACCACATCTGGCTTTTCTCTTCTCAAGAAGTCTTTGATCACCCGCCTTTTCTTTGAACTTCCCCAAACCTCTTAAATAGACAAATATTTCAGGTAGCCCCAACCATACCACCCTCTTTACTTCTTTTTTCTATCCTTCCTACCCCCACTCGCTTTATCATAAGCCTCACTCAGCTTTTTCTTCCTCTTCTTAGAAAGCTCTCCTACCTTCTTACTAGACTCTTCCACCTCATTTCATTCTAGTTTCTTACCTGACCCCTTCTTTTTCCGTTGTCCTTTTGATTTTCCACTGTATCCACTTTTCTCCACTGTATTGGAAATTGAATAATCTCCTCCTCGACCCTACCCTCTTTCACATTCAGCTCCTCTTCCATTCTGATTCTAAATAATTCCAAGACCAACTCCCAAATTTTGTCCCCTAGTTCTCTCTCTTCTGCTTCTGAATTTATCTCCCCCACTACCTCTGTCACTTGTCCCAAATCACATTCAGCTCCTCTCTCTTCTGTTCATCAATACCCCCAAAGCGTGCCAATTGTCCAGCCATAGTCTTGTCCCACATCCTAACCGCCACAGAGATAGGGCTGCAATGGTTGTAGTCAACTTTGATGCTACCAAAGGAACACCCAAGTATCTGACCAGGAGTTCTCCTTCAGTAAATTTAATTATAGTTTTTAAGTTAGCCCCCTCCTGTTCATCCAAAGAAGATAACAACTTAGAATTATCAACTTCCAAGCCTGACATGACTGAGAAAGTTGATAACACAGTTGCTAAAGCCCGCAAATAAGCTTCCCCCTTCATAAACAACATTAGGTCGTCTGCAAAAGCAAGATGGGACAAACCAACAGCCCTGCATTTTGGAATGAGATGTCATCTGCCCTCCCTAATGGTATCATCAATCAATCCAATATTGGAAATCCCATTTTCCATAGAACCCTAACAACAAACTCCAATCTTATAGAACCATAATCTTTGTTTAGGTCAATCTTCAGCACTGCAGTTGAACTGTGATTTTGTCCATCAAAGCCTCTCACCACATCACAACATAGTAAAATATTATCCAAGATAGATTTGTCCCCAATGAAAGCTGACTGGTTTTTGCACCACCTTCTTCAATCAATTTGCAAGAATCTAGGTAATGAATTTATAAGCTACATTCCACAAAGAAATCAGCCTGAAATCTAAAAAGAAAGAAGCACCCTCTTTTTTGGTATCAAACACAAAAATGTCGAGTTTATCTCTTTCAAAATGCATTATTGATACTGAATAAGTTGATTTAGCTAAAGGAGGTCTCCTTTTTACCTCCTCCCCTGTCCCTCTAAATGAAATTCCAATGAATCCTTACCTCAGGTCTCCCAAGATATGGTGCAATCTTTTTTCTTGTTGGCTTCACAATGTAAGCTAACTAGTGGTATCCTAAAAGGGAACCTAAGATCATGCAACTTCCATTTATCTACTAGAAGGTATCCCCTTCCCTGCTCTTCGGAATTTTTTGTAACTTCTTATGATCTTATCTTGCCTTTCAATCTCTCTCACCCTCCACGCCAAAAGATCCCTGTCTTGTTTTATTACTTATTAATTCCAAACTGAATCTAGAGGCCGAATATATTGCAAATTGCCTACAACAAAAGCATGTAATATGCATGATGATCTAAACCAACTACTTTCAAACTAACCACACATAAATCATTATCAATTAAAACCAATCTTATGAAACATGATATAATAAAAAAATGGGTAAAAATACCTGTCCTTCAATATCTACCAATGTCACTCTTGTAAGTTCAAACCCATTCGCAGTGACACACTGAAAAATAAAAAGGTTAACAAATGGTATTTTAGTCACCATCCAACAAGAAATACTTCCCTACAGTATCTGACTTGAGAGTTAAAAACAGTCCAAACTTAAAGACTAAATTTAGTAAGAAATATTCCCAATGATCATATTAGTACCCATCAAAAGATGCACGTTGCCATCCACATTGTTGGATATAGGAATCATTATGAAAATAACGAAAATATTTTATCAATTAAGATAACATGACAAAATAAAAGTCAAAAACAGGCAGGAACATCTAATAAATGTTTGAAAAGGCAAAGCATATTTTCAAATCTGTAATCGAACAAACCGCATGCCAACTACAAACCAAACTGAATTAACTCAACTGGATCAGTTTTCAGTCAATCACCTAATAAATTGGCCATGAAAGCTTACTTGGAATGCTCTCACTCTTGTTCTAATGAAAGTTTACTTGTACTACAAAAAGTTGACTCAAGTTCTCATGTTTAACTCCATCTAGCCAATATACATTAACATGTGTCCAATAGAGAGGATCATTGCCAACAGATTTACGTATGTGAATCAAGGATCAAAATTTCATCACGAATCGGCCCGCATCGGCCGATACAGATCGTATCGGAGCCTTCCCGATATGCCCCTACATGGAGTGTTTCGGGCCAGCAAGTGGTTCAGGGGCTAGACCAGCCTTAAACCAGCCCCTCTGAACCAGTTTCAAAAAAAATAAAAAAACAGTACTGATACAGGCCGATACCCCCTACCGGTGTATCGCCCTGCATCTATACTCTGAACCTTGGTGTGAATATTGATTTCATAAGATGGATCTATAGTCCTTCTATCGTTTACACAAAACACAGCAAACTTCAACATGGTACACCGGTAGCATTTGCTACATTTCTGATTTTTATTTTCTTTTTATTTTACATCTGTAACTTTCCAAGTCTTTATTGCATAGAACAACTTTGAATATAAAGAACCAAAATTGTCATCTCTTGCCTCACCATCTCACAGTCAAGTCCCAGCATCTCATATGGGGAAGATCCTATAGGAGCAGGAAGAGTTGAGACAAAACCTGCATTGAGTAAGTTGAAGAGTCAAGGACTAAGAGTTGAATGCATGCAAACTAATTAATAGTCATGATACCCAGATACATGTGCAAGGGTGCTGTACCATGTTGGATACTTCAAATTTTAGTGTACATTTTGTATCCAACACCTTGTCCAGCTATGTCCTTGCTGTATCTGGGCAATATGGATTAATAGGACTCCTTGACCAAAAACCTATGATACCCAGATACCTGTTCAAGGGTCTGTATCATGTCAGATGCTTCAATTTTTAGTGTAGATTTCATATCCAAAACCATATCCAGGTAACATAGTCAAAAACACTTTTAATATCACATACCTAAATCACCTGGTTCCTTGCAACAATATCCATTATCTTCTAGCTCTTTTGCTGTAAGTGTGTAATATGAAACTGGAAATGGTAGATCCTTCATACTTCCCAAAGAGGAAGGATTATGTGAACTAGAATTACAAATACCTGCATAGTAGCATCAATTTTAAGGCATGCAATCATGCATAAAGGAGGAGGAAAGGTCCAGAATAAACAATAAACTCATTCTAAGTGTTAAAAGAGATTCCCTCATTTTTTAGCAATTAGAAGAAAACACATAGCAATGATGTTTTTTCTGTGTAAATCCATAAGCTGTTCATATCACACTGTACATGGGTCATCAGTCATGTCCTGTGACCATTGTACAAGTGTATAGAACAATCCAATACAAAGTTCATCTTATTTATCAAACAGATATATGGAAAATTAATAACTCTGTAGAGAAGATGGGCCGAATGACCCATAGGCTGTTACTGTATGTTATCTTTATGTTCTTCTCTGTAATGGGCCTTATTCTGGGCCCATACTCTTTTATATTCCTCTTTTGTAATTTCTTGTCCAACTAAGGACCTCTCTTGTAATTACTAAAAGATTAACTTAATAAAAGTGTATTAGAGAGTTAGAGGGAGGAAGGTTCGAACCTCTAATCCTCTAACTCTTCTTGCCGCAGCTCTCTCTTCTTCTCTAATCTTCTCTTGCTAGTTTTCTTTGTTTCAAACACAGTCCCTACTTCTAGGACTGTTTTTCAACTTGGTATCAGAGCAGGCCACTGCTTGGCGTGTCTCTCATGTGGTTCTAGTCCAGCCAACTACATGAGGAGGTTCTAGGGCTGAGAGTTTACAGTCATCCGCCTTATTCTTGGAGGTCATTGGAGGGTTCCCAAGTTTCTACACACTTGGAGAAGGGTTCGGTGACCAGGAAGAATCAGAGAACAAGTTGCTTTGCTTGATTTAAAATCAGAGAAAAGGGTTTTCAAAATCATCCTAGAGGACGAGTGTTTGGCCTGGTTTATTGTTCAAACCAGAGACTCTCTTACTGTAAGTCTTTGCTCAGTTGTTTCTGGGTTAATTTTTTCACTATTTTGGACTGTTAAAAGGGTCGAAGTTTCTTTGGAAACAGTACTGCTATTCGGCTATCCTCTGGTCTGATTTAACCCAGAGATTCCTGGGTTGTTTTTATCTCTTTTCTGGACTGTCAAGTAGCCGAAATACCCCTGGAATCACTGCTGCTGAGACTGCTTCATTCGGCCACTGTTGCTGGACTGCTCCTACCCAAAAATTTATGGGTTGCTTTGGAGGTCCTATTCAGCTGATTATTGGGTTGGGAAGTTGCTGAGACTATTAAAACTAAGTGGTACTAGTCTCATCTTCATTCCAGCCCCTTCTTGAAGGCTGAAACAGTAAACAGTGCCCTATACTTTGAAGGTTGAAACAGTAAACAGTGGGCTGTTAAGTATTGCACACTGTGTGTTCGACAGAAGGTCTCTCAAGGACTGTAATCTTTTGTCTTCCTCTTTGGGACATCGGCTGTTAGAATCTGAAATACCTTGTGTTTGGAGGTTGTTGGGTGTCTTTTTGGAGGCTGAAACAGTAAAGAAAGAACTATCACCGAACTTTGCATGATGGATTTCTCAAACTTTGAAAACAAGAATACTGCTGAATATGGGCAGATTTTGGGAACCCCAACCGATTCTATATTAGCTGTAACTACAGTCAAGCTTGATGGGACCAATTACTTAGCTTGGTCACAATCAGTGAAAATCCATATTTGTAGCAAAGGAAAATGGGGTTTTATTTCTGGGAGCAAGAAAGCTCCTTCAGAGGATGATCCATCTTATGAGAGATGGGTACAAGAAAATTACACTGTGATTGGGTGGCTTGTGAACTCAATGCAGCCACAGATCAGTCAACATTATCTGTTGATGAATTCGGCTAAAGAGATCTAGGATAGTGTTGCAGAGACTTATTCCCAGAAGTTGAATGTTGCTAGAGCTTACAAACTGAGAAGTGATGTGAAAAATCTAAGACAGGGGGAGAAGTCACTTGCAGCATACTTCTCAATCTTAAAATCTATATGGCAAGAGATTGATTTGATAGAGGCTGTGACTTGGGATACTCCTAAGGATGCTGAAACATATAGGAAATAGGTTGAACGGAATAGGGTGTTTGAGTTCTTGACAGGGCTGAATTCTGAATATGATATTACAAAGCAAAACATCTTGTCCAAGGAAGATATTTCATTGTCACAAGCATATACTCTGGTCAGCAGTGAAGAAAGTAGAAGGCAAGTGCAGGTTCAAGGAGTTGGTATTAATGATCATTTTGCAAATATGAGAATTAAACCCAAAGGGGTTACAGAAGCTCACAGTGGCACAGGAAGGAAAGAAGTGGTGTGTGAATATTGTAAGAAGCCGAAACATTCAAAGGACAAGTGTTGGAAGTTGCATCCCAATCTTGTACCTATCAGATTCCAGAAGAAGAATGATAATAGAAAGACAGGAAGTGCACATGCAACCACAGGCACAGATACAGAGGTTGAATCTACCAGTGCACAGTTGGCAGTCATGAAAGCTGAATATGAGAAGTTTGGAAAGATGATCAGTCAGCTAGAAGGTGCATCTTCATCATCCATCCCTTCTGGAAGTTCAGCCACCATTGCATTTGCTCACTCGGGTATAAGGGCTTCCGCTAACCATGCATCCACCTCAAGTAAACACAAAACCCCTTGGATCATAGACTCAGGTGCTTCTGATCACATGACCAACATTTCCACTTTATTTGTTTCATATGATTTACTTCCTGGCCATGACAAAATCACCTTAGCTGATGGTTCTCTTGCCCCTATTTCCTACATGGGAACTGTCAAGGCTACAGACTCCTTACTCTTATCTTCCACTCTTCATGTGCCTAAATTAAATACCAATTTGTTATCTGTAAGTAGCCTGACCAAATCATTGAATTGTTGTGTAACCTTTTTCCCTTCTCACTGTGTGTTTCAGGACCTGAAGTCTCAAAAGGTGATTGGGAGTGGCCATGAAGCGAATGGAATATACTTGCTCGACACCCCTAGCCAATGCTTTGATCATCCCAAGAATATTGCTTTTGGTTCTACTTTTTCAAAGTCTGTTAGTCAAATCATGTTGAGTCATTGTCGGTTGGGTCATTTACCTTTTTCTGCTTTAAGCCATTTGTTTCCAAAACTGTTTAAGGAAGTCAGTGTGTCCAGTCTCAATTGTGAGTCCTGTCAGTTGTCAAAGCATTGTAGAAAAAATTACCCTGTGAGCAATAAAAGATCCACTTTTCTTTTTCATATTGTGCACTCTGATGTGTGGGGGCCATACCATTTATCCTCAATGGGGGGTTACAGATATTTTATCTTGTTCATTGATGACTTCTCTAGATTCACCTGGATATACTTAATGAAATCCCAAGATGAAGTCCCAAGACTTGTGAGGCAATTTCATGAGCTTGTTCTAACTCAATTTGGTACCAGAATTAATGTTTTCAGATCTGACAATGCAAAAGAGTATTTTGAGAAGAGTTTATCCTTGTATCTTTTAGACATGGGGGTTATTCATCAAAGCTCATGTGTTAGAACCCCTGAACAAAATGGAGTTGCTGAGAGGAAAAATAGACATATTGTTGAAGTTGCAAGGAGCCTTTTGTTTGCCTCACATGTTCCCACAAGATTTTGGGATGATGCTATACTTACTGCTACCTATCTCATAAACCGTATGCCATCCAGGGTTCTAGGGTTTAAATCCCCCTTCAGTCTTCTTCATCCAGACAATGATATCTTCCCAATTCCTCTTCGTGTGTTTGGTTGTACCTGCTATGTTCACATTCCAAGTGTGCAAAGACACAAGCTTGAACCGAAAGCCCACAAATGTATCTTCCTTGGTTGCTCCCCCACACAAAAGGGTTATTGTTGTTTTGATCCAAAGACTGGCACCCGACATGTCTCTACGGATGTTACCTTTAATGACCTTTCTCCTTTTTATGGTTTCTCTCAGGATGAACTTTGTCCACAGGGGGAGAGTCTGTCACAAGTTTTTGCTCTTCCTCTTCCTGTCCCAGTTGAGTCTCTTGACAAACCTGTATCCTCACCAAATGAATCAAAGGAGGATCAATCACTTCATACCTCTTATCTCAGGGACCCTTTTCCTTTACCCCCTCGCCCTATCCATAATCCCAAAGTGTATCAAAGGCAGAGATCCAGGAATGAGCAAGTGGTTTCCTTTACAACAGATGAAGCTCATACATTCCCAATCACAGATGAGATAACAGGTACTGCTTCAACTCCTTTGGAATCATCTTTTCCAGACCCTGATGTCCCCATTGTTGTTAGGAAAGGGAAGCGGAAATGTACTGCACACTGCATTTCCAAACACCTTTCTTATGACATGCTTTCTCCTTCATACTTTGCCTATCTCTCTTCTATTGCTTCTAACCCCATTCCTAGGTCTGTCTCAGAAGCTCTTGGGATTCCAGAATGGAGAGATGCCATAGAAACCGAAATGGATGCTCTACATGCAAATGGTACTTGGGAGGTGGTGGATTTGCCTGAAGGGAAGGATCTGGTTGGGTGCAAGGGGGTTTTCACCATTAAATACAGGGCTGATGGAACTATTGAGAGGTACAAGGCTAGGCTTGTTGCAAAAGGCTATACACAGTCATATGGGATTGACTACTTAGAAACTTTTGCCCCTGTTGCCAAGATGACATCTGTGAGGGTTCTTTTATCTCTGGCAACTCACTTTGATTGGCCTTTCTATCAGTTGGATGTAAAGAATGCATTTCTGAATGGTGACTTACATGAGGAAGTCTATATGTGCCTTCCCCCAGGGATGTATGGGAAAGATATGCAAGGAAAGGTATGCAGATTGAAGAAATCTCTTTATGGTCTCAAACAATCTCCTAGAGCCTGGTTTGAGAGATTTAGAGCTGCACTTGTTAAATTCGGCTATGTTCGGACACAGTCGGATCATACTCTGTTTGTGAAGAAAAGTAGATCTTTGGCAGTGTATCTCATTGTGTATGTTGATGACATTATAGTGACTGGTGATGATGCCTCAGGCATTCTAGCTCTTAAGTCTTTCTTCCGTAAAGAATTTGAGATTAAGGATCTGGGGGAGTTGAGATACTTCCTTGGCATAGAAGTTGCCAGATCTAAGGATGGGATCCTTATTTCCCAAAGGAAATATGTTCTTGATTTATTGTCTGAAACTGGAAAACTTGGTGCAAGACCAGCTGCAACTCCCATTGATATGAGTCACAAACTTTCAGCTACAGATGGAACTCTGTTGGAAGACAAAAGGGTTTTTCAGAGACTTCTTGGGAAGCTCGTATACCTATGCATGACTAGACCAGATATTGCGTATGTTGTCAGTTGCATTAGCCAATTCATGCATGCTCCTAGAGGTACTCATATGGCAGCAGCAGAACGGATTTTGTGCTATCTGAAAGGCTCTCCAGGGAAAGGAATCCTATTTACCAAGCATGACCACTTGAAACTTGAAGCCTATACTGATGCTGATTGGGCTGGAAATATGGATGACAGAAGATCTACTTCAGGATATTGTAGTCTAGTGGCTGGTAATGTTGTCTCTTGGAGGAGTAAGAAACAATCTATTGTGGCCAGATCTTCTGCAAAAGCAAAGTATAGGGCCATGGCACATGGGGTCTCGGAATTGTTGTGGCTAAGGTCCTTAATGGAAGAACTTGGGATTGATCATGACAGACTCATGATGTTGTACTGTGATAATCAGGCTGCCATCAACATTGCTCACAACCCGGTACAACATGATCGAACCAAACATATTGAAGTTGATAGACATTTTATCCGAGAAAGAGTCTCCTCCGGAGAAGTGTGCCTTCCATTCATTACCACTGAAAGACAATTGGCAGACTTTCTCACCAAAGGCATCTCCAAGGCAAGACTTCATCATGACACTGGCAGGCTGGGCATGATTGACATCTATGCTCAGCTTGAGGGGGAGTGTAGAGAAGATGGGCCGAATGGCCCATAGGCTATTACTGTATGTTATCTTTATGTTCTTCTCTGTAATGGGCCTTATTCTGGGCCCATACTCTTTTATGTTCCTCTTTTGTAATTTCTTGTCCAACTAAGAACCTCTCTTGTAATTACTAAAAGATTAACTTAATAAAAGTGTATTAGAGAGTTAGAGGGAGGAAGGTTCGAACCTCTAATCCTCTAACTCTTCTTGCCGCAGCTCTCTCTTCTTCTCTAATCTTCTCTTGCTAGTTTTCTTTGTTTCAAACACAGTCCCTACTTCTAGGACTGTTTTTCAACTAACTCAATGAAGGCACATAATACCCATCAAGATCCTTTATCAACTAAAGTATCATAACTCATAAGAGGATGGCAAAAAGTTGCAAATTACACATCAACAAGGAGAAATGTACAGGCAATTTAGACCCCACCAAACCTAAACATATAAAGCTTAATTTTGATGGTTGCAGTTTTGGAAACCTAGGAAGATCTGATTTGGATGGTTTCTCCAGAGATAACAATGGAATGATGAAGGCATTATTTCAGGACCTGTAGGTCTCGGTGAACCATCAGTAGCATGCATTAGATATTGAAGCTAGGGAAATCATTAAATTGCAGAAATATCATGGAAGAAGGTTATTCTTGGGTAGTAGTGAGCCAGATTGCACAAAACAAACCAGGACCATGGCTATACAAACACAAATAGGGGGAGATAAAGCACTTAGTAACAGAATTAAGGGCTCAATAGTAATACCTACCCTTCACTACCAACTAATAGGATGCTGACCAAGACAAGGTCAAGTATACTATATTGGTTCCCAAACATAAGCTGGGTATTACATAACTATAACAAAGAGGAAAAAAATTGCCAGTCAAGTATATTATTTAAATATGCATGAACCATGGGAACAAATTCCCCACTAAGAACTTCAATACACAATGCACAATGTAGTAACACATAAGAACTTTTTTTTAATGGGCGGTAATACATTGAACTTTGAATAAGTAAAATCTTTGAAATATGGCATGAACCTTGTTCACATGTTTGATCACAGATCTGGGAAACTGGATTGATCTCTCCACGCTTTCTTTTCAGTTTGCATGTTAGTAGTGCATCTATTGTCTGCATTCCATCTGATACACAGCTAGCAAATAACACATAGGAACAACCATAAACATAGAATACAGGAAGAGAGAATCAGCTAGAAGGAAAAGAAATTGCTTGAAATACTATATGATGGAAGGAATAAATTATTAAAACTAATCAGCAACTGTATTGAGCGGCAACAATTTAACTGCTTAAGGATCATTACCAACCTAAGGGCTAAAACTGCCCTTGGATTGCCACAACTTTCTCTAAGACCAGTAAATAAACTGGAATAGGCCATGTACGTAGCTGCATCAAGGCCCGGGATATAAAGCAGAACCACTTTTGGTATAAGAGGCTTGTTCTGCAAATGACAGGAATACTAATTCAGTATGCAGAATAACAAATAAGCAACCACAGACAAAGATACATGGAGAAAGCATCTGACAACAAAATTAACCTCTATATTGCAAGAGCCTAGAATTTAAGTTTAACAAAGGAATTCAATCTGCAGAAAGAAAACGAGAGAGGGGGAAGAGGAAGTCTTTCAAAGTATCAAGAATAATCAAAAGGGAACGAAGCCTGTACTTTGATAAAGACCCAAGATGGCATAAATCCTTCACCAAGCACCCATGTGACAAGTCCTTGAACATCCTGTCTCACAATGGAAACTACAATTTAGAGTCCTTTTGGTTAGTAAAAGAACTGAAAAATAAAATATTCAACTGTCAATAATACCTGTAGATTTAAGGTTGAGTGAGCTTCTGGGGTTTTGAAAATAACATCTGCCTTTCCCTGCATGGACATATCAGGTCAAGCATCTTCCTTTTGTCAATATTTCCACCTTTTAGATAGCAAAAGAATTATTTGAGTAGGAAAAGAAAGCATACAAGTATAAATAAAAGGGAAAGGGCAAGAAGAAAACAAAAACAAAATTCCAACAGACTCCAAATGACAACATGCACATACCACTAAACATGAAACCACTAGCAGCACCAAAAAACCAAAATAACAACTTTTTTTGGAAAAAGTAAGGTAAGTTTTATTGCAAGACAGATAAAAATACAACAAGGCCCATCCCTGCGCAGGGCAAAGCCATGGGAGAAACAGAGAAAGAGAAAATAGAAGCAAAATACTAAATGTTATACAGACTATTCTCTTTCAACAGCATAAAAGTGTTCAAGGAAGCAAACTCCTTAGCAGCAGAGCACCAGGAAGCAATCTTGCCCCTTATCTTGCAAAGAATTTCATCTTCCTCACAGGCCTTGCTTTTGAAGATCCTGTTGTTTCTCTCCAACCATATAACCCATATCACCACAGCTGGGATCAGGCTCTACTACTAGGGCCCCCAATTCCCCAAGAGCTTAGCAGGGCTAAGATAGAACCAGGAAACATCAAAACATACCAGTGGCCTACATAAAGTGCAACCAAACTCTTTGAGAAAAGCTACAATGGATGATAAGATGATTGGCAGTCTCCAGAGAGTCCCCACAGAATACAGCCTTGAGATCAGGATATCCCTGGTCAGATTTCTGTCCAAAGCTAGAGAACAGATCAAGCAAGAAACTTTTTGAGGGGGTGTTACTTCCAAATTAACCAATGGGGGTCCAACCTTGACCTCTTGTTGTTTTGATTTGACAGCACGGCACAGGATCTCCCTGAAAAGTACACTTCTGTCACACTTCCACATCCAAGAATCTTCACAATCTTCCACAATTGAATGCTGTTTCA
This sequence comes from Nelumbo lutea, assembly GCF_056320005.1. Classification (NCBI taxonomy): domain Eukaryota; kingdom Viridiplantae; phylum Streptophyta; class Magnoliopsida; order Proteales; family Nelumbonaceae; genus Nelumbo; species Nelumbo lutea. The sequence continues at coordinate 37,534,632 of NC_142688.1, forward strand.
GCAAAGACAGAAAAGACGACCACTCTCCATCTCCCAGTCTTGGAAGTTTCTGCAGAACTAACTTAGGGGGGGGGGGGGGATCCTTACCGACTTTCCACCGATTCTTTGACTAGTTTGGGCAACTGAAAGGCCTTTGTTATCCAATTAGAAGTAAAGGTGAGAGAAAGCATGGGCCAGAGGCAAAGGCCCACATCAGGTATCATGCCCAGAAACTCAGTCTGGCCCCATTACCAAGCTTGAAGCCAATACCCTGCAGGAACACCTCTTTTTCTCTAAGAACTCCTTTCCACAGCAAGCTGCCACTGACATTTCCCACATCTTTAGAGAGCCAGTTTCCTCTTTCTGTACTGTATTCTTTTGGAAGGCAAGTGTAAAAAGTATTTCATTCAGTGAGAAAGAGGGTGAGCCACCTTCAACAACATGTACAAAAAGAAAATGATAGAACTCCAGCTATTAAAGAAACTGTCCAACAGTGTGCCACTGAACTGAAGAGAGATAAAACCCATGCCAACCGCACCAACAGCCACTCTATTTTGCTGATAACACCTTCGATTGGCACTGCCTTATTTTCAAAAACTCAGCTATTCCTCTTTTTCTTCCAGACCCCCCAGCAGAAAGCAAAAGGAAGAAGACCGCATAAAACTTTTCCTCTAGGAGATAAACCCACTGAGGACCAAGATGCCAAAAGAGATGGAAGGTCAGGAGGACTAACCCAACTTCTGGAGAATAGCTGGAAAAAACGTGCCCACACTGAAAAGATAAAAGAACAATGAATGAGCAGATGATTCACTGCCTCTTGCTCAGACTCACATAGACAGCATAAACCTTCTACCAGCATGCCTCTGCTTTGAAGGTGATCAGAAGTTAAACAGTTAAAGTCTTGTCTCTTGCTGCAGTCCACAAAAAGAAAACCACCTTGGGGGGAGAATGGGCTTTCATCCAAGCCCAGGGAACAGTGGGAACTTAGAGAGATAATACCAGATTGTAACAAGACTTAGCTGAAAACAGACCTGATCTGTCCCCAGTTCAAAGTCTGTGACCTGCCTCCTCAGGACAGATGTGGAAGGCCTGTAACCTGGTCAATAGATTACTAAGGTCCTCCACCTCCCAATCGTTTAAAGTTCCTTCAAAAAGAGGGGAGCCAAACCAGCTGAGAACCTGAAATCTCATAACAATCTTCCACAACAGCATCCCTATTTGAGGCAATAGAGAATAGATTTGGATATTTTTCACTCAAGGGTCTCTCAGAACACCATATTTTGCTGCAATCAGACCTGTCCATCAAATACTACCCTCCTCCCCAAACATCCACAGACACTTAGCAACAAGAGCTAAGTTAACTTGGTGAGCTTTCTAATCCCTAAGCCCTCCCCAGTTTCTTTGGGCTTGCAAGGCAGAAAAAAGTGCAAGGGCCATTTTGCACCTGAGAAGCAAGGCATAAGGCGAGGTGCACACCTATTTGATGCCAGGCACAAAAATGCAAAAAAATAGATAAAAAATCAAAAAATGCAAAATAATAAACACAATATTAATAAAAATATAAACTTAAAACTTAAAATAAATGTTTCAAAAAACCTATTGTCTCATATTAAAGTATATAAATATAACATGTACAACATATTTAAAATGAAATTTTGAAAGTAAAATAAGCATAACATATAAACATACTCAAGCATGTAAACTCATAATCTCTTTATTTTTTTCCCACTTGCATTACTTCAAAATTCAAATAACTAATGTAATGTTAAACATTATGCATTCCTAATTCTACGAGCTGCCTTTGTACCAAGCCCCTCAAGGAAATCCCAAATAAGTCTTTATCAGGATCTTAAATTATTAATCCCCATAAAAAAAAAAAAAAAAAGTTTTTTAAGTGTCTTTTAAAAATGTCTTTTATTAGGATGAGTAAAAGGCATAAGCAAATATGGAGTTTTCGGTGAAAAAATGCACAAATTTTCAAAAGGCACGTGCCTGGGCTGAAGCATAAAGCGCACGCCTTTTGCAAGTGTTGCACTTGGGGCCTAGGTGAGGCACATAGCCTAAAATGTGCCTTGCCTATGCGCCTAGGCGTGCCTTTTAAAACACCACCCCAACCAACCACATGAATTTTATTCTCCTCTTGCCAACCTTTCCACAAAAAGTCCATTTGAAGCTTCTCAATTCTCCTCATACGACAACTGGAATGGAGAACAGGGACATCACCAACCTGCCAACCTACTTTCTGTTGGTTTTCCGAATCCCAGGCAAAGTAAAAAGCAAGATTGAAAAACTACAACGGGATTTTCTTTGGGAAGGGGTGGTGAAAACAAGTGTCATCTAGTAGGCTAGAAGCAGGTTTGTAAGCCAAAGGAAGTTGGTGGTTTGGGACTAGGACATATTAAAGAAAGGAACTTCGCCCTTCTTGGAAAATGGCTTTGGAGATATCCCTTGGAGATGGAAGTGTTGTGAACAAAAATCATCAAGAGCAAGTACGAGAAACATGCCAACGGTTGGGATAGCAAGGTCCACTCGAACCGGGTCAAAGCATCAAACCCTTGAAAAGGGTAATAGAATCAAATTCTGGTCTGATTTGTGGTGGGGGGAGGACACCCTCGCTAACTCCTATCCTAGAATCTTTAACCTGTCCCAATCCAAAGAAGCCACAGTAGCCTCTAGCTCAACCCCTCACCCTCCGGAACAACCTGGAACTTAAACCTCAAAAGGCCTCTAAGGGAAATAGAAATTGCTGATATAGCTAGTTTGCTAAACTCTCATAATGAGTCTCTCCCACTACCCCTGACCAAAGAATCTGGAAACCTAACCCTGTTGGTAAGTTCTCCTCTAACTCCTTCTTCAAGGCTCTAATATTAGAAGACCCGAGGCCTCCTTTTCCGGCTAAGAAAGTCTGGAGACCACACATCCCCTGTAGAGTCTCTTTCTTTGTGTGGGAAGCCTGTTTAAAGAGAATAAACACATGCGATTTGCTGCAGAAAAAGTTTAAAGGCAGATTATGCATCTCTCCCCATGTTTGTCCTCTTTGTCTTGGCAATGGGGAGACAACTGGCCACATCTCCACTGCCCGGTCACTAGAAAGGTTTGGTACTTCTTCCTAAACCTAGTGGGTTACAGCTGGGTGCTCCCGGAGAGGGTGGTGGACATTTTGTGACAAGGCAGAGAGCTTGGAAAAAGAGGAAGATTTTACTGGAATACAGTGACCCATGCAGTCTTGTGGCGTATTTGGGAAGAAAGGAGCATTAGAACCTTTGAAAATAAAGCTAGAAATATTGAAGATCTAACTTCCTACATCACATATCTCTGCAATCTTTGGGTAATTAACTTTGAAGTGCTCAAGGGGCTCTCCCTAAATGATCTCCAGAGAAACCTACCAGAAATCCTACACTCCTCTCCAACATCTGAGTGGACTATAAGACAGGCTCCAAGAGAAGGAGGAGGAATGACTCTAAACTTTGATGGTAGCGCCCAAGGTTCCACAGGTCAAGCAAGAATTGCGGGTGTAATCCGAGGGAAAGGGGGAATATTTGTTGGGCTTACAGTGGTCCGGTTGGGAGGGCTGATGCCACAAAGGCTGAGGTTTTGGCTGCACTCACAGGAATTCGCCTCGCCAAGCAGCTAGGATTATCCTCCTTAACAATTAAAGGGGATTCTGCAAATGCTATAGTTTGGTTACAGGATAAGGGAAGGCCCTGGAGATTAGCCCACTTTTTAGCTGAAGCCAGGGACATCCTAGACTCTATGAATGTGAAGTTGGTCTGGATTCCTAGGGAGCAAAATTCTGTTGCTGATTTCCTAGCAAAATCAGGGGTCCCTAGAGATTTCTTGTTTAGTGACAGTTGTTTGCCTTTGTAATCTGGCCAAGCCTCTCTTGGCTTCAGTACATCCTCTCATGTACTTCTGTTTGTTTCTTCTTTAATAAAAAGTTACCATTGCTTCAAAAAAATAAAAATAAAAAATACATAGGGTGATTAGCTAAGGAACTTTTGATCAAGGTTACTCTTTTTTTTTTTGATGAATTGATCCAAGGTTACTCTTCCCCGCTTTGAGAGATACAAAGATTTCCAAGAAGCTAGTTTTCTTTCAATTCTCTCCACCACAGGATTCCAAGCCAAAGAGGAGGTAATATTTGCTCCGAAGAGCAGCCCCAAATAGATGATAGGGAGGTGACTCATTTTGCAGCCCAATACCTCAGCCAGGGAAAGCAGTCCTTCAACTACAGGGATGATGGAGTTTCTGCTAAGGTTCACCTTTAGGACTGAGACTACTCCAAACCAGCAGAGAATACCAAGAAGATATTCAAGCTGCTGACTAGAGGCATCCAAGAAAAGCAGGGTGTCATCAGCAAATTGAAGGATTTGAACACTTTCCCCATTCTTGTCAATTTCAAAACCCTCAATTAAACCACCCTCCGCTGCTCTTCGAACAAAGACAATGGAAATTTCCAAGACACAAATGAAAAGACAAAACCACAGGCCAAACCTCATTGCACCACATTGAAACACTATCCATCTAGAGATACCACCCCTGACCCCACCTAGGTCCCACCCCCACAATCCAGAAAAATCACAGCATTCTACCACCACCGGTATTACTCATGACCAATACACACACATCTCAAAAACTGAAACTTCCATGAACAAAAACTGTATTAGCTTTGAGATGGAAATGGTTGTAGAATATACATGCCATTTTTGATATTCTACTATTCTTTGGTTCTGACAACTACTTCACTTTTGAGAATCAGAACACCATATAAACAAATAAGATAACAAAACTACATGGTATAATACATGCAAACCAAGTGAAGCAGAACCGGTATCAGAGTAGGTAGAGAAGATCAAAACAGCAATATGAATTAACTCTCATAACTCCAAAAGGTCCCTTGAACAGGTATATAGATTTTATAAGTTATTTCTATGTTCATAACTTTGTTTTGGTCACATCTTTTTTCCAGCTAACACACTGATCATCTTTATCTTCAACTTCTTCTCTTCATCTTCCACTTCAAATATTTTTTTGAAACAGGTAAAGTTAATATTCATTAAAGGCAGAAACATGTACAACAAGGATCTGTACACAGAGATTTACAAAAAAGCTGCACAAGCAGAAACTATACCCCCAAACCCTGACTTACAAAAAGATTTCCAGCATCAAAAAAGGAGATAAAATTTCTGTCCTTAAACACATTGTTTACTGCTAACCAAGAGAACATTTTCCCCAAATTTTCCTGAAAAGCTGTGTCTGAAGAGCCATGTATATTCTTGAAAATCCTTACATTCCTCTCCTGCCATATGCACCAAAAAACTGCACCAGGAGTCAGGTTCCAATGCCAACTTTCCCTCTTTTGTGAGGTCTTTGACTCTCCAAATCTTCACAAAATCTGCTACCAATTCAAGGAAGCAACGGTTCACCTCAAACAAGTTTCTGACCTTATTCTAAATCTCATAGGAAAAGCAACAATGAAGTAACAAATGGTTGACTGACTCGGTATGATTCTGACAAAGCACACAAGCAGTTGCGTCCAGCAGAATACCCTTCTTCTCCAGATTATCCCTAGTTAGAATCCTGTTCAGGTAGGCTGTCCAAACAAAAAACACCACCTTTGTGGGCACACTCCAACACCATATAATGTTAACTGGGATTGGCTCATCCTCTGATCTAGAAAAGTAGTTGTAAAAGGATCTAACAGAGAAGACCCCCGAGTTCTCCCACTTCCAGACTCTTCTGTCCTCTCTCCCTGCATCCACTTGAGTACTATACAGCATGTGCAGCAACTCCACCAGAGATTCCACAACCCAATCATTCAAATTTTTCCGGAAGAGAGGCACCCAAACAATGCTTCCATTTTGCACCTGCAAATAGTCTGAAACAAGAGCATCTTTATCCAAAGCTACTTCAAACAAAGTGAGACAATTAACCACCAAGGGTCTGTATATCTTTCCAGAGAAGAACTCGCCTCCCATTCCCAACCCCAAAGAGAATTCCATTTGAATAAAGACCATTGACTTTCCCCTTTCCAAACAGAACATCCATAGGATTGATTTGGTTCCCCCGTGACCCAGCCAGAATTTCTATACCCATACTTAGCTGCTATCACCCTCCTCCACAGACCACCTTGATTCTCACCAAATCTCCAAAACCACTTTCCCAGTAAAGCAGAGCTGAGATCCTTCACTCTTCTCACACTCAAACCCCATTGAAGTTTGGGTTTGCATATCTTAGACCAGCTAACCAGCATGAACTTTTTCTTCTCATCCCTCCAGCCTCTCCACAGAAAATCTCGAATCTTCCTCTCTAAAGACTTAGCCGTCCCATTAGGAATTGGGTACAAAGAAAGCAATACAAAGGGAGGGAGGATAACACACTTTTTAGCAGAATTATATTACCTCCATATGATAAATACTTAGTTTTCCAAGAAGCCAATAGGCTCCCATATCGATTTGGAGTTGCACCTAGCACCTAAAGGCATCCCCAGATATTTCAGAGGGAGTTTACCTGTTCTACAACCCCATTCCTCTGCCAACCTCTCTAGCTCTGGCACTTCCCCCACAGTGACCAATTCACTTTTTTGCAGGTTTCCATGAAGGCCTGACACAACCTCAAACCACTGAAGCACTGCCATTACATAACCAAGTTGTTCAGCTGAAGCATCACAAAAAATGAGAGTGTCAGTCTGAAAACTGCAGCAAAGAAACCTCCACCCTTAAGCTTCCACCATAAAAACTTCTACAAAGCCCCCTGGTGTGGCCCTTTTCATCAATCTACTAAGAACTTCAGTTACACAAATAAATAGTAATGGGGAGAGAGGGTCCCCTTGCCTTAAGCCCCTAGAGATCCTAAAGCGACCACAAGACACTCCGTTTACCAAGGCTGAAAAAAGAGTATTTAAATAGACTTTCATCCAATTTCGCCATCTGCAAGTCCTCATTACTGATCATCTTCCTATAGGTTGTACCCTCTGCATACCCCCTCTCTCCACAACCCCCTCGGCCTTTCTTGTCCTTAGCTCTTGTTTTGTGCAACTGCCATCCATCGACACCTCTGCATACCCATTTTTCTAGCAATTCGCATAACCATTAAGCAATTTTTCTTAATGTTTCAATGTTAATTAGTTCATCCAAGTAATGTCATCCATTTCCTAATTCCATTCCATTCCAATTCAGGAATCTAAACTCTAATATCAATTATATATCCGCCTAAAAAAACAGACCTTTTATATTTTTCAATACAAAGGGGCATGTCAACATGGATCACACACAATAAATTATAGGCCTTATTTACCAAAAAATGCAGACTAATAGGCCCTCTCACCTATCCTATTTTTCGCCACTACCCTCTCACCTAGTTTTGCGTTGCAACTTGCAATCTTCACAACTATGCTTGACATCAAACAATAAGATTTTCTTTTTGCAACAATATAGCTGACAATACAAAATAGTTTCAGAAAAATTCAATATACATGTATAAAAATAAACCCAGAAAAGGAAAAAGGGAAAGAAGACATACTTCCGGTCCATAGACATCAAAGTATGCAGTATTATTGGTCTTGTCATTGTTGTTCTTGCTATCACTATCTTCTTTTCTTGTTTGGGTTTCGCGTTTCTGGCACGAAGAAGTCATCTTGGGCATCCGCCGATAAGATAGAAAACTATCGTTGAAACAAAAATTGCAAGCGAAAGGGGCGTAAGAAGCATACAAGGGACCAGTGAGAGGAAAACCCATATAAAAGACCGCCGGCGAGGGAGGTGGAGGGGAATTTTCTACAAGGTTTTAAAAACCGAGCCGAAAATGCAACCCTTTTTTGCCACCGGTTTGTGGGTCATCCGTTCGACCGTCCGGGTCAAGCGGTTCGAACGTATTAAAAATTTAAAGGGCAAATTTCTTGAACTTTTTTTTTATCAATAGCAAACTTCTTAAACTTAAACTATCCTTGTAGTTTAATTAATTGACTAACTTATCCTTACTGTTTACATATTATTTTAAAGTACTATTTCTGATAATTACATCGTTGTTAAGTGCTAATGGAAAAAATAAAATGTCAAATTTGCTCCTCAATATTCCTCAAATTTTTAAAATAAAACCCAATGATAGGAAGTTGATCACTACTCCCTCTCTGTCTTCATCTTCATCTTCGTTTCCGTCTCCATCTCTATCTCTACCTCTATATCCGTTTCCATCTCCATCTCCACCTCTGTTTTTGTCTCCATCTCCGCCTCTACCTTTGCTTTTTGTCTCTATCCCTGCCTCTATATTTGTTTTCTGTCTCCACTTTCATCTCCATCTCCATTTCCATCTTCGACTCTTTGTTTCTGCCTCCATCTTCGTTTCCATTTCTGTATTCGCCTCCGTCTCCATCTCCATCATTGTTTCTTTTTCCATTTTTGTTTTTGTTTCCGTCTCTGTCTCTATTTTCATTACTTGTCTTCGCCTCCATCTCCATTTTTGTCTCTACCTCCATCTTTGTCTTTTAAGCTATGTTTGGTTTAAAGGAAAATGTAGGGAAAACGAAGGGAAAGACAAGGAAACCAATACAAGGGTTGTAAAGGTTTCCCTATTTTTCCCTTCCTTTCCTTACATTTTCCTTCAAACCAAACATAGCCTTAAGGTTTTCAGCCTCCACTTCTCCTTCCTCTCCCAACACCACTTCTTCTTGCATGCTATCTACTACAATTTCTCTGGTCCTCGCTAAAAGCTCCACTTTAATCTGCATATGAAAACTTGTGCATGCCATTAATGAAACCAAATGGAAGAGAAGAATCCTCTCTCTCAACTATTACTTATTATTAGTTTATATTTCCTATTACAATTTCTTCTATGGCTCAAATAGAGTTCTGACACAGATGAAGCCAAATTTATCCAACTATATACATAAAGAAGAAAATTGAAAAACCAATAAAGAATTGCTCCAGCCACTCAATTAATGAGCAAAAAAGTCATGAAATAATCCTTAGTTGCTAACATTTGGTTTAATATGTTTCATCTTGGTGTAAATAGAAGAGATGGACTGGAATCGCCTTTTCTATGCCATAGAAATCACTATCTCTTCATCGACAATCTAATGGGTGTAGCTTGTACAGGTTTTAGTCAAGGAAGAAATGTTGAAGGAGAGGAATTACATAGCTCATCTCTTTCCATCATCTCCTAGCACCAGAAAACCCCACAAAATCCACTATATCCACTAGCCATTTCAAACCCACCATTGCTTTGGCTACCAGTAATAGATTTGAAACGCCCCTTATGCATGAGTGAAGCCACCAGCTCTAAGTTTTTGCTACTGGTGCCCAATGTCATGCCTCTAAGGCTATAACTAGCTAAAATATTTATTGGGGGTTGTGGGTTTTGGTTGTCCCATTAGTTTGCTTCCATAAATGATCTCACATGTATTGAAACTAAAGATTAGTGACTAGTTCAACTACTAAAGGGCATCTTATGGTAGAATCTTCTTGCCCAAACCAAAGAGGGCATTTTCGACCATAAAGGTTAGGGATTTTTGAAAAACATAATAGTCATGTGATGTTACATGCGAATAGTATATGACAAAGCATTATCGGTAAGGGAGGTTTTAGGCAATTGTTATAAATAGTAGGCGCGGTGCAAGACAACAGTTAAACAATAAAGGTATACTTAGTCAATTAGCTAAACAGTAAGGGTAATTTAAGAAATTTGCCCAAATTTAAAACTATGTCATATTAGAATAAGATGGATATAAATGTTATAAGAAAGGGGTTGAGAATAAGAGTGAGAAGAGGGTTGTTGGCTAAGAAAACTTTAAAAAGAAATAAGGTTGAGAGGAAAAAAATTGACCTGTAGCGGTGATGGCAAAGGCAACCTGTAGCAGCAACGGTGATCTAAAGCAACGACCATAATGATCTGATCTCTCTCTCTCTCTCTCATCTCAAATCTATGAATGATTAAATCTGATATCTTTCTCAGGTCTAGGTGTGAGATCATTCTCCTTTCATTCTATGTTTCTCTATTTTATTATTTTTTGAAAATTTTAAATAAATTATATTAAACTGCGAATTGTTGTCTGGGTTGAACAACTCAGTAGTCAGACCGTCTAAATCAACAGTTTGTTGACCAATTCAACAGTTTTTGGTAAAATAAAGGTTCAGTATTAAAATGGAATCATTACCTTGGCCATTTTCAGACCAAATGGTCTGAGCATCTGGTTTTCAAAACCATGCTTTCTACCTTTAAGCAACTTTAAAAAATGACATGGAAATAGAATGGCTTTTGTCATCGGTTTCTAAGTCAATGGTTCAATCACCCGGGTCGAACGATTTAACCTGTGATATCATAAATATAATAGTAAAATTATAAAGCATTTTTTAATATAATAAATTTCATCACAAAAATAAACATAAACAGGTTTGGATCACAGTTGCAACCCATACTAAAATGAGAATGAAGATGATAATCTATCTATTAGCAAGAATACATCGTCTAACAGGAACGACACAAAATCAAAATCGGTGTGGGAGGTTAAGATTCAAATTTGGAAACTTCAACTTTTCTCTCTTCTTCTTTAAACAAAATCAAAATTGGTGTGGGAGTTAAGATTCAAATATGGAAACTTGATCTATTCTTCCCCAAACAAAATCAAAATCATTGTGGGAGGTCAGTATTGAAATCTGGAAATTGAAACTTTTCTCACTTCTCCAAACAAAATCAAAATCAATGTGGGAGGTGAAGATTCATTGTAATCCTTGAATCACCTCTACAAATGGCATAGCTACAACAGTAAAATGAAACCTCAAGCTACGTCATTGTTGCAAGCCTAAGCCCTCTAAGGTTGTCGTTGCAAATGATGGTCATTGATGCAAGGATAGAGGGAGATTGGACATAGGGCGTCGATGTCTTGATGGTCTCCTTTAAAGCCATAGGTCGCTGTTGAGTCTGGTCGAGAAATATTTGAGATTTAGGAGTCTTTGTGAAACAAGATTTCTGTAAAAAGGTATTGGTCAAATGAGAAATAGGACTGAAATGTCCTTTTCATACGTATATAATTTTATTTTATGTTTAAAGTAATGTTAAAAGTGACATGCGAACCATTGCCCGGGTCAAACAGTTCAAATAGTTGAACCATCTAGGTCAGTGGTTTTATGACTTTTTTTAATGTTTATTAGCAAAAACCAGGCTAGTGCATAATCAGACTGGGAATGACAACAGGGAGGGTTCAAGGCAAGGCATCCACTCCCCATCAAGGATAGAAAATCCTCGAATTCCCCCACCCTGACCAATCACCTAAAATTACATCTAATTTAAACATATTTTAAAAATAGGATTATGAGAAATTGGGGTATTTTGGCAATTAAATTATGGCAATTTGGGGGTATTATAAAAATGGATTTATGGGATCCTAGGGTTTTAGGAATTTGGGAGAAATTTAGAGGTATTTTAGATATTAATATTAAACATTTTACTAGTTTACCATTGGGTTCAGAGTAAGTTTGGGCAATTATATACAAAACCCCATTCCTTCCCATCCCAGTTTGGACTTTGGAGAAACATTATTTTCCCTATCCCTGCTTCATTCTTGTTTAAGATTGGGGAAAACCTGCCTTATTTGAGCTAGAGCAGGGCCTCAGTTTTATAGGAAAAATTTCCATCCTTAATCTGACCCAAAACCTCGACCAATTCCTGGGTCAAAATGGCCCAACTGTCCAGTCTAGCCCGTTTTTTTTCAAAATAGTAATTTTAAGTCTTGACTTTTGACTTTCGTGCACTCAGAGACTCCCTTTGCTCTAAGTAGGGGAATAAGTCTTATGAGTTGGGTTTATAGTCAATCCAAGCCCAACCTAAGATTTGGGCCCTAAATCCCTGTGCCCAAATTGATCCCCATATATTAAGCCTGACTTTTGAAACTCAGAACCAGCTAGCACAATAATTTGATGTATTTTGTTGGGCCTATGTGTATGTATATATGCATTAATACAAATGATCATCACTATTACTTATGTCCTATACTAACTATATCAATATGCATTAATACAAATATGTATGCATAATTGAAGAGTGCCTTTATTTAAAAGAAAATACAACACTAAGCTTCCAAGCAAAACATAGGCCCCTTCATGGGGGAACAAGGCCTCATAGGTGGCCATCAAGAAAGGAGCTACTCATGCATGATTAGCATTGTTACAGTAAAAAGATTGAAGAGATCTCAAAGTCTTGGAGGCTATTGAGTGAGATAGGACATTGTACTAATGTCACAAAAAACGAATAGGCTGAGAAAGTTGGGTCGAAGCTTCAATATCTCTTACAATTGAGAGGAAAGGAGAAAACACTTGCTTCTAACCCAGGAGGTGCTGAACCATTGCTTTAGCATCAGATATAATGATTGGATTCCAAAGTTCAAGCCTAGTCACCTCGGACATGGTCAATCTAATGGCCCTGAGTTCGGCTTCATGAGCGGACCCACAATCATCATTCCACCAATAGCACAACATAAAGATCTTGAACTCTGCACAATTACACACACAATGCCAGCTTTCTGAGACAGACGATTGGGAGAAGGCCACATCACAGAGGATATAATGATCATAGCTGCCAGATGGATAGAAAGCTTCTTAATGCATGATATGATTAGTAGGGTATTTACCATTTGAATAGATTCAAGAATATTTCTAGAATTTTTTAAGGACAAATCACTGGAGCATATATAAGCAAGGGTCCATGAAAGTAGGGGTGACCATGGGTAGGGCCGGGTTTAGCACTAATGATAATTACTTTTTTCCTAGGCTTGGGCCTAACTCGATCCTCACCCCATGCCTAGTTTGCTAGCCCAAGCCCGCCAAAAAAAATATGGCATGAGCCCAAGGTAAATTGGGCTTGGTAATCTTTGGGCTTATGCACCAAAAAAGGCATGAACCTCATTTAATTATCAAAATTGATTGGCTTGGCTTACCTATCCTTTTATAAATGAAGGCAAGACCTCCATTCCCATTCTTGAACAATGTCGGAATTAGGACAACACTAAATAATGAGTGTTACCAATAAGTGTTTTCCTAAATCCTACATAGCTTAAGCAATGAGGATGGCCTTCATTTATATACAGCCCTCCCTAGGAGGACAATTTGCATACTTGAGTTGGCTCAAGTGTTTATTTATATGTTAAAATTTAAAATTTTTATATTTTATATAAAATAATAAACATTTAGTATAACATAAAATATACTTGTATATATATAACACATATATAATATAATGTTATAATATATATTATATTATATTATGGGCTAGGTGGGCTTGAAGTGTTGGGCCTAGGCCTAGAAATTTGTGGGTTGGGTCGGGCCAAGCCAAGAATGATCACCCCTACATGGAAGGTCTCAAAGGTAAGAGAAATAGAACCCTGATTAGTATTTTGAGCTTCATGGGCTAGTCAGTCAGTAGCATGATTGGCTTCTCAAAAGACATGTTTATAAACAATGGCTCCCTCAAGCGAATCTTTTAGCTCTAGGTAGTCATTGAAGATATTCTTCAATCTTGAAGGAGGGTTGAGCACATAATGATAGAGTACTCTCTCAAGCAATGTTTTAAAAATCGACATAGAACTAGAACTGCTTCGGCCACCAGTTTCTGGGTCAGCGGTTTGACCATCTAGTTTGAATGGATGACCTATTCTAAATTAAAAAAATTAAAAATTAATTAAAATAAAAGCGACCAAAATCCCAGGTCAATAAGTCATTGACCAAATCAACAATTTTTTGCCAAAGGACATGTTAAGGGTGAAATGGAACTGGTTGCTTGGACAGTTCCCGAACCAAATGGTCCAACCATCCAATTCAACAATGGTTCAAAAACCTCATGCTTCAGCCATGTTAATCGTGGTAATTCTCAAGTTGCTTGGACGGTTCCCGAACCAAGCAGCCCACACTTCAGCCATGTTAATCATAATAACTCCCAAGTTATAAGTTTTAATGTCCAAAACCTCACTAAGATGCCACATAGCATCTATATATGCTGCCACACGACGTACATAAATGCCACTTGGCATATATAGATGCCTACATGGCAATATAGGGATGCCATGTGGCATTTTAAGTCGAGTTAATGATACATGGATACCATAGGGCACACACATGTCACTGAATACACTAATGTGCTTATGATTCCATGTGAAATTCATATATGATTCCACATGTTGAAGTCTATAAGTATTATGCGTGTGGTTGATGCACACGTTTTAGAAAGTATAATTCATATCCAAGAATAAAAAAGTACAAGCTATCAAAAGTTAATTTCATGTTTTTCATGTTTTTTTATACGTTTATTGTGTTTTTTAAAAGTAAAAACACGTCAAACAAACATGATCTTGTACTTTTCATATTTTCATACTTCTAAAAGTATAAACAATACATTGAAAAGTACAACCAAGGGCATTAATGTTTAATGTTCCATCTTTGGGAAATTTCCACGCAATGGTCTCCATGATTTGATCATCACATTTGTACTCATAATATTCACATTTCCATTAAATTTTAAGAATGCATTTAACACCCGATCAAGGATATTGGGAATCTGGATTTGCTTCTCAGAGAGCGTGCCTCACACCAACTTTACAACATTTGCAACCACACATTGGGAATATGTCTCGTACATGTATATTGTCATTCGTGGGGAGATATTCTCAATGCACAAATGCAATGTGCTGTGAGGTTCTCTCAGGAGCAAATCCGAACATGATATTGGGTGAACCAATAAATTGTTAAAAACTTTATAGTTTATGCTCTTTTACTCTTTCACAAATACCAGAGAATAAAAGCAAACTTTTCCTTGTTATAGTCACCACCAGACCCATTAATGTCACTAATATTTGACCACCACTCCCTTACAAATGAATACTTTTCTTTAGGACCTTTAAAGTATATGACTAATTGCTAGCCAATTTTTTTTTTCGGTAGAGAATGGATTATACTAAGGAAAGAAACAAAGTAGTTACAAAGAGGACAGTGAGATCATCCAATTTGCTAGCTAAAAAGGGATCGCATCTGTATATAAACTTGTTTATGGTAGCTCTTTTTTTGCAAGATTGTGAGATACCAAAGTGGTTTCCCGCCTAGAAAAAGAAAAAGAATAGTCCAAATCTTTACATTCATCCAGAATATCTTTACAAAGAAAGAAAGCTTTAGGAACTTCAGTAGGATTCTTTGAGATCAGAGCCTACACTAAGGATTTGCTATCACTTTCTATCACAAAAGGACCCTTGCTAAAAGCCTTCACTAACTTAACTCCTTGAAGACAGGCACAGCCAAGTTTGTCTTACAAAAATATAATTTTTAAAAGGATAAATTGCTGAAACCTCCCTTGAAATTTCTGACTATTATTGAAACCTCCCTTGAAGTTTGATAATTACAATCACCTCTCCTAAGCCTTTTGTTATAGTTGCAAGTAGACCCTCTCTATTAGAATATTCTAAAAAGAGGCACAAAAATGTCCAAAATACCCATGCATTTATTATTGAGGCTGGTTTCTACAAAAAAAGAAACAATACAAATTTTATAAACAACAAAAATATAGAGAATTTAAAGTTGCATCTTTGCCTTTGGATGATTGATATGAAGGGTAAATTTGGAAAATAAATCAATTTCAGAAAATATATTGAAAGCTTTGGGCTAGCAATTCACATTAGGAGAAAATTTGAAAAATAAACATTTTGATCAAAAGCAACTGCATGGGTATTTTGAACATGCCTCTTTTTAGAAGATTCTACCAAATGGGATCTACATGCAACTATGTCAGAAATGCCAGCGATGATTGCAAATATCAAACTTTCAGCAACAACCAAAAACTTTAGGGGAGGTTTTAGCAATTTACCATTTTTAAAAATATGGTTGGTGTCCTCTTCTCCATAATGGTTGTAGGAACCATCAACGTTAGCCCCTTTTTTTCCTTACAAAACTTTGTAGGAAGCCTGTTATTAAGGAGAAAAAACTAAAAGACTTTTTACTTTTGGTGGCACTTAAGCTTCCACATTTGGAATTCCACCTAAAATTTGCTTTAAGGCTTCAACTTGAATCACACTTAGCATTATGTGAATTTAGAGGATGTTTGGTATCATAGGCACTTTTCTAAAAAAATGGTGCCACATCGGATCCATGTAGGTGATTCCACTTTTCACTGCCTACATGACTGTTTGATTTAGGCAATTTTTGAAAAAATAGTGAAAAACAGGCATGCATCGTAAATCGCATCCCTCCTATTGCATGAAACATCAAATTTGGTGTTTCATGCATTGGTGAACCGTTGCCCCCAACAGCTATATGATGTGGCGCTTATGTGTATCCTATTTGTCAATGGAAAATGGTGTAATGTGTGCACATACATAAAAAAATAGTGACAGAAATCACCTTACAAAACAACATTAGTGTTGCTTACTACCTACATGGCAGAAACACTACAAAACATATGAAGGTGTTTATTTGTGAAAAATGGGTTTACTGAGCGTAGACATTTTTTTTTTGAAAATCGGTCCCAAAAAACGCCCATGCTTCGGAAACCATCTTAATTGAAAAATTACCATTTGGGTATATTCTCCATATCCTTTTTGTCATCTTTGCTACCAAAGGGGATGAAAATAAACTTGATCCTTACCCAAGAAGGCCTAGTGGCCCACCCTATTTCAAGCACACCTTAGTGCCAACAAAGATGACAAGTTGTAGATCATACTGGTAAGACCCATCAATAAAAATGGTAAAATATAGATAGACACCATGTACTTTAGGGGTAATAATAGATAGATACTTGAACATTCAATTGCAGTACCCTAAACTTTCAAAATAGACACTTGGGTTGGGTCTATCTGTTAGTATTCCATTAGTTAAACATTACATAATATAAAAAATACCATTCTCTAGTGATGATTTTATTCCCTAAAATGATCTAAAAAATACACGAAAAGGGCATTTTTTAGAATTCAGGGTACTCAAGTGTTGCAATTGAAAGTTCAGGATACCTATCTGTCACTACCCCCAAAGTACAAGGTACGTATCTGTAATTTACATCCTCTATGAAGTAGGCAGTTTCTGATTCCATTACTCCAGTAATCTAGTTCTAATTCCTGGCTCAAGGTCCATCAGACATGAGACACCAAGCTGGAATTTGTTTTGCGTCATTTTTCTTTTTTCAGATTGCCATGTTCAACATTTTGCATAGTGGTAGAAAACTATGAAACCTTTATGATATGTAATTTATCATACAAATGTAGGCTGAATTGTATTAAGGCTATGAGTAGCAGAGATATCTATGACACCTAAAAATTGAGAACAGTGCCGTGATCAATTCCAACTCGTCAGGCCTAATTTGTCAGCAACATTGTACATGACTAGATCCCCCCATATAGGGCCAAAGAGGCGCTCCCCTCCGATAGCAAATGTAAGAGCCCATGAAGAAAGGAGGACCGTGAACACAATGAACCCAATTGCTGATCCAACAACATCTGCAAAATGGAAGATCACCAAAAGGTCCAAAACCATTAAAGCATAAACACATAGCTTAATCTTGAATAAACGAACCTAGAAAATTCCATCAAATCATCTCCTAGATGGTCAGTAAAGAATTCTCATGACATAAAACACAACCAGAAAATAACTTCAGAATTTAAGTATGGGTAAACAAAAGAAAATTTGAACACATCAAATCAATATAAACTGAAAAACATTTTAATATGAATGAAATGCATTCATTTTTTTAAATCTAACTTTTCTTTTTTGGCTTCATGGGGCTACACAATGGGGGTAGTCCATCCCCCAAACCCTGGTGGCAGAGGGATTTACAATTTCAACCATGAGAAATTTTAGTCTTAAAAAAGAGAGGTTTCAAGAGAAAATTCAAAATGTTATGACTAAAGTTATGAATGTGGTGAGGCAGCTAGTTGTTTTGGCCTCTCTAGATGATGAGATGACTAGTGGGAACCTAATCCATGAAAAAAGAACAAAAACTAACATACTATGCAATCTCATAAACAAGTTGATATAGACCGCAATTGTGCAATAAAAAGAATGATTTTTGAACATTTAGTTTAGCCGTCTACCAAAGAAAGAGTGCAACCTTTACTATTCAACATACCCATTATTCCTCGAAACTATGTAAAAACATGCCATAGCTTGGAAGAAGACTTAAAAGAACTCCTCATGTGAAGATATATCTTGATGTACATTATTAGAGTAGTCCTTGTTGTACAGTATCATAGTTCTTATTATTTTATTTGTTCATTTTATCTTTCAGCCCTGTAAGGGCATTCTTGTAACTGTACATTCTTTTCATCTCTTTAATGTAAAAGAAGCTCTTTGGGGTGGGGGTTGACTATTCTTGACACCCCTAGATCTGAATTCTGTTCACATGGTATCAGGGCATGTTGCTCTTTGATCTTCTTTCTCTCTGATCCATCTTGCCTTTGTGATCTACTGAAAACCTACAGCTCTGATGAGTGGTCCTGGACTGTTTTGATCTATCCAGGAACTCCTCTTCTATTTTTTGTGCACCCAGAGAGAGAGAGATTTTATTGGATTTCTCTCGTTTGATCTCAGTTTGCAGCAAGAATTGAAAGGAATTGTCGCCTAGCCCTTCTCGACATATTCTGAAATTTTTACAGAGATCCGTGAAGTTTTGAGAGAGATCTAGACTCTTTTTCTTGGCTGCTATGCCCAGACTTACCTTTTCTGGACTGTGTGTTCAGCTTTTCCTTGTTTTGGATCTTGAACAATCTCCGGTGAAAGTAAGGGGTTTCTATCTCAGTTTTTTTTACTCTCTTGGATTGATTACAGCCTATTTCACTTGTCTTTGGATCAAGTTTTACTTCAGATTAGTTTCTTTAAGCTTCAGCCGGACCCCTATTTGTGTTATTGCCTTGCTGTAATGGCTTCAGACAGAGGTGATATCATCCCTGTAAAGATGAATGGATAGAACTATGGGATGTGGAAGTTCCACTTCGACTTTTATGTCGAGGGAAAGGGTTTAGAAGGATATCTGAATGGAACGGTCACCAAACCAGTTGATACCGAGGCCAAAGCTTTACAACAATGGAAGTTGGACAATGGTAAACTTGTTTCTTGGATTCTGAGTTCTACTGACTATCATATATCTGTACCTATGAGGAGAATGAAACAATATATGAGATGTACATGTATCTAGAAAAAGTTTATCAACAGTCCAACGTATCTAAGCAATATTAGATAGAATCAGAAATATTCTCTTACAACCAAGGAGATAGTAGGATATAGGAGTATTATTTTGGTTTTCTTGATTTATGGGTTGAATATGAGATCCAACCTTACTATTAATCAAATTTTTGTTGGTCAACTTGTTGATGAAGGAAATGTTCTCACCTTTTCTCATGATGGTTGCTTGATACAGGACCTGTACACTAGGAAGGTGAAAGGGAAGGGGCGTAGGCTGGGCTGTCTTTTTGCGTTGGAGTTCGAGAAGTCTCAATCGGGGGCATCCTCAACTTTACTTAGTTCTTCTTTGTCTGATTCTATGTTGAGTTATAGAAATAATGTTTGGGATTTATGGCATAAACGATTGGGTCATCCATATTCCCAAAAATAAAAAATTTTGTTTGACTCTGGTTTGATTAAAAATAAAATTCCCCCTGTTGATACTGTTGATGTTTCTTACACTACGTGTTGTTTGAGTAAAAGTCATGTTTTACCATTTCTTCATAAATCTGAACATGCCACTAAACCTTTTGAAATAATACATAGTGATGTTTGGTCTACTTCTATTACTTCAAGATTGGGGTACAGATATTTCGTATTATTTATAAATGATTATACCAAATATACTTGGATTTATTTTTTGTGACACAAATCAGAAGTCTTTGGTGCATTTAAATCGTTTCATACTATGGTGCAAAATCAATTCAAGTGCAATGTGACTATCCTCCGCTCAAATTCAGAGGGAGAATATAGAAATGGAGACTTCTTGGCATATTTGAGGAGTCATGGAATTTAGTCTCAGCGTAGCTGCCCAGAAACTCCACAACAGAATGGTGTAGTTGAACGGAAGAACGGACACATTCTCAGTGCTGTGCGGACATTACTACAGGAGTCTCATACTCCAACTTCGTTTTGGGTAGAAGCAGCCAATACAGTCGTGTATTTGATCAATTCTCTTCCATCCTCTGTTCTAGGCAACACCTCTCCCTTCCAAAAACTTTTTGGTTATCCCCCATATTTCTATAGCCTTCATGTTTTTGGATGTCTTTGTTTTGTTCATCTTCCTGTTCGTAAACGATCTAAATTAATTGTTTAGTCTGTTATGTGTGCCTTTGTGGGATATAGTCCTAACCACAAAGGATTTTTGTGTTATGATGTTGCTATGCGTCGTATTCGGATTTCTCGGAATGTTGAGTTTCTTGAACATATCTCCTTCTTTGCTAGGGTTGCTAGATTGTCTGCTCCTTCCATCTCTGTTTTATAGGACTTTGATTCAAATTACACTGTTACTTCCTCAATCGAGAGAGATCTTCTTGTCTTCACCCGCAAGCGGCTACGTGTCCCGGTTCCTGCACCTTCAACCCCCCTTTCCACCCGGTCCAGAGCATTCATCTCAGATATCCTCTGTAAGTGATACCTTGACCCAAGATCCTCCTATTTCAGATAGTAGTTCAGCTATTCCACTTCGTCGTTCTACCCGTATCTCTAGACCTTTGACCGCTATGGTTTTCCTTCAAATCATAGTTCCTATTCTCCTGTACTTTCTTCCACATATATCCCTAGATCTTATCAACAAACCATTAGAAGTTCTCAGTGGAAAGAAGCTAGAGATGCCGAAATTCAAGCCCTCCATGAGAATGACACTTGGGATCTTGTGCCAGCTCCTCCAGATGCCTCTACTGTTGGAAGCCGTTGGGTCTATACGATCAAATTGAAATCAGATGGCTCTCTTGATCGATATAGGCATGGTTTCAAATGTCGCCAAATGTCGCTAATGTCGCCCGACATATGTTGATGTTGAGGCTCACCGACATGAAAATGGATGGTAATATAAAAATTACATTATGTTGATCGACATTTCCTATATTTCGGAAATGTTGACCAAATCGGTCCAAATAACAAAAAAAAATACAGTTTTTCCTATTATGTTGACAAGATGTCGACTAATGTCGACTAATGTACATTAAAAATATAATACAATATATTAATAAAGATTATTCCATTAATAATTTCTATTTAATATTTCAAATAAAATATTTATAAAAAGAATTAAAAAATATAAAAACAAAAGAATAAATTAATTACTTTATAATATAATATAAAACATAAAATATTTTTCAAGTAATAAAATATTAACTAGTTGGTATTTTTAAAATATTTTTTAAAATCAGAAAATGTTTATTAAATTTTATAATAAATCATATTCTACATTTAATATAAAAAATCAGAATAAATTTAATAAAATTTATGCTAAATCATAATTTATTATAAATTTAGTATTAAAAATCATAATAAATTCATTAAGTTTTATAAGAAATCAGAATTTCTCACAATCTTAATACTACAAAAAGGAGAATCATTTTATTAAATTTATAATAAAACATGATGTATTATAACTTTAATATTTTAAAAAAATCAGAATAAATGTATTTCTATTTACTAGTGTGAAATAATTACATTAGAATTTATAATAAATCAGAATTAAAAATAGGAAAAGAAAATATCAGATAACCTTGTAAAAACATCAAAATGCATAATAAATCAGTAAGTCGTCATTTACCAATGTGTTATTGGTCTTAGTTTCTTAGCTTTATATAATGGTTGGGAATAAGATAATAGTCTAGAAATATGTATTAATGCTTCTTTTATCATTTTACAAAATATCTTTGCATATTTCCACAATGTCTCTAATTTTTACAATATTTCCCCTCAACATTTCTGACATATGTCCTATATTTTGGTAAGCAACATTTTCATTGACATCGACATTTTAAACCTTGAATATAAGGCCCAATTAGTTGCCCAAGGATACAATCAAGAATATGGGATTGATTATGAAGAAACATTTGCCCCGATCGCTAAGATCACAACAGTTCGGACTCTTATGACCATTTCTGTTGTTTATTCCTGGACTATTTATCAATTAGATGTGAAGAATGTGTTTCTTCATGGCGAATTAAAGGAGACAGTCTACATGAAACCTCCACCTAGATATTGCAGTGATCTTTCACGTGTCTGTCACCTGAAGAAGTCTTTATATGGCCTGAAGCAAGCACCCAGGGCTTGGTTTGAGCGCTTCCAAGATGTTGTTGCGGCTGGGTATAATCAGAGTTCCTCTGACTACTCCCTCTTTGTTAAGAGAAGACCCCAGGGTATTACTATTCTTCTATTATTTGTTGATGACATGCTCCTAATGGGGGATGACTATGACAACATTTGTGAGCTGAAGTTCTTACTTCATAACTCATTTCATATGAAGGACTTGGGTCCTCTCACTTACTTCTTGGGTTTGGAGGTTCATCATAGCAGTCGAGGGTATTTTATTTGTCAACAAAAATACGCCTCTGATCTCCTCAAACTAGCTGGAATTACTGATGAGAAACATGTTGATACCCCCCTGGAGCTAAATGTCAAGCTATCCAAATTCGAAGGCCTCATCCTTCCTGATGCCACCCTATACCGTCGGCTTGTTGGCTCTTTGGTCTATCTTACTATGACCAGGCCTGATATTTCACATGCTATTCAGGTCGTTAGTCAATTTGTCTCTGCCCCAAGACAACCTCATATGACTGCAGTTCGCCGCATCATCCGTTATGTTCGAGACACAACCTCTCAGGGATTGTTTTTCTCTTCCTCACCATCCATACAGTTGAGGGTTTATGCTGAAACTGATTGGGCTGGTTGCCCTGACACTCGCCGATCCACTACTGGGTGGTGTGTCTTCATGGGTGACTCTCATCTCCTGGAAGTGCAAAAAATAGCAAATTGTCTCTAAGTCTTCCACTGAAGCCAAGTATAGAGCTATGTCTTCTGCATGTAGCGAGATTGTTTGGCTGAAGTCGATTTTCATTGATCTTGGGATTTTTCTTCCTACTCCTATCCCTCTACATGCCGACAACACCAGCGTTATCAAGATCGCATCTAAACCAGTCTTTCATTAGAGGACTAAACATATCAAAGTGGATTGTCACTTTATTAGAGACCTCCTTGTTGTAGGTTCTATATCTCCTCCTCATGTTGCCTCTCACATGCAGATTGCCGACATCTTCACCAAGGCCATGACTAAGAGTCGACATCTCATTCTTGTGGGCAAACTGATGCTGATGTCTACGCATCAGTTTAAGGGGGAGTTTGAAGATATATCTTGATGTACATTAATAGAGTAGTCCTTGTTGTATAGTATCATAGTTCTTATAAGGGCATTCTTGTAATTGTACATACTTTTTATCTCTTTAATATAAAAGAGGCTCTTTGGGGTGGGGGTCGACTATTCTTGACCCCTTGTATTGCTAGAGGGTCAGCTAACCCATTAGCCAACCTTCTTTCCCACCTTAGATTCATTGTCATATTGCTGATCAACCACTTAAACCTTGATTTCATTCCTATATGCCAAAATGACCATCTCCAGTTGCTGTAGCCATCCCACCACTAGCCTGTAATCTCCTTCCACAATCAACTTATCCAGATTCAATTCTTTTGAAATCTCTGAACCTTGAATTACTGCCATAACTTCAATCCTAGCTGAGTCCCTTACACACCCCGGAAACAAAACAATGATATGTCCATATTTATTTATATTTTTTCTATTTTATAATACCATCAATCAATCACGCTCTATCACAAATATTTAAGGGAACAGTATGAATATAACAAAATACAAACATACACAGTATCACTAAAATTCTTTATTTTATTTATAATTTCTTTTTAAATGTCATGACCTGTGTTACCAAGCATTGACTAGTCAGCTGAGGGTCAGACCAATTGCATCACTAACTAGTCAGTTGATACTCTTGATGTGGTTGCTTAGGATGACTAAGCATCAACTAAGGCTGTGTTTGGTTTGAAGGAAAAAGTAGGGAAAGGTAAGGAAACCTTTACAAAACTTGTGTAGGTTTCCCTACCTTTCCCTTCCTTTCCCTACCTTTTCCTTCAAACCAAACATAACCTAAGCTGACTAGTTGTTAACCAACACCAAGTGATAACATAAATACATATTTAAGACCTAAATACCACAATATAGCAAAGCATGTCTGAGAATATCTACCAATAGCAATTAGGATATGTTGGCATTCGAAATAGCACCTACATATAGTTTCAAATGATCAAAATCCATAAAAGTAACAAATTATGTATACTAATTACAGAGAAACAAGTACAAGAATGGGGCATCCACCCAAAAAGAGTAATACTAATACAAATAATGTCAAATCCATAAATAGTATTGGTTAGCATTACAAAGTTCCCTATTTTTACAATTGATCAAAAAAACAAGTTCACTATTTTCACAATTGATCAAAAAAAAGTTCACTATTTTTACAATAGAAAGGCCAAATAATTAGCCACTACAATTATCTATGACTTTTAACACTTTTTGCTTTGTTTTATTTAAATAATTTAATTTAAATATGAAAAATATCTACAAGTGTATACAATATGGCCAGTTATTCTGCTAGTTAGAGAAATAATCTTTGCATATGTATGTATCTGTTTACAGAAATACGTTGTATATCTTGATTTTTTTTTTGTTTAATAAAATATACCTATTCATAATATTTTTAAACAGTTATTTATATATAAGTTCAGGGTTAAACAAGGGAAGCTGTTGAATTCTCCTAAGCTTTCCAGAAATAAAAAGCAATTTAACTTTATTGGTGTTGAAGTAAAAACTGGAGACTTTTTTTATCAATACTATGATTATAAAACAAAGAGAAAAAATATTGTACAACCCTTCTCACTTGCAAAATAGGAGGTACAGAGAATCTCTTCTCCTGAAAATAAAAGACAAGGTTCTAAGATGAAAACTTCAGTCAAAAGTTTTCACATTGTCCCCACCTCACAATAAAAATAATTGAAATATGTCAACAACATTTGTTGGGTTTCTGCCCAACACAGACACTGATAGTGTGATCTCCTTGAGAAGAAAAGAGGGAGAGAGAGGGAGAGGCAGAGAGAATTCTGAGTCGAATCAAGGTACCTTTCTTATTACATTTAGCCTTTATTTATAGATGTACAACTGGTAGTTGTTACAACTCAAGAACCCATATGTAGAATTCAAGAAATCAAGAATCAAGACTCCCACTTGTATCTTGCTGCTATATAGCTGGCTTTATTTCACATGCCCTTTTTCTTGAGTATACCTTCTTGATGACAGGCTAACTGACTTTGTTTTGTTCTTGACTTCTAACAGCAATCTTGGTTAATATTTTGCTGAACTAGTAGAAATTTGCAAAATTTCAGGGAAACAACCTTCAATATCCATGTACATATTATTATATTCTTAGCATAGGTTCCTCAAAGCTATGTCCTATGTTTTAAAAACCGACCTGGAGATCGAACCATTTTTGCCTCCAGGTTTCGGGTCACCGGTTCGACCATCCGGGTCGAACGAGTCAAACCGTGCCATGTCAGCAATAATAAATATGTGCATGGGTATGTACAAACATGTATTTTATCAATAAATAATATATAATTATGTTCTGCATGTATTATATGTATTATTTTATATTTAATTTATGTTTGGTTATTCTGTTTTAAATTTTTTATTTGTAAAAAATATTAAAAATTTCAATTTGAGATCAAAAAGGGTTTTTTTGGCAACAATAGTGGGGCAAGGCGCCTACGACAACCTTGGGACGCATAGATCTTGGAACCTCAATCAGATATTGGAGTTCGAAGTTATGGCCTCCTGAAGTTTGCATACACATTTAGTGTGCAACCCGTGACCCGGTCACCAGGTCGAACAGGTCAAAGGTCCAACTGTCTGGGTCGGACATTTTTTGACCAAGTCAACAGTTTTTGACTGTCCACCGGGTTTTACTAAAACCTGACCTGGAATCTTCACTGGGTGATGGTTTGTGAGGGTTAATTGGCCAGGTCACAGTTGAAAACACAACCTCAAAGTTCCAACTACAGTTCATGGCAATTAAAATGCGATACTTCTTCAAAATAGACAATCTTCTCAGGAGTTTGTCGTAAGCACAAGGATTAATCATCCTTGAGTGGCAATCAGGAAGGAGTTCAGGAAAATGCTCCAAAACACTTTTTTTTACCAAAAATGGTTCATCAGAATTTTATTGCATAATGATAGAAAAAGACACACTTAGCTAAGTTAGCTAGCATGTCCGAAGTACATGGTGCAAACACTAAACCATATTGTACATCCAATACAATAACTGCCTTCCTCTTAGAAAAGGCCCTAATGTAGCTCAGTCCTATTAGCCCCTTCAATCACTACTGAGTCAGCCAACACATTTGCACTCCTTGAAATCAATTTAGATAAGATGATATGGATATCAATGATCTTGCTTCCCTGATACCATGGCAATGGATCCAAGGTGCTGACCTTTATCTATTAACCAATCAATTACAATAGTAGAGTCCCCCCAATTTCAAGTTCTAAATAACCAAAAACACAGCCAATTTCAATACTCGTAAGGCAGAATGTAATTCATCAGGAATTGAATCACCAATTCCAATTGGGCTGATATAAATTGTTAAGATTTTCACCTCCTGAATTTCTGAATAATCCCCCAATCCAAGGTTTCATAAGCTGCATCTATGGAAATTAAATTTGATTTTATGTGGCATAGGCAGTTTTCCATTCTTGTCAGATATTTGTTCTCGATATAAAGGAAGAGGAAGCATACTGCCATCCTCTCATGGTGTCATCTGCACTGAAAGGTTTCAAATTCTTCCCCTGTTCCAGCTTGCACCCAATGAACCACTCTTACTATGATTAAATCAATCAATCTTTCTATAGATTAAGATTTTTCTTTAAAATTCATGGCATTCCTTTCTTCCCATATTGTCCATATGGTAGTAGTTCTGAGATGCTTCGACATAATCTTGCCTCTTCTACTTGGTGGTGAGAAGTGGGTCTTGAACAAGCTTTCAATATCCACCAGGAGATAATATTTTTTTTTAAGAAAAGGTAATATATTATAAAAAGGCAAAAACAAGATATACAAAACCCTGCTCAATAAGAAATTGAAGCAGGGGAAGGGAACTAAAGAGCTGATTACACTTCTGATCTAGATACAAAAAGATTTCTATGGTAAAAAAAAAAAAAAAAAAAAAAAAAAAAAAAAAAAAAAAAAAAAAAAAAAAAAAAACTGAAAGACAAATCCTTTGGCTGTCTATGCACTGCAGTCCATGAGTAAATTCTTCCCCATAAGTTTTTTTCTCTTTCCTTTTTTTTTTTTTTAATTGTATCCTCTGTATTGTATTTGTTTTCAAAAATTCTCCTATTTCTCTCCAACCAAATAGACCAAGTCACTGTTGCTGGAATCACTTCCCACAAAACTCTCCCTCTCTTTGACAGACCCTTAATTTGCCAGCACCACAACAGGGAGTTCAGGTCTTTTGGGAAACAGAAACTAACTTCGAACAGCCCCAAAGCTTTCCCCCAGATCATACTAGCAAACTTACGGTGAATGAATAGATGCTCTGCATCTTCTGAAGCTGACCCACATAAGCTACATCTGCTTGGCTCCACCACCAATCCCCCTTTTGCCAGTAAATCTTCTATCAGGCATTTTCTGAGAGTGGCTGTCCATAACGGGAAGGCTACTTTAGTGGTGCAACAGACTTCCAAACTCTCTGCTCTGGGAAATTCCCTTCATCCTCTCTGTTTAACCTTTTATAGAAGGAGTTAACAGAGAAAATCCCTGAGTGATCTCCCAACCAGATTCTTCTATCCAGCCTAGAGAAATCTGGTCTGAAAGAACTAAGGGCTTGCATCATCTCCATCTAGTGGGCTATTTCCCAATCATTCAGGTTTCTTCTGAAAGTGGGACACCAGTCTCCTGTAACTCTATTATGGGAGAAACCTAAGATGCCAGGTGATCTTTATTTTGAGCTACGTCATACAGGGCTGGGAATCTCTCCTTCAGAGGGCACTCTCCACGCCACCAGTCCTTCCAGAAAAGCACCTTTGATCCGTCACCAATTTCAAATTTGAATCCCTTTTTAAAATCTGTAGCTGATTTCTGAATGCCTTTCCATACTGAGAAACCATAGGATATACTGGATTCTCCTGGATCCCAGTTAAAGTTGGTAGAGCCATATTTAGCCAAAATAACTCTTTTCTTAAGGGAAATTTAACCAAATTTCCTCCAGAACCATTTGACCAAAGACTGTTAGATTCTCCTGGATCCCAGTCTTGCCTCTTCCCCAAAGACTGTTAGATTGCTCATTCCATCTCCAGAACCATTTGACTGAGTAGGCCAAGTTGAACTTTCTTAATCTCCTCACCCCTTGGACTCCAGCTTTCCTTGGTTTACATACTCTATTCCAATTGATTAGGTGAACGTTGGACTCATCCTTCCACAGTTCCACAGCTCCACGATTCCACCCCTTCCATCCTTAATACCTTATTTCACCAGGGGATAATATAGTATTTGTAGGAATATGGAATTCGAAGGAGTCCATTGTTCAGTACATTCTAGGGCAATGAAAGCTTAGGACCAAGTGGGACCCACTCCCAAACCATAACTAAGAGAAGCAATAACCTGTGATAGGTCAAATGGCCATTGCAGCACACCACATCAGAGTCCTACAATGTGTAAATGCCAAACAGATGAAAGAAAGGGTACTGTAGTCAAAGTGTGGGGACATGTGTTGGGAAAAGGGAGAGCCTGAGTACCACAGTCCTAGGGCATGCAGCGAATTCCTACCAACCTAAAAGGGAATGGATCGACATGATTCCAAGCTTTTAAGGGTCGTTGTCAATCATGTTTGTAAAAGGGAACTTCCCAATGATGGAAGATCTCATAATCCCCATGGAACAAGAGCCTATATATAGAGAGCACCATTACGAAGAGGAGACACCGAGGTCATTTGAAGAGAAACCCTAGCAGCCCTTTTGAGAGCCTTACCCCTTACCATCTTCCTTGACACCACAGGCCAACTATCAGTCCTCCAGACAAATCTCCTTTTTGGCATAAACCTCACCCTCCCACAATATTAGTGACAAAAAGAATAGGAAATTAGAACATCATATATAGTTTCACCATTCACCTTGCAGAAATAGTGTACATCTATGGGAAGATAGGGACCAATTGGATTTTCACGTTTGAAGCATCTCGCAAGGTATTGCTTTTCAAGAGCACCTCCTAACAGAAAGCCCCGATTCTGGATGGAGTTAGACCTATCCAAATTCATTAGAAGGGAACACCTGAGGGGGAGGGAGGCGAGAACAAAGAGCCTTAAAGAAAAGGTACAAGAGAAGAATCTGCTAGTCTAAAAAGCCCAAATTCATTTACCAAATCCTCAAACCTCTTCTGGGATCTTAAAAAGTCTAGCCATCTGTTCTGGTTCATGATCCCACAATGCTCACCTTACACCAAATTTCCAAGGACAACCAGCCAAAGAAATGGAAGCATTAACAGCAATAGAAAAGTCTGGAAGTTTTGATGGAAAATACAGCTCTGATAATAGATAGAAGAAGGGAGTGTCACCCCACCAAAGGCCAGTCCAGAACTTGACACAATCCCTGTATGTTGGGTCATATTGATGGATTACAGAAAAGGACTTTTTTTATCAATAATCAACCATTTCATTAATTAATTAAAAGAGATGTGCACAAGAATACATCCACCCATTAGGGAGATAACAAGTTCTTATCTCTCATCTCTAGCCTCTCAAGAGTATAACATTACAAAGTTTCCCAGAAACATTGATCTCTCCCTAGTCCCTACCCCTTGTTTTGTTAGTGTATCAGCCATGCTGTTTGCTTCTCTTGAACCCATTGAACTCTCACTTCCATGTTTCTAGTTAACCATCTGAGCTATTTAATTTCATTTCCGTAAGGCCAATGAGCTTCTCCTTTCATTTACAACCATCCAATCACCACTCTTGAGTCTCCAACAACTAACCTGTTCAATCTCATCAACCTTGCATGACAGCCATGATTCCAGCCCTTAGAGAATTGCCTATACCAATTGGTGCTGACATTAGGGCCAAAATATGGCCATCTTCATTTCTTGAATTGCAGAAAGGAATCCAATAATAAGATAATGAATTTACAATAAGAAACTAAGGTTGTTATCCGCTCTAGTCTAGCATCCCATCAATTTGCATGAAGCCCATGTATATTTTTAATAACAAAATGCCTAAGCTTATCCATCTCTAGAAAAAAAAAGGCTTCCACAACCACTTCCCTAGTAACCAAGTTCCATAAGAACGGTTTTGGTGTGAAGTCTTGCATGATTTTCTCTAGCTTTTTATTAAGTGAAACTATACTTTTTGAAATGAATTCCAGCATATTCTTAAAGAAAATTAACCATTAATTTCTTTTTCTGTTGTTGCCGAAACTGGATGAAATTTACCAAAGACAACAAGAAGCAGTTTTTATGGGATCCAATCCTGGAAGATCATCTAGGAAAACTGATCAACCATACATTTTCTAGCCAAAATGTTACAAAACATGTTAAATCTTTACATATCAATCACATGGCTAATCCCCCCCCCCTCCCAAAACCATTCCTATTTTATGTTATAAACTATTAACTATTACACGATGGTTCTTTTCCCTTCAATAATTCATAACAAAGGGGAGATTGGTGGAGATGCCACTCATAGAATTATAGCAAGATGGGAAAAATGGAGGGGTGCTTCTAGAGTCTTATGTGATAGGTGAAAACCACTTCAGCTAGAAGGAAAATTCTATAAAACAGTTGTAAGGCCAGCTATGTTGTATGGAGAAAAGTCTTGTGCAGTTAAGGAATAGCACGTCCAAATAAATGAGTGTGGTAGAAACGTGTATGCTTAGATGGATGAGTGGTAAAACTAGAAAACATATCACTAGGTGGTTGCTCATGTGCATAGGAGACCATCTACAACACCCACTAGAAGAAGTCATCTGTTACAAGTTGAAGGGGCTAGAAGAGCTATGGCAAACAGAAAAGGACTTGGACGGAAGTAGTAAGAAATGATATAAGTGCCCATAATTTGACAATGGATATGGCATTCAACAAAATAGAATGGCAAAACAGGATTTATGTAGCCCACCCCATACAGTTGGGACTTGGGACAACTGGACAAGGCTTAGTTGATGATGATGATGACATGATGGTTCTTTTCTCAATATTGGCAGGTAGTGTAGAACCTTATGTTTAAGTCAAATAAAACTACTATAAAGTTAATGAGAACATAATATTGTACTTATGACTAGTAACTATAGATTACAATGGGATTGCAAGGAGTAGCCTAGGTAACAGTGAAAGAAAAATTAGGAATATCAGTGATAATACAAATAATAATTAATATACAACCAATAGATAAACTGAAATGAACCAGTGTTAATATTTATCCTATACATACAGTTGAAAAGGAAAAGAAAGGATAATACCCATATAGAACTAAAGCAAAAACAAAACACTTCTCTTGCAAAAAAAGGTTGAGCTCAAAAACACCACGCGGATCAAATGCCAAAAAAAAAAAATATTACCACTAGAGTCTTGGGCCAAGTAAACCCACATAAGATATCCACAACTGAACTGTTTCTTTTATTATTTGCAAATTATACAAAAACTTAATGACTAAGTGACTAACCTTTTCTATCAAGCTAATCTAAACACAAAATAAGTCAAAGAAAGTAGAACAAATGGCCCAAATTTGACAGACTCAAGCTTCTCTTTTTTCCCAATAATCTTCCAACAAAGAAACCTACATTAAATTCTAATAAAAATGCTTCCAGCCTTCCAACAATTTATTGAAACACATTGAATAGAAATGAACTGTTTCTTCTGCTTGTTTGTAAGTTATACAGAAATTTAAGTAAAATTGTCTATCCAGTACTTTGCATTTATGGTTACTAGTTGAGTGGCACATGCATTGAATATGTAGGAAGAGAGAGATGGACGAAATTTTAGGGTGGTGGTCGTAATGACATGGGCCCAACAGGCCTTGGCATTATATAGTAAAGATTTCTATTTTCTACCTTAATGCCCACAGCATGAGGCGCTGTACTTCTTGCCCTGTTGTTCTTTTGCAGTGATTTTAACTATTTGGTCTTGTAATTATAATTTATAAATGATTCTTCTCTCAATTGGAATGAAAGCAGTGGCTCAGTAGAAATGTGCTAATCTTTTCCCAATTGTTCTTGTACAGTGATGTTAAGTTTTAACAATTTAGAGTTGTAAATGATTCCTCTCTGAATTGGATTGAGGGCAGGGGGTTCGATAGAAATGTACTCCATGTTGATGCCTTCAGAGTACATGTTCCAACAAATCCTACCAACTAAAAATAAGCTTCTTTTTCTTCCATTTATTTAAGCAATTTGCACAATTATGAATTGATTTTCTCTAATAATGTAAATCAACGAAACCCAGACAGTAAAAACAGAAATTGATCATCGAACATCAAAACGCACGGCAAGGTTTACCAAATTCAAAAGCTTCTTGCAATTTATTCAAACACTTTCAGTAAAAACGAATAATTTGACAACTCTAATAGGAAGATTGTGCGATCAAAGCTTACAGCGACGAATGCCACGAAACGACGATGAATGGCGAAGGACGGGCCAGAAGTAGAAACAATTAACAGCCCAGAGCCAAGGGAGCAAGCAAAATCCGAACTTGAAGAAGCTACGAGCGTAGCTGAGAGACTCTTCTTCGGAGAGGCCGAGAGGGCCGTCTATTGTTGGCCAGAGAGGCGCAGGGTTGTTGGAAGGGCGCATGATAAGTCCTGCTGACTCCCCAAAATGCCTTCCCTCTGCTTCGTCCTGTGCGCTCCGCGCCCTCTCCATCTCTCCGTCTTGGGTGCTTGAAAATTGAAATCTAGTCAGCAGTCGAGAACGTATTGATGTATTATGTACAAAGAGTTTTGATTGTAGGATCTCTCATCTCTGTATCACAAAGGAGGCAATGATACAGTGTAACTCAACCAGCATTAAAGCATGTTACAAATCGTGATTAGAACCTTTCATCATTTCCAACACCGAGAATGATTTACCCCTGTAATATCAATGGAGCCCACCTCGTTGTGGATGGATCGGATTCGACTCAATAGCAGATGTTCCTGATTCAATCCGATCGGATGTCATAAATGGTCATTCGAATCCGAATCCGGATATTTGAATGTGATTCGATTCAATTCAAATATGAAAGATTTAATAAATTATTAAAAGAAAATTAAAAAATTTTATATAAAAACGAAAAATATAAGTATTTTTCAACTATTTTATCATATATATATGTATGTCTTTTTATACATATATATGTTTATATATAAGTCGAATTGAATAGGAGGTGATCCGAATTCCAAATTCAATTCGGATTGGACCGGATCATTTTTGCACCGTTGCAATCACTCAGTGGATAGCTCTCTCACAACACTTTGTTATTTTTTATGGGTTCAACTATGATATGGAAAAGATATCATATCTAAAAAACTTCTTACCAGTCAACTACAATCATAAATCAGGTGGTGGTAGCCAATAAGGTGTTATTTATTTAAATTCATGGGTGAATTTTGATTGGTCAAAACTCTTCCCATATTATATCTTTTCGGCATTATAGATTTTCCCTATTTTCGAGTACTCGGGACTATGATATCCAAAAGCCATGATAACTAAAAGGACTTATAGCCAATCAACCAAACTGTCATTGAAGACGCAACCAATCAAATGCTATTAATCAAAATTAAAATTATCCTAACTTGTCAAATTTCTTCCGGTATCATACCTTTCCCATCATAAAAATTGTCATTTATAATGAAGTGAAATGAGTTTGATACAAAGTGAACAAAATAAATTGAAAATCATTTATATGTAATTGAAACTTCTAAAAATTACTTAAAGCACAGCATTTAAATCGACTTTAATAATAGATATAATATATAAATTTAAATCAAATTGAATTGGAATATATTGGATTAGATGGGGGGGGGGGTTGTTAAATCTTTGACCAAATTATAAATGGATCAAATTCATATCACTTGTAATGAGTTCGAATTCAAATCGAGACATGGGATACTGATTGCAAAAGAACTTGTGAAAATCCATGATGTTGGAAAGAAATGGTACTGGAAAAGTTTTTACTAATCAAAATACATCCATGAATTTTGATAAATTCCACACGATTGGTTAACATGTTTATGATACTGGTTGATTGGTCACAAAGTTTTGGGATATCATGTCTTCCCGATATCAAAGACAAAAAACTTTGAATGAATCCCCATGAATTTTGATGAATAGAAACTGAATGGTTGCTACTTTCATGATGTCCGGTTGATTGGTTTTCAGTTTTTCAGGCATCATGCCTATAGTCGGTCTCTTTTAATATAAACACAAGTTCCAAAATTAAATTGCAAATAGGAGTCTTGCACTGCCTTGACAA
Organism: Nelumbo lutea; assembly: GCF_056320005.1. Lineage (NCBI taxonomy): Eukaryota > Viridiplantae > Streptophyta > Magnoliopsida > Proteales > Nelumbonaceae > Nelumbo > Nelumbo lutea. Next base: position 37,569,127 of record NC_142688.1, read on the forward strand.
AGTGTCAAACTCACCAAAATCTACATATGCAAACAAGGTAGCATCCTCATATTGCCTGGTAGACAAGGTGGACACCTAGATAATGTAATTCTTTCTATGACTCTCCAATTAATGCAGTTAACTTAAATAATATTCCCTCTAATAGTATTATTAGATTTAATAATTAAATAGTTTTAATATCAAAACATATTTATAATTTACATTATTTATTTATTTTAAATAAATTTATTTTTCAAAAAATATTGTTCTCTAAAAAAACTTTGGGGATTTAGGTTCTCACGGGGAACTCATCCTCCATCAGGGATCGAGGATGGAGGACAAATTTTATCCCCGAGAGGGATTGGGGATGGGGGTTAATTTCAGAATTGGGGTCAGGGATGTGGAATATGATCCCCGCCTTAAACCCGCCCCATTGCCATTCCTATTTAAAACTTAACTACTAGAGTGCACCAGTTGCCAAAGATTTGAGCCCATGCCTTGCAACGTGAAGGACATGTATCTAACCATTACACTACATCACTGATATTAAATATAGTTGAGCCTTGAATTTAGTTTTACCGACTTAATTGATTTAAGTGCCAATAGTTTAACAATGGATATGGCATTACATAGAATGTACTAACGGAATAGTATTCATGTAGCCAACCACGTATACTTGCGATAAGGCTTGGATGATGATGATGAACCTTGAATCTAGTTTTATTGATATATTTATTGTGATTTATGTGAGTTTTCATAGTATATCCATGAGTATCTTGATTTTTTATTTGTATCAATGTTTATCCAAATATGTTTCTTAAAATCACCTTTTCATCTAAAATTGAAGAGCTTCCATTTGATAGATATGTATCTTGTAGTGAACATCAGGGGTTGAATGGGGCTCCAAATTGAGATCTTCATTGCCATGTACATATTGGAAAGAATGAAAGAAAGAAAAATCAACAAGTAAATAGTTTGTACAGGCAGGTGTGGAAGAGATTAATCCTAGCATTATCGAATGTATGTCATATCTAAGGGAAAAAGTGAAAGAAATGGAAAGGAAAAATTCAACAGTTAAACATAATAAAATCCACAAAAATAAAACATCTTAAGGCTCAGTATGGTAAGAGTGCAAATACAAATATAGTGTGTAAAACCTTGTATTTTGAATGTATTTTCACCCTACATATTTGCCTTTGTACTCTTTTCAAACTTAGCCTAATGAAACAAAAACAAAGCAGCACCATCTGGTTTGAAAATAAGTTGGTTCTTAAAACAAAAATAGAAAACATGTTAATGGCTGAATATATGTCCTTTGTAAAGTGAAATAAAAAACATGTTCTTAAATTTCTGGTTTAAAGAACCTGTTTTCATCTAGTCATGTGGTATCATAGTCCATAATCATATAATTTCTTTGCTACAAAATTTGTTTTGTTAAAAAAAAAAAACATCGTTTTGTTGGCTTTAAAAACACGAATCGTTTTTTAAGCAAAATCAATTTGTTTTTTTTTTCCCATAAACAGAAAGTATACATGGTCCTCTCTACAAAGAGTTTCTGTACAATATTCACATCCCTTAAGGACCCCCAAAAAAGTCTATTCTCAAAAAAGATGAAAACAAATCTTCTCTAAAACATTTGACGTATCCAGGCTTTTGATCATTTCTACTGGGGTATGTGGCATTAATCATCCCCTCCTCTGAATTTGCCTTGTGAACTGTGATCAAATAATATCCCATTCCTCTCAAGACAAATGGTCCACAGGACTGCTAAATGCACAACTGCCCACAACCTTTCCCTTTATTGGAAAGACCTTGAATTTGCCAACTTGCTAAGAGCCTCAGAGATCCTTGACTGAAGCTGCACAGCACCAGAAGACAGGGATGACCTTGTAAATATGAAGCCAAATTCTGGAGGAGAAATTGCGAAAAAGGAGTAGATGTCTAGAGACTCTAGGATTCAGTCTCAATTCTCAACATTACAAAGTGGGCATAGAAGGTTAGGCAAGTTTGCTCCTTTCCTAGTAAGTATTTCCTTTGTCATAAACACTTCTCCCAGATTGTCACCCACACAAAAATTCAGGTTAGATACCTGCCGTTTTTGCTTTTTCAGGACAAAAATACAGTTCAAGAATGTGTTTTTATTTTTCTGGTATGTCAATTTCAAAAACAAATGAGAACAAAAACATGGACACCCGCTAAGAGTTCTTAAATTAGAGAAATAAGACTATAAAAAGCCCATGATACTGCAAATGTAGGAGAATGACAAGATTGAGAATATAATTACACTTCCTAGTTCTTTATCCTTGGATGCAATGCTCAAGAATCTTCCATGTCTGGAACAACTCATTTGAAAGCCTCAGTTTTTAAGTACGGTGTTATATTTGATTGGGGATAAATGGTCCGACTCTTTACTACTTTTATCATCTTCTCTGAAATTTTCTTTTGTTCTTCGTCTCAAAACTGTCCTATATTACAGTTAGCACAACACACACACACACACACACACACACAGAGGAAAAGAAACCAGCTTAAGCTGGCATTACAAAATTAGTTATTTTTTGTTGCTAATGTGTGTACACTATTATCTTGTACAACTAGCATACAACAGAAAAAAAAATGCATCTTTCCTTCGAATCACACTTCCACAAACTGGAGAAAATCATTGGTGGCAAGCCCAATATGAAACAAATAGATAAAACAAAAAGGGTATTCATCCTCCAAGAGTACCCATTCTCCTTTAATAAGTAAACTGCTGAAGAAAATAGCATGCCTAAACTAATAGCATTTTTCTTTTCTTCAGCTAGAACTTTTTGATTGATTCGTCATGATCAACGTGAAGTTCAACTGGACCTGCACGCTCATGCAGATTATCAAAATGCAGTTTGCCATATAGATCTGTCTCAAATGCATCTCAAGATTGAGATTTTTCCCACATCTTGGCTCTTGCAAAAAATACTCCTGCCAAAAGACCTGTAAAATGAAATTAAATTTTGTGAGCTTTTGGACAGAGAGACACAGTATTGGACATTCCAATAGATAGGACTTACCAAAAAGAATGCTTGAAAAATTCTCCAGACTAGTTGGGACACTGAAAAGAAGGATCCCAGCAATAGAAAGAGGTACCTTATTAAGTGACCCCACAAGGCTGCACAAGGGAGGAAACCAGTAACATTGTCAGAATACATTTGATTAAAAATTTACGCTTCAACTGAACCACAATAACCATTACAAATGATATTTGTTTGTCCCATATGGTTGGGATATGGCTTGGACGATAATGATGAAAAATGATATCAGTTTATCTGAATTTGAAGTCAAATTCAATCCAAGGCAAGCTGCATTTGATCTGTTTATAATTGGATCAAATATGGATTCACTCATATTCAATCCAATCTGGCAATGCTTTTTTTGATAGATCAATCCAGCGATACTTAAGCATATACATTTATGTCTATATAAAATTAATATGTATCTATTAGTAAAGTTGGTATCAATGTTGCAGTTTCATTGAAGTCATAGGTTCAAGTCTCATTGAAGGTATTTTCAAGCCATTTTATTCATAATATACAATATCTAAGTCACTTTTAGTTCATTCCCTTCTCACCTAAATAATAATTTAAACATTTTAGATTAATTTATTTAATGGGGTTCAATATCCAAATTTGATCCAACTCCAATTTAAATCCAACAGAAGATATAATCTGAATCTGAATATTAACAACAAATTTTAGATCTAGAATATCGGCTTTGATCCAATCTCTTTGCATATTGCAGCCCTAAGAATTTGTTATTTCTCTTTCATTGATAATGGATAAATAACTAAACATATATGGAGGACCAAAGAAAACCACCCAGCTACTACATTGCCTCAACCAACATAAAGAACATTGATTCACTAAGAGTAATGTAAAGATGTTTATCTTTTAGAGAAGGTTACTTAAGTTGGAGGTCGTAGCACCTTATCTACAGACCTCCTGACCAACTTGGCACACTGTCCAGAAGAAAACAATGAGTTGAATTGTTATAATCATCCAATGAGGCTGGCTAGTGAGTAGTGACACCAAAAGTTTCTCAGGAAAGACTAATTAAAATGTGAGTTTCATGCTCACTCCCTTACATTTCCTTGATACAGATCTATCTATCATAGAGATGCTTTTACGAGTTGGCATATCCACCATGAAATAACATCCATGAAGTTAACATAAATTAGTATAAAACAATAATTCTAATATCTCTCATAACTTGGTTCAAAATTAATATTCTAATAAATATTACCCTTGAAGCTTGATTGGACATTTCTACAAGTAGACGATGACATTATGATCTGCAGTTTACCTGTATGTTGTAGCCCCTGTTTGATGAAGAAACCACATTGATGTGAAACTGATTGCAAGGCCCAAAAAACCACTTGATGTCATCACCAGCCAGAACATAGGCATCCTTATAAGTGGCCTGCAAGTTCACTTCAGACATACATAAGGCCCAATAAGGAAAATATGAAAGAAAAAAAGAAGAGAAGCCAAATCCAACTGTCAAGACAGGCATCTTAATAGCCAGAGCAATGGCAGTGGCCAAAAGATTATTCAGTATCAGTTCAACCTATCTGTTTCTCAAGATAACACATCCTTTTTTTTTGTTATCAGGCACCTTAATTACCATCACATTCTTCTTCAAACTAGCAAAGATAAAGCCTATTTAAGTTGCTGAAATCATTAAACCACTTCAGAAAATGGAACCTTTGAAGGTTTTAATGAATTTTGCAGCAATGACCTCAACTTACTTCTAATGGGGTTTTTGTGTTTTCAATCAACTTACTCAACAACAAAACTGGTCTAACAGAGAGATACCTAGAAATTTTGAAAACCAACCCATCCATAGAAGAGTGCAAAAATCAAGTGCATAGCTGTAAATTCTATGCATCACAACAAATTTGAGCAGACCCAAGCTGAAAGGGTGCATCATCAAGGTCATCTTTTTTTTTTTCTCTCTGGGGTGGGGGAGGAGATTAATAGTTATAGGGAATTGGAAGTGTATTGGTAAAGTCACAACAGGAGGAATGATGTGCAACAAGATGAACATATTGGGGAGAATAGTATCCAAATGACACGGGCTAATGTGGATTTCAGTTATCCATATCGTGACAATGGAGAATACCAATGGACTGTCTCTTGGGATATGAAGTTGGTGTTCATGTAGGTAAATAACTGAGGAAGTTGGTCACGTATAGTAGAGCTAATTAACAACCACAAAACTAACTATACAGTAAGTTTTTAGCTAAAATAACAACAGCTTCAGTGGCCAAGGATACAGTAAACAGTTGACTGCAAATGCACTTAAAATAAGACTACAGATGTCATTTCCTAACAGTTCGTATTAGAGTTGTTTTTTCTTTTATTGGAAATAGTAACTTCATTAAATATTTCAAACTGTGTCAAAATACAACTGTAAACCCCTATTATGAAGTTGACCCAATTACATACTCACTACAACACTGCCCAAAACATGTTCTCCCTTACAGTCCCTTGTTTTGCTAAGGTATCCACTAGCCTGTTATCTGACCTTCTCCCTTGCAGTTGTAGTTCTTTCTTTGTACCGTCTTTCCAGTGATCATAGAAGCCTCTAACAGCAACATAACCTACAACTACCAGTACAACTTCTGATGTTGAGTGATTTTGTGACATTAATTCAAAAGTTCAACACCATAATGAAGCATTTTATTTATTTTCTTTTATTTTAGTTAGGTATTTGGGTTCTATTGATACTATTCTTAAAGTTTAACACATCACTAATAAAATAAAATAAAATGATCTAGATGGTTTTTTTGCCCTCAAACCTTCCTAATCACTAATCACAAATAATTTCTCTTATGAATGTTCTGAAATGCACTTCTCATATTTCTTGTTGTTTTTAATATTTCGTATATCACTTTTAACCCAGATTTTAAATAAATAGAAACCACTTCTAGTTGTCATTAGCCACTTCCTGAAAGAAAGAAAAGGGAAATACTTGTACACCTACACGAAAATTTCCAATTAGAATTTACAGAATTTATTGCTTTGTTATTCCTCAAAAGGTAAGCTAGATTTATAAGTCAGACTTTACTCAACTTGCATTAAAAAATTACAAGTGAGGGAGTATTAGATTATACAGCAGCCTGTATACGAATATTAGATTATACAGCTTCCAAAGAGTGGCATTTGTTACTGAAAGAATGGCAAGTTAGAAAAAAGAAGTAATGAAAAGAAATAACTAGTTAAAATTCTTTTAACTAGTTAAAACCTGAAATCAGGATAAAAGAACTCACGTTTTGGAGAGATAATCTACTTCATTAAACACAAAAATCAGCAAAGCTCCCAGGGGCAATGAGAGGATGTTATTCAGCAAGACCATTGAAAACTCATTCAAGTTTCCAGATTTCGTCACTTGCTTTGCTGTATCCATGACCCTCCGTAGTGTTAACTGGAAGGGGAAAATATAAGAAACAATGCAAATCAAATATATATTCATCCAAGTCACAGACAAGTAGAATAAGTACCACCTACCATCATAAGAAAGATTCTGGAAAAGCTCTAAACTGAAGTGCAATAGCATCTCACAATAGATATAACAAGTACACAACAAAATGGATAACAGCCAATTAAACCCCAGGACTTTAAATTAACATCCAGAGCTATAATACCAAGCCACTAGAACCAGCATCCAGTATTGGGTATGGCTGCTATGGCTATGTTCCCTAGATATGCCAAACATAATATACCTTGGAAAGAAACCATAAACTCAGTAATGCTTTCACCATTTTGTAACATTATCACCTTTTCTAATAAGTTAATACAAAAGGAAAAAGAAAATTGGGGATCCAAGGACCAAATCTTAGTTTTTACAAATCATACTTTTGTTTTATTATGTAGACTTGAACTTGACTTCTGGGTTTTTTTTGAGTATTACAATACAAAACAACAACAAAAAGCATTGCTCCTTCATGATGTCTTTATCTCTAGGATCCTTCAAAATTAATCTTAATCGACCATGCTACCACTTTGGAGTCACCTTCCACTACTGGTCCTCTAGTTGAGGGATTTTCCCATTATTCTTAGATCTTGTAAGACTGCTAACAATTCAGCCCTTGTTGAATCTCCATATCCCAATGTTCCAAGTAAATGTGAGTATTACACCATCATCCAAACTCCTCCAGAATTATGAGGATTGCAATTAAATATATTACAACCATCAAAGTTCAACTTGATAAATCAAGTATCAGGCAGGTGGCAACCACTTGATCTCACATCAATCCTGGCTGTAGAGGACCATGCCACATTTTTCCAACAACTAATAATGTCTGTAATAGAGAAAGATGCAAACATGGTCATAGTTTTCCCCAATGTGCCACTTTAACAGAATATCTTCAATAAGAGTATCTTTAGTTTGTAACTTGTTTGGGAAAATCCTTCCATTTCTCTCTTCAGTCTTCCCAAACAGTTCATAGCACTATTGTCTACTGCCCTCATACATCTCTCCAATACTTATTATACCTCTCCTCTTGGGTACGGAGAAGATTGATTATTGCCTTACATAAGAATAACTTCCAAAAGCTAGATGCAAACGAACAGGAGATACGTAAATAGAATGAAGATTCCACCACTTACCTTACAAAAGAAACACATGCCAGGTAAAAGATACCAGTTTAGTCTCCTCTTTTGGAGATTCTCACAAGTAAATTTTCCCATTAAAAACCTAGTTTTAGGTGGGACAGGCCCTCTCCAAAATTGAGGGAATGCTGATTGAGAAGAAGGATCCCTAGAAAGCTCCACAAAGAAGGATGCATGAGAGAAAAGACCCAAAGAACAAGAAGACCAAATTCAAATATTGGGTTTTGAACTATCGAGAATAAAACCATCCAAGGAATTAAAAAAAAAGTTTTTTTTTATTGGAAACGGTAACTTCATTAATACAAAACTGCCCAGAGCATTCTCTCCCTCACAGTCCCTTGTTTAACCAACATGTAAGCTAAACCATTAGCTGATCTCCTTGTCCATTTGAAGCACGCACCACCTATCTTCATTGTTGTGTTGAGGATTTCCCTTATGGGGCTGTCTATAATTCCAGGCTCCCAACTTACTAGATTGCAGCCACTCAATCAACAATTTAGAGTCTCCCTCTATCTCAATTTGGTGTAACCCTAACTGTTTGGCATATCTTACACCTTGAAGCAAGGCCATCACCTTTGCTCTCAATGATTCCCCCACTCCTATTGGTCCTGAAAACATAGCCACAATTCTGCCATTTTCATCTCTTAATATTCCTCCTATACTTGAAGGCCCGGGTTACCTCTAGAACTTCCATCAAAATTCAGTTTCACTCTTTGTTGTGTTGGTGGGGATCACAATTCCTGCACAATAGGTTTTATGGAAGTTGTAGATGCCACCACTTCCCAATTCCTATAACTGTCTTCAGCTGAGAAGTCTTTAAACAAATCCAAAGTTTTCAACCATTGAATAGTCATAATGATTATCCTTTCTATAATTTCCTCCTTGGATTTCTCCACTCCTTTAAAGATCCTATTGTTCCTTTCTTCCCAAACTGACCATAAGATAGCTACTCTTGTGGCTCTCTACATTAATCTTCCACGTCTCTTCGGTTGCCTGAAAAGGCTTGGGTCAAAAAGGCTTGCCACATCCGGTGGGTTTGTCCATCTGCAACCAAAGATAAAAGAGAACCAGGCCCAAATAAAGTACACAAATGGACAAGAAATTAATGGGTGTATGATCGCCTCACTAAAGCCCAAGCAAAGGCTACAAACATGGGGTGATAGGCATAAATTTGGCCTTTTTCTTTGCAACATGTCTAGAGTATTGATTTTTTAGAGAACCACCTCCCAACAAAAAGCCCGAATTTTTGGGGGTACAGGCCGACACCAAATCCCCTTTGGAAGAAAGCTCCTTGTAGGGTTTGATGATTGAATGAGGACATCAAAGGAGGAACAAGTGAACACGCCAGATGGGGAAGGTTTCCAAATTCTACTGTCCAAACAAGATTGATCCAGGTAGGTTGACCCTAGAAGGTTTCCAAATTCTACTGTCCCACAAGTGTACCTTCCTTGGTTATTCCCCCACACAGAAGGGTTATTGTTGTTTTGATCCGAAGACTAGCACTCGGTATGTCTCAATGGATGTCACCTTTGATGAGCTTTCTTCCTTTTATGGTTCTTCTCTGGAGAGACATTGTCCAAAGGGGGAGGATTTGTCACAGGTGTTTGCTCTTCCTCTTCCTGTCCCAATTGAGTCTTTTGTTGATTCTCTTCCTCCTTCAAATGAGTCAAGGGAGGATCTGTCACTTCACTCTCATTCTATTGTTCCTATTCCTCCTCCTTTATCTCCTCGCCCTCTTCAAATGAGTCAAGGGAGGATCTGTCACCTCATGCACTTCTAGTTACAGATGAGACAACAGGTACTATTATAGCCCCTTTGGAGCCACCCTTCCCAGACGTTGATATCCCCATTGCTATTAGGAAAGGAAAAAGGAAGTGTATTGCACATTGCATTTCCAAACACCTTTCTTATAGTTTGCTCTCTCCTTCATATTTTGCCTACCTTTCTTCTGTTGCTTCTAGCCCAATTCCCAGGTCTGTGTCAGAAGCTCTTAGTATTCCAGAATGGAGGGGATACTATGAGAACAGAAATTGATACCCTACACAAGAATGACACTTGGGAAGTGGTTGATTTGCATGAAGGGAAGGATCCAATAGGCTGTAAGTGGGTTTTTACTATCAAATATCATGTTGATGGCACCACTGAAAGGTACAAGGCTAGGCTGGTTGCAAAAGGCTATACACAGACATATGGGACTGATTACCTGGAGACCTTGCCCCTGTTGCCAAGATGACTTCTGCTATCTTTGGCTGCAGACTCAGATTGGCCACTTTTATCAACTGGATGTAAAGAATGCATTTCTGAATGGAGAGTTACATGAGGAGGTCTATATGTCTTTTCCTCCAGGGATGTATGAAACATGTATGAAAGGAAAGGTCTGCAGGTTGAAGAAATCTCTTTATGGACTCAAACAGTCCCCTAGAGCATGGTTTGAAAGGTTTAGGGCTGCCCTTGTTAGCTTTGGCTATGTACAGACACAGTTTGATCATACCCTCTTTGTGAAGAGGAGAGGGTCCTTGGCCATTTACCTGATTGTGTATGTTGATGATATTATTGTGACTGGTAATGATGTCTCAGGGATTAATGATCTCAAATCTTTCCTTCATACAGAGTTTGAGATCAAAGATCTGGGGGAATTGAGATACTTTCTTGGCATAGAAGTGTGATCCTTATCTCTCAGAGAAAGTATGTTCTTGATTTGCTCTCTAAAATAGGGAAGATGGGTGCTAGACCAGTTGCTACTCCTATCGATATGAGCCTTAAACTCTTCACTTTAGATGGAATGTTGTTAGAAGATAAGGGAGTCTTCCAGAGACTACTTGGAAAACTTCTTTATCTATGCATGACTCGGCCAAACATTGCATATGCTGTCAGTTGCATCAGTTAGTCATGCTCCCAGAGATACTCACATGGCAACAACAGAGTGGATTCTGTGTTATTTGAAGGGCTCCCCTAGAAAGGGAATTCTATTTGCTAAGCATAGCCATATGAAACTTGAAGCCCACATAGATGTTGACTCGGCCGGAAACATTGATGACTGACGATCTACCTCTAGGTACTGTAGCTTAGTGGCAGGTAATATTGTCTCTTGGAGAAGCAAGAAACAATCAATTGTTGCTCGATCTTCAGCCGAAACAGAATACAAAGCCATGGCTCATGGAGTTTTTGAACTATTGTGGCTTAGATCCTTGATGGAGGAACCGGGTATTGAGCATGATAAGCCAATGATGTTATACTGTAATAATCAGGCTGCCATTAACATTGCTCACAACCTAGTGCAACATGACAGAACTAAGCATATTGAAGTTGTCAGACACTTCATTCGAGAAAGAGTCACTTCTGGAGAAGTGTGTCTACCTTTCATCACCTTTGAAGGACAGTTAGCTGATTTCCTCACCAAGGGCATTCCCAAGGATAAACTTCAGCATGATACTGGCAAGCTTGGCATGATTGACATCTATGCTCAGCTTGAGGGGAAGTGTAGAGAAGATGGGCCGAATGGCCCATAGGCTGTTTATCCTTTTTTATCTTTTATATTCTTTGCTGTAATGGGCCTTAATCTGGGCTTTATTCTTTCTTATATTATGTCTTTTTAATTTTTTGCCCAACTAGGGGCTTCTCTATAAATTACTAAAGTTTAACTTAATGAAATAGAACTAAGGGAATAAGAGAAGAGATTATGTTCGAAAATCTCTCTCTCTGAACCCAAGTTGCTGCCACCTTCTTCTTCTTCTTCTCTCCTCTTGAACTCTGATTTCTGCTACTTTCTTTTGATTTTTTGCAACTTTCTAAACAATCATTTATTCTCAAAAGGCTGTTTTTCTTCTTAAATCTCCCAATCACTGGATACTAGGAATAAAAAAAAGTTAAGACTTTAAAATTCACCCACCCACAAACATCTCCAGTCTCCTCAAACCAAAATTCCATACCAACCCCTACTCAAAAGTGGATACACAAATAGAAATAGAATAATCTTTGTAAAGGGACGAGAAAAGACTAGGAAATCTATCCTAAAGTGACTACTCCCCCCACCATAAGTCTTCCCAAAATTGGTCCCATAGCCATTTAGAACATTGTATCTGATGTGTTGCCAAAAAAAGGTTGGAGTAGGAGGGAATAGCTTTCCAAGGAGACAATTAAGAGGCCCTTGCATTCAAACTTGTGCTCCCACCATTCTCCATCATACCATGGTTGCTTTTTATAATAGCAACCCAACACTTATCTAAATCCAATAGAAATCTGTAGAGACACTTTCCAAGAAGAGACACATCTAAGTACTAAATTATCCATTTCCAAATCCACATCTACTTTTCTTTTACACACCATACAACCCTCATAATTTTCTCTAGTTACTTTACTAGAAGAAGAATTTTGCACACTGACAGATCTTAAATAGGTAATTTATAATGGTTGAGTTTATTAGCATAATTCTCCCTCACATGGAGATGCTATTCTTTTCCTTGTAGCAAGTTTCTTGGAAAAACTATCAACAACAAGGTTCCAAAGATCAGTAGATCTAGGGTTGCCTCCAAGTGGTAAAACCAAAGTAACACAAAAGCCACTCCCTTGTTGAGTTTCTCTTTGTCATATTAGGAGTGGAGGAAAAGTTCTTGCAGATCAGAAAATGAAAATCTAGAGCAAATTAACAGGCTTAAGTATTATCTTACATTCCGTCACTCATCACTTTAATTTCATCGAACATATAAAAGTTGCCTCTACAAAAATATGTACTTGAACCACTTGTCACTTGTATTTATTTGTTAAATTATTTAATGATCAGTATAGAAAGATAAAAAGTTGTTATGAAGAAAATAATTGAATTTATGTTCCAAGTCCTCTACTGATGCAATATTTTCTTACTCTGTTCCACATTGCTGCACGATCATTGGAGGAAAAGGTAAACTTGCATACCGCAAAAAAGAATAACAGAGCATATTTTCCAAGGATATCTTTCAATCTTTCATGTGTAAGAAAATCATACGCAGAAGACTGCTAATTTCAAGGGACTACAGCAAAGCAGAAAGATAACAACTATGGTGCTCCCAACCTCTATATTGATAGATTAAACAAGTAGGATGTGAGACCAAGTACTATAGAGATGTAAATTTGTATAGTGATGATAAAGATGTTTCTATGTACCGAATATGCTGCTGTCAAGAAACAATTAGTGATCTGCCACATATAGCCAACTGCATGGAAAGAAAGGTCTGTAATTCCTCCAGAAATTGCTGAAATAATCTGCACAAAACAAGACATTATCAACCTCCTGCCTTAAAGGAGATATTTTGCATCATGTCACACATGATATAAAAGATATGCCCTCTCAATGTATTGCATACTTAAAGCAAAGCCTTTTTAATGGTCCATTGAATCTGAAGTGACTACAAAAATAAATGCCACTAATATAATAAAGATGCTCCAAGGAATAGGTTGCAGTTTACATGGAACTACAGCAAGTGTCAGGCTGCATATAATAATGGTCATCTTGATGGTATAGTTCCAGTCAAATAGTTTTGCTTTTATTATTATTTACTCTTCTATCTGATAATTATTAGTATTTTAGAATTTTAAAACCTTTAGAAAATATCCTACAAGCTTCTATTTTAAAACAGGTTTACTTGTTATGGAACATTAACATAGGTAAGGAGCAGCTTAGCCCGCCCCACTTAATAAAAGAATACAAGGAAGGTTGTCTGTCTTGCCAACTCAAGTTCCTTTAAATTATGCAATGCTTGCATCTCAGATGGTAAAATCCAAATTAAGGAATAGTTCTGATATCAGAAAGCACTACATATGTTGTGTTTTTTCTTTACTTTGGTTGAGATACTTTATGTATTTATGGTATTTGAACTCCGAAAATGTTGGACAGGATAGTCATTTAAGATCTCCTATTATGCTTCATCTTCAGAATATTTGTGCATGTATGCACCTAACCTGATTTATCTGGGAAAGTTATCATGTATCTGTGCTACTGACAATGTATTTACATATATCTCTATGTGGGATCTGCATTACAAGTGCAAAGTGCTGCTGAGATCATCCAAATGAAAGAGCTTTCCTGTGTTCCAAGTTGTTTCATGCAAGGTTCAAAAAATCGTTACGTATCGGCCAATATGGGCCGATACGTATTGTACCTTGATACGCCCCTACAGGGGTTGTATTGGGTCAGGGCCTGGTTCAGAGGGTAGCCTGGTTGTATCGGCCAGTATGGATACTTTGAACCTTGGTTTCATACACTTGTAAAACTGGTTAGTTATTTTACAGTCCCTACTTTAAATAGATATTTAGACAGAATAAATAAACTATCAGTTGCACTGACATGATCCCATTTGTCAATGGCAAATTTTAGTATTATATATTAAAGATGTGGGATCTGGGTTGGACATTTCTGATCTGTGTTTGAAGTATTACTCCAGTTTTCAGAATCCTCTCAAGTTAGCTTCTCATTTCTTTCCTTCTTTTGCTTCCATTCCTCTCTCCAAACTGACTTCAATCCTACAGTTATGTTTCACATATCACAATCCAGGAATTAGTTCCTCTAATTCCTTTGTTAGTTCCATTCAGACCTAGAGAACAAATTGGTAACAATCTGTAGGAAAAGGTTCATGAGATTTTATGATAATGGCTTGAACCTCAATTATAAGCTTGTTCTTCCCAGTAATCGAATCCATTTTTCTTTCTGTAAGATGAATATTAAAGAAAGGCAAAAGAAGAAACATGAGTCAAATACTAGTCCATGTGCAAGGAAAACCATAAAAAAGAAAAAGAAAAAGAAAAAGGAGGTCAAAGAGCTACAAAAGAAATCTCAGCTCACCACCTCGAAAAAGCAAAGAGAAAATAGCATTACCTGACAATGAGCAAAACTAACCCCAAAGTGAACCAGAGTAAAACTACTTCAACAAACTTCCCCACCCACGCACAAAGCACAAGAACAAACACCCACAAAAAGCTTAGTCCCCAAGCAACCCACCTCCAACCAATAACTAATAATACCCAACAGACTGACTCCACCTAATGCAGGAGTTTCAATTCAAGAAAAACATGGAGGTGGTTGTAGAGTTAAGTTTCAATTTCTAGAAATTTACTATTGTTAGTAAAAAATCAAAATTACTGTTTATAGAAAAATAATGCTTTACTGTTTTTAGTAATTTCTGGTTTCTCTAGATTAAGTCAGTGTTTGTTAGTTGCTTTAAAGAGTTTGTTGAAATTAGCAATTATTGAGTGCTAAGTGATCCTTGTGTTTTGTGACCACAAGCATCTTGCACACTTTCCCTGCGATACCTTGTAATCTTTTTGATGAGGCTGCAATACCTCATAGTTTATAGAGCTATTCTAAGTTGCACTGCATCTAGTTTCTTCTACCTTATCACATTCAAGATTTTGTTTTTTCCTTATCCTAAACTTACTAATCTGTTCCTTAGATTCTCTAACTATATTAAATTAACTCTCAAGCATTCACTAGCCAATTTTCCTTTATAATCTATAAATTACATTGTTTCTCCTGCTTTACCCACCACGTTCACCTAATTAGCTCTTTGCCTTTCCAGTCCTATACCATGACCCCACCTCTAAACGTAGAGGACCAACAAGAGCATCAATAAACACAAAGTAAGAAGCCATTGATTGTTCATACAGCTTCACAACCTCTCCTGTTCATTCAGTCCTCTTTTTTCCTCAATCCCTCGTGAAACAGCTTCATTTATTCCCATGGTTTCTGAGGTCTCCCCAATTTCTCTTCATTGTATACCTCTGGTGTAGACAAACCTTCTCTTTGATCCCTAGAATAACCAGTATCCCCAGAAGAATTCCTAGATTGCAGCTAATTTCAATGGTTTTATTGATAGAATCCATGTACATTGCACCCTAGTGGGCTTAACTTAATTTTATCTATTAGGAACTCACTTTTACTTGAGGATTCTATAGAAACAGACAAATTATTAGTTCCTCTTATCTCTTCACAAGTGATAAGTAATTTTGTCAAATAATCATGTTTCATTCTGCATCATAATGGTATCAGCAACAAATCAAACCATAATCCTAGAAAAGACACAAAATCAAGGGCAGCATAAAATGCTGAAAATTCACAAAACTTAGCAACATATAGAAACGTATTCATATTAATTCAAATTCAGTCTATGGTTTCAATGCTCAAGATACCATTAAGAACAATGCAGCCCAGACTCTTCTGTCATGTTGCTTCTTGAAAAGGTACATTTCACCAACGGCAGTAATGACATTGGTAATGTTTTTCAGGATTGTTACCATAGCAACATTGATATACTTGAGACTGCAAAGATGGATCACATTAGGAGAAATAAGAAAGGATAGATAATTGATGCTTCTTATGCATATGCGTAAAACAATTGAAGAATATGAAGACCTGCATATGTAAAGTAAAAAGAGGCCGTTACCAAATGTTGGTCACAGCTATCTGGGGTGATTTGCACAGATGAGGTGCATTTGAAGGTATGCACCTTGCCTAGGCCTTCAGCACAACACTTTCAAAAGGCATACCCAGTGTGTCTTGTGCTTCAGCCTAGGCGTGCACCTTTTCAAAATTTGCACATTTTTCTCTTTTTTAAGCATACCAGCTGGGCCAGGGGTTCTGCCCCGGACCCCCAACCAAGCCCCTTGAGGCAAGCCCAAATAAATCCATGTTAGGGATTAAGAATTTAAGACCCTAATAAAGGATGTTTTTAAAGTCCATGTTGTTCATTCATTCATCCTAATAAAAAATATTTTTAAAAGACAATTAAAATTATAAAATCATTTTTTGTAGGGATTAAGGATTTAAGACCCTAAGATGGACTTATTTGAGCCTGCCTCAAGGGGCTTGGTAGTTGGTACAAAGGTAGTTTGTAGAATCAGGAATGCAAAATGTTTAACATCATATTAGTTATTTGAAGAAGTGCAATTGGAAAAAAAAAAGAGATTGAAAGTTTTACTTACATACTTGAATATGTTTTATTTGTTATGTTTGATTTTATTTTTAAATTTCATTTTGAATATGTTTCACATGTTATGTTTATGTTTTTCTATCAGCCATGTTATGTTTATGTATTTTAATTTGAGATAATAGGTATTTTTTGAAACGTCTATTGTTAAAATGTATATTTTGAATTAATATTATGTTTAATATTTTGAAAATTTTGCCATTTTTTGCATTTTGTGCCTCCTCCTCCTCCTCCCCCTCCTTTTCCTATAACAAAAATAGGGGTTCAGTCCCCATATTTTTTGAATTTTCTTTTCTTTCTTCTTTTTCTTCTCATAAATATGTTGATTTTCTAGACATAAACATGAAGTTTATAATTTTCTTATGAAAATTATGGATAGTTATTAAAGAAAGATGGTTATGGAACCTAGGAAACTACCTAGGATATGTATTTTTCACTTAAAAAAATCCATCGCCTAGGCGACAAGGCGCCCCATGTCGCCTAGCTTCGTCTTGGTGCCTTGAAAACTATGTTGAATATAAAACTTCAATGCAATACAGGATAAAATATTTAGTAGACAAGGGGGGAATTTTCTTTTCTTTCTTCTTTTTCTTCTCATAAATATGTTGATTTTCTAGACAAAAACATGAAGTTTATAATTTTCTTATAAAAATTATGGATAGTTATTAAAGAAAGATGGTTATGGAACCTAGGGAACTGCCTAGGATATGTATTTTTCACTTAAAAAAATCCATCGCCTAGGCGACAAGGCGCCCCATGTCGCCTAGCCTCGCCTTGGCACCTTGAAAACTATGTTGAATATAAAACTTCAATGCAATACAGGATAAAATATTTAGTAGAAAAGGGGGGAATTACTTATCTCTGGGAGGAAGGATCACCTTGATTAGGTCTACACTAGCTAATTTACCTGTTTATTTTCTGTTAGTGTTTACGATTCCAAAAGGGGTTAGAAGGGTAGAATGATGAGAGACTTCCTATGGGAGCCAGGGGAGAAGTTTGGTGGCTTAGGTCTTGGGAATATTTAGGAAAGGAATTGTTGGAAAACGTGGGGTTATTGGTTCAGATCTGAAAATAGAATTGTATATATTCCTAGGATTGTGGAAGGATTGATTTAGAAAGTATTTTCTTTCTATTTTTGTACTTTCTATTTTCTCTTCTTTCTATTTTTTCTTCTTTCTATTTTCTTTTCTTTCTTTCAATTTATTGCAGCAGCTTACTGTATAAATATGCCCATTGGCAATAGAATGAAACATATCAGTATTCTACCATTCCAAAACATGGTATCAGAGCTCTAGGTTTGTCAACCTTGAGATTTTTTTGGCCTTCATTGCTAGTTTTTTGTGTTTTTCTCTTCTGGCCTTCAGTGTTGATCTGTAACCAGAAGTGTTCCTTTATTCTCCTTTCCTGCTGGCCTTATTTTTCCTCCATTAACAATGTCCGACATGATTGCAACAAGTGCTCCCGTCCAAACCGATGAAGGAGCAACAAATTCTCATCCTCACATTGGTGATTTGCAGAATATTTAGGCAACATATAGACTGAATGGCCAGAATTACTTGAAGTGGTCACAACTAGTGCGTACCTATTTGAAGGGAAAAGGAAAAATTAGTCACCTCCATCGAACAGGACCAAGGTTGGGCGAGCCAAATTTTGATGCTTGGGACGAAGAGGACTCCATGATTATGTCATGGTTGTGGAGTTCAATGACACCCGAGATCAGTGATACTTGTATGTTTCTTCCCTCTGCAAAGGCTATTTGGGATGCTGTCCGACAAACCTATTCCAAAGCCCATGACGCTGCTCGTGTCAATGAGGTCAAAGTGAAGACTGTGGCGGCCAAACAAGGGAGCAGGAATGTTACAAAGTATGCAAATCTGCTGCAAAATTTATGGCATGAGCTTGATCATTATCGGGTTCTTGAGACAAAGTGCGCAGATGATGCTGTGATCTTGAAGAATTTTATTGAAAGAGATAGGGTGTATGATTTTTTGGTCAGACTGAATGCTGAATTTGATCAGGTCCGAATACAAATTCTTGGCAAAGAAGAAGTGCCTCCATTGAATGAAGTCATAGCCCTTGTCAAAGCTAAGGAAAGCCGCCGTGGACTCATGCTTGAGCCTAAAGATCCCGAAGGCTCAGCCATAGTGGCAAGGGGAGGAAGTTACAGTGGTTCAAAGGGTGAGAACAATCACAACTTGGCTCGTGACACAACCACCCGTGACTAGCAATAACCTCTGGTGCACCTATTGCAAGAAGCCCAGACACACGAAAGATCGGTGTTGGAAACTTCATGGGAAACTTCCCACATCCAGCAAGGAATGGGGAAATCGAGGAGTTTCAAAAGGAGTTCAACAGGCCCATAATGTCTCCACAACCCCGCAGCAAGAACACTCAAGTCAAGAACCATTTAATGACGAAGAAATTGAAAGGCTAAGGTGCTTCCTGAAATCCTTGAAACCAGGAAGTGGTTCTATCTCTCTTGCTCTCTCAGGTGAGTCTTTATCCCTAGAATTACATGCCTCGGCTAGTGTTTTTCCATGGATTCTTGATTCTGGAGCTACTGACCACATGACACCCTCTTCACTACATTTCTCTCACCTATACACCCTGTCCTAATAATAGAAAAAATTCTGTTGCTGATGGTTCTTTCACCACAATGGCAGGGATTGGGAATATTCAAATTACTCCATCCCTATTACTTAAAAATGTGCTTCATGTTCCTAAGTTATCCACTAGCCTTATCTCTATACATAAACTCACCCAAGATGTGAACTGCAATGTTGTGTTCTTCCCTTCTTACTGTGTATTTCAAGACCAGGTTTCGGGGAAGAAGATTGAACTTGCTAAGGAAAGAGATGGACTCTACTACCTTGAAGCAACAGGCAAATCATCTCACACTATTATGCATGTCACACATGAGTCATTCTTATCTACCTCCAATAAAGATTTAATTTGGCATCATCATTTCCATTTTGGTCATCCTTCATTTCCTATTTTAAAAACAATGCTTCCTTCCTTGTTTAAAGGAATTGATGTTGAAACCTTTCATTGTGATGTTTGTGAACTTGCTAAGCACAAAAGGGTTTCTTTCCCAATCAGCAATAAAAGATCTTCAACTCCTTTTTATTTGATTCATTCGGATATGTGGGGCCCTTCTCAAATTCCCAACATTACTGGTTCCAGATGGTTCGTCACCTTTATTGATGATTGCACTAGGGTCACATGGATTTTTCTTCTTAAGTCTAAATCTGATGTGGGTACGATTCTTCCCAACTTTCATAACATGGTCCAAACTCAGTTTGGTGTGAGAATTAAAAGGTTTCGATATGATAATGTTACAAATTATTTTAATCATAAATTGTCCCCATTTTTTCAGAAAGAAGGCATTGTGCATGAATCCTCCTGTGTTAACACTCCCCAACAGAATGGGGTAGCTGAGAGAAAAAATGGCCATCTTTTGCAAACCACCCGAGCCTTTCTCTTTCAAAATCAGGTGCCAAAACAATATTGGGGGGAAGTTGTCCTTACTACTGCCTACACCATAAATAGACTACCATCTAAAGTTCTTGACAACCGAAGCCCAATACAAGTCCTTTCTCAATTTTACCCTGATATTCGAGCCTCAAATAATCTCACACCAAGAATTTTTGGCTGCACTGCCTTTGTTCATGTCCATAATAAGGGAAAATTAGACCCACGAGCAATCAAGTGTGTCTTCTTGGGATATTCCCCAACTCAGAAAGGTTATAAATGTTATCATCCAGCCACCAAAAAATTCTACACCTCTATCAATGTCACATTTGAGGAAGGAAAATCTTTTTTCACTCAACCTTATCTTCAAGGGAGCCCTCATTAATGAAAGATAAGGCCTCGGATCTACTCTCCCTAGATGTATTACCCTCCTCACAGACATTCAATCGTCAAGAATCACATCCCTCTGAGTCACATTCCTCTGAGACCCACATTCCCGAGTCTCAACAAGAGTAAAACAACCCGACCATTGAACCAAATTCGGACACTGTTAACCCCACGAATGATGTGCATGATAATGTGAGATATATGCAGGTTTACTCTAGGAGGAAAAATCCAGATCCTCAACCTGTGCAAGTCCAAGATTCAACTCCTAATCCTAGAACTGCGGGATGCTTAGAACTTGAACCTACACCTTCACAATCTGAGTATGAGTATGACCTACCTATTGCACTGAGAAAAGGAACCAGACAATGTACCAAACGCCCATTGTACCCTTTAGCCAAATATGTATCATTCCAAAGATTCTCTAAATCCCATAAAAGTTTTCTAGCCAGCCTTAACACCATTCCAATTCCTAATATTCTAGCCGAGGCACTTTCTAATAAGGAGTGGAGAAAAGCCATGAGAGTGGAAATGGAGGCATTAGAAAAAAACAACACATGGGAAGTTGTGGATCTACCAAGAAACAAGAAGACGGTAGGTTGTAAATGGGTGTTCACAATTAAGTACAAATCTGATGGGTCATTAGAAAGGTACAAAGCACGTCTGGTAGCCAAGGGATATACACAGACTTATAGGGTAGATTATCAGAAGACTTTTGCCCTAGTAGCTGAAATGAATACAGTAAGGGTGTTACTGTCGTTGGCTGCTAACTATAATTGAGATTTGCAACAGTTTGATGTAAAAATTGTGTTTCTCCATGGTGATCTAGAAGAGGAGATATACATGGATATTCCACCAGGTTTTGGAGAAGGCATTAAAGGGAACAAAGTTTGTCGGTTGAAGAAAGCACTATACGGTCTCAAACAATCTCCGAGAGCATGGTTTGGAAGGTTTACGAAGGTAATGTTGAGTACAGGTTACAAGCAAAGTCAAGGTGACCACACATTGCTTATCAAACACACAGCCTCAGGGGGAGTTACTGCACTACTAGTCTATGTGGATGATATAATCGTTACTGGGAATGATAAAAAGGAGAAGGAAGCATTGAAAAAATGCCTTGCCATAGAATTTGAGATAAAAGACTTGGGGAGACTAAAGTATTTTCTCGGAATTGAAGTTGCACATTCTAAACAAGGCATCTTTATCTCTCAATAAAAGTATGTTGTTGATCTTTTGAGAGAAACAGGAAATATGGCATGTAAGCCAGCTTCCACGCCTATAGATCCCAATCATAAACTTGGAGAAGCCAACGAGAATGCAAGTGTAGACAAGGAGATGTTCCAAAGACTAGTTGGAAAACTCATTTATCTTGCACATACACGATCGGATATTGCATATGTTGTAAGTGTAATAAGTCAGTTTATGCATAATCCTAAATAAGTTCATCTACAGGCTGCTCATCGAATTCTGCACTATTTGAAAACCAATCCAGGAAAAGGAATTTTATTCAGAAGAAATGGAGGACTGACTCTTGAAGCATATACAGATGCCGATTATGCAGGATCTCCAGTAGATAGACGATCCACTTCTGGTTATTGTACCTTCTTAGGAGGAAACTTAGTCACTTGGAGGAGTAAGAAGCAAAATGTAGCGGCTCGGTCAAGTGCAGAGGCAGAATTCAGGGCTATGGCACAAGGAGTGTGTGAATTACTCTGGTTGAAGATAATTTTAGAAGATCTGAAGATTCCACGAGAAGAGCCTATGAAACTATATTGTGACAACAAGTCAACCATCAATATTGCTCACAATCCTATTCAACATGACAGGACGAAGCACATCGAAATTGACCGACACTTTATAAAAGAGAAACTGGACAACAAGTTGATTTGCACTCCCTATGTGTCTACAAAAGGACAACTGGCCGATGTACTTACTAAAGGGCTCAATAGTACAGACTTTCGGAGAATTATAGCCAAGCTGGGAATAGAGGATCTCTATTCACCAGCTTGAGGGAGAGTGTTGGAAAACGTGGGGTTACTGGTTCAGATCTAAAAATAGAATTGTATATATTCCTAGGATTGTGGAAGGATTGATTTAGAAAGTTTTTTCTTTCTATTTCTTTCTTTCTATTTTTGTACTTTCTATTTTCTCTTCTTTCTATTTTTTCTTCTTTCTATTTTCTTTTCTTTCTATTTTTCTTTCTTTCTATTTATTGCAGCAGCTTACTGTATAAATATGCCCATTGGCAATAGAATGAAACATATCAGTATTCTACCATTCCAAAGCAGGAATATTGCTTTGTCGGGAAATGGTTGTAGAGGTTTCCAGTTGATAAAGATAAGCTATGGGCTAGGGTTATCATTAGCATCCATGGTCTTGCAGTTGATGGTTGGGATTCTAGACTTTTGTCTTGGGCTACAAGACCTTCTCCATGGAAATCCATTCATGCCATCCTACCTTCAGTCTTGCCTTTCATCAAGTAAAACCCTTGTTCTAGAAATCTTGTCATGTTTTGGAACATGTTTGGTTGGGCAACTCTCTAAATGCACAATTCCCCTCCCTTTGTGCTCTTTCCAACCATAGGTATGAGCCTATTTCATCTTTCTTGGTTCCTTCTAACTCAAGGGCTGGATTTGATTGGGACTTGGGCTTCAGAAGATGCCTCCTGAGTATGAAATGAGTAGCGTTTCGAATTTGTTCCAAGGTCTTGAAGGGGTGTTCCTAGATCCTTCAAAAAGGGATAGTCAGATTTGGACTTTCTCTTCCTCTAGTTCCTTTACCTATACCTCTTTCTTTTTATCCTTAATACAACCGAATGCTAGCCTTGGAGTGCCTTTCCCTATAAAGGAGATTTGAAGCAAACCTATTCTACCTAGGGTGGGAGCCTTTTGTTGGGAAGTGTTTCTAGAAAGAATAAATACATGTGATTTACTACAGAAGTCCTTTATGGTGCTTATCCCCACACTGGTGCTCTCTCAATAAGGCAAATGGTGAGTCTTTCTATCACTTATTAATCTCCTGCCCCCCTTGCTTATTCAATTTAGGAATGATTTTTCTTTTTATTTGGGTGTAGGTGGAACTCCCCACCAAAAGTAGAATACTTGATTGCCTCTACTTTTGTCAGCTGGCGAAAAAAGAAGGGAAGAACTCTATGGAGAGGTGTACAAGGGCAGTTGTTTGTTGGACAATTTGGGAAGAAAGGAATCAAAGAACCTTTTTAGATAAAGAGAGGAGTAGGGAGGCTTTAATTAAAGCCATTACTATTAGAGTGATCCATTGGGTGAAATCTTTGAAGTTCTTTGAGAACATTCCTACAAGTGAATTGATGAGAAAATGGAGGGAAATAACTGATTCTGCTCCTTTCAAGGATATTGCTAGGCCTTTTTGGGCCCCAATTTCTAGTGGTTTTAGCAAGTTGAATACTTGAATTTCAAGGGTAGAAGTGAAGGAAATACAGGTCCTTCAAGCATTGGAGGAGTATTTAGAAATGATGAAGGAAAAGTTATTGCTCTCTACTCAGGTCCATTTGGGGTTGGTGACTCGTTAAGGGCTGAAATATTGGCTGTCATGGAAGGAATTCAAAAAGCTAAAGAGATCAACATCAGTAAACTGTCAATCAAAGGGGACCCAAAGCTAATTATAAGTTGGCTTTGAAAGGAAAAGGAGATAGGTTGGTAGGACTACATTTATGAGAAAAGAAGAATCATGTGGCGACTACAAGGAATGGAGGTGGCTCTTTAATGGGTGAAAAGATATGCTAACTCTTTTGATGATACTTTTTTTTTTGAGAACTGTAATGTAAAGTATTTCATTAAATCAAAAAGCCAACAAAAAACCCTGTACAATGAGAATAGGATATACAATTCTGCTCCATAAAGCCCAATTCCCCAAAACAATTAACTTTTCCTTACAAAAAGCAATTCAAAATCAAAGAAAGAACTAGAATGTCTATTTCTAAATAAAGGGTGAACTGCCAACCAAGAATGAATCATCCCCAGAATTTTACTCAAGATTTCTTCCTTTGAAGCCTGAATCCCTTCAAACAATCTCTTGTTTCTTTCACTCCACACAGCTCATAACACTTCTGAGGGAAGTATGCTCCATGCTACCTTTCCAACTCTACTTAAACCTTCTAGGTGCCATGCCTCAATGAGACCCTACACTTCGGCTGGGAAGCACCATACCTATCTCCACACAGCCCTTTCCAGCTCTTTTGCTGATACCTTGACTAAACAAGGGGTGGAAAGAAGCTAACTGTTTTGGGCCCTGTTGTAATATGTCTTCAGTAAGGGAGAGCTAAGAGAGTTTATCTCTCCCTTTCTACATCTTTGTACATAATTATTGTTTTTTTCACAAACCTGTTTCAGTTATTGATCAAAAAAGGAGGGGGGATTACCAGAATAGTGCTAGTGGCTAGGAAATTCCATACCTAAAAATGCTCGTAATAAGCATCCCAACAAATATAACGTTGACAGGAAGCCAGACCCGAATCAATTTCCATGTTAGTGGTTCTGTTGATATTACTCCAAAGAAACTCAAGATAGAAACAATAATCACAGAGACAAGATTCTGCATTCACAGAAAAAAGTCAGGAAATTGTTACTAATCATAATTAATGCTTTGACTAATCAAAATGGAGGATTTATGAACTATATTGAAAAAAGAATGAGCTACCAAATTACCTGATAAAGCATCAAAGATATTCCTGCATTGAAATCATAGCTGGAGAGAACAAACTTGTTAACCAGTATCATGCTACAGGATGATATGCAATATGCAAGACCAGACAACACAGCTTGATTATGAATTTTCAATCCTCTGTTGCTACGTATTGGTTTGTCTCTGTCTTTGTCAGCTTTACCACTTTCCAAATCCATTTCATCATTGTTGGGATACTTTATTGCAGAAGATGATCTGCATGGCAAACGGTGAACAAGGATAACTTCATAGTCAAATTGGTGCACTGATTCACATTAGAGTTTAACTAGTTACAAGATAATCAACAAAATGGTAATAACATAAAAGCCACAAAGATTACATATGGAGATTCAGCATATCTCACATTGCCAGATAAAGGAAAATGTAAATGCACTAGAGAAGGTAATGGTATGTGTACAATAGCAATATAGAAATGAAGTTACATATTAATTTAGCAGGATTTATTTTTTTTAACTTAAGGATTCATGAATTTAAGCATCAATTAGTTTAGACTATAAACAACAATCAATGCCTAATTCTGCAAAAATAAACTAGATGCTACGGAAAGAACTTTTAAGTAAATTAGATAAAAGATGTAATGTCTAGATGCACTTTTAACTAGACTTATTTTTCTACCTTATTTTTATATTTTTTTATCAGAAACCGGTCACTTTAATTAAGATAAAGAATGGTGTATATACAGATGTCTACCTTGCACTCCTTATAGAGATTAGCAAAACTACTCTATCTTTTGTAATTAGACATTTTCTACCTTCCTTTTAATCAATACCTATAAAAAGGAAAAAAGCTGTAGATATGTACAATTCCCATAACTCAATATGAAAAGAAACTATAGGGTAAAGACCTTAGCTTGGTCCTTATACAAGATAAACATAAAATGGTCAGAACTTGGTAAGGTATACCATAATAGAAAATTAGATATCATTTCTTAAAATCTCTACTTATTTTTATCATTACAAGAAATTTATTAATTTATAAAAAGAATTGAATGTTATATACGGTACAATCTAGTATGCACCCTTCAGTTTGGGCTAGCAACCACAATCCACTAAAGTTAAGAGTTACATATCACTCATCGAACCCAAGATAATCCCAAAGTATATTGATCAAAGAAAGACAATCCCAAAGTACATTTGAGATCTGTTCGCCCCCTGTTTAGCTAAACCATCTGTCAAAAAGTTACTTTCTTTTCGAATCCAATGGAATGTTGTTCTCAATACTCCAACAAGATGTTTATTAATTAAATGATTCATTGTTAACTATCCCCCCCAAAAAAAAAACTCCAGCAAGATGCTTGATTTCTCTCAATTTATGTCTGTACTACCAATGTCCCCAACTCTGAGCCACACAACAATAGTCTGCAAATCTCCTTTTGCTACCTGCTGGTTGAAGTGCAGATCCCTCCCAATTCTTAGTCCTTGAAAAACTACTAACAACTCTGCTCTGACAGCTCCAAGGACCTTTCCTCTCCACTATAGGTACCTCATCCATCTTGTCAAAAGACGGGAGTAGGGGTTGGTTAGAGCCGAGCTGAATAGTATGAGGCTTGAGCTCAGCTTGCCAAGGTTGTATAAGGCTTGAGCTCGAGCTCAAGCTTGGCTTGAGTCAAAAACTCATAAGCTTGAGCTCGGCTCGGCTCGAGCTCGATTTGAGGAAAAACATTCTATAAAAAGAAAAAAATTATATATAAAAATATTTTTTATTTGATATTTAAAAAATTAAGAATGATAATATTTTTATTATATATATATATATATATATATATGTATATATATCGAGCTCGACTCGAAGCTTGGTTGAAACTGAGTCGAGCCGAGCTTGAGCAGCTCGTGAAAAGCTCGGCTCGTTGCCACCCCTAGATGGGAGTCACTACTCACTATCTATAAGTATCTTGTATCCTCTCATAACCCATGAATATTGATAACTTGAGACCCTGAATAAGAGAGCTCATCTTTCACTGAATCACCTTAAAACAACCTCTCTAGAGATGGCCACTTAATGCTTTGTCAGTCCATCTCTCAGTTGTTGCATATCAGTTTATTGCATAATGCATACATGATAATTTTTATACGTAAGAATATTATGAAAAACTCATAATAGCAAAGAATTTCATGGAATAACAAAATTTTAATATCAGAACAAAAAATATGAATAGTGAAAATGTTGGGGGTAAAATGAAGAAAACCTGTTAATTACATCTCTTCTTACGGGACTTGAGACCTGATCTAGCACTCCATTCTGCTCCCAACTCACCAAACTTCTTTCACCATTCCGAGTCACATTACTATTATCCTCTATCAGATGTCTTCCAGAATCTGGATCAAGAGTGTCTAGAGAAACACCTATAGGCAGAACTCTTGAACACAAAAGAATGAAAATGAGCTAAGTATTCAGTCCTCATGGCAGTTAAATACTTTTAAGAACATAAATCAGAGTAGACAATCCAAAGACAAAAGTCGCCAATGGCAATCAAACTCAGTCTAAAGTTAAATCAGGACAGACTGTTGAATGGGTCCCATTGAAAACTATTTTTCTACCAAAAATCAGTTTAGCCAGATGATTTTTAAACATCCAATTCAGGTTTAATTTGTGGAGCCACTTTTTGACTTCAAGAGAAACTTTTTCTCCAGAATCCACTTAAATGCAGCAACGTTGGAAGGTCATAAATTCAGTCTACTCCTCCCAACACCCTAGAAGGCCGGGACCAAAATTGGGCAATGGTCTTTAATGTCGGAGAGTTCTAGCCTTCTGTACAAGTTGATTATTGGGCCAGTTGATCTTCCAAGTGGAGCTCATCTGATGGTGGATTTCAATGCTTGAAACATGGGACAGGTGGTAAGGTATGGAAGGCCCAGAACCAAATATATGGCATCTGCACTGTATTGTATTTTGTAAAGAGAGGTTCATTTGTTAACAAGTTTCAGCTCATCTAGCAAACATAGCAGGTTAAACTTATAAACCATACTCAGCTCTAAGTTGGAAGGGGGCATGCGAGAAGAAATTAAAAAT
The DNA here is from genome assembly GCF_056320005.1 of Nelumbo lutea. NCBI lineage: Eukaryota > Viridiplantae > Streptophyta > Magnoliopsida > Proteales > Nelumbonaceae > Nelumbo > Nelumbo lutea. The sequence continues at coordinate 37,597,289 of NC_142688.1, forward strand.
GTAGAAAAATAAATACATATATAGCAGAACAAACACTGTACACTATTTGATAGTTATATGTACTATGTATAGCAAATAATGCAAAAAGAATTCATTCTTTCTACATAGTGAAGTCAAATTGTCACATAAAAAGAAAGAAAAGGTCAGAAAGTTGAGTAAAATGCACAACCATCAAGGCATGTTAGTTTTCAATATTCTTCATATCTTCTCCTATAAAATAAATGCCAAACACTAGTGAATATGGATTCTGAATTGTCATTTCCAATGGATATGGCACTGAGCAGAGTGGAATAGCAGAACAGGATTCACATAGCCAATCCCATATAGTTAGGACAAGGTTTAGTTGAGTTAAGTTCTCTTGTTAAATAAAAGAAAAGTGTATCAATGGAAAAGTTTTTGAAGACCATATTAATGGAAAAGTTATAAAAACAAAAGAGAAAATGACAAAGAAATATGCATCCATAAACGCAGCAGCACACTAAAAGAACTGTTACAAGCATGGAAATTCAAGTGTCCCCAAGGAAGAATGAGGGTTCGATATTTCGTGGATGGGAGAAAAAAACTTCCCGTTAAGGAATGTGGCTTTGAAAATTTTCCAAGGAATAGCACAGCATGTGGTACATAGTACATAGTCATTAAGAGCAGGTATGTCATGAATACCATTGGTTGGTAATGCAGGATTCACTAGCAGTCACATTGCTCTATCCTTGTAAAGCCATTACTTCTTTCATCCCATCCTTTCTCCCTTTTATCAGGTATGAGATTGTCTGATAAGGTTTTATTAGGTCATAGTTATTATAGGCATACTTGTATTTAGAGGGATTTTCAACTCTGTTGAGGGCATGGACACTAGATCTTGGACCCTTGAGCTCAGTAGAATTTTCTTTCCTGCTTTGTCAGAAAATTTGGAAGGCTCCAACTCCTCCAAACACTAGTGAACTGTGTGCAGAAATAGCTAATAGCCTAACAAGAATGTGAACATTTAAATCATTATTTGAGGAAATGGCTTGGAACTGGTGCACTTTTCCTGAAACTTACAATCTTTACATTAAAACAGAGGAAACAGTGGGCAATTCATCCATGCATTGTACAAATGCCTTTTTAGTTGGGGGTATTTTCTAATTTTGGGATAAATGTTTCTTTTACCCAGGTGCCTGAAGGACTTCTTTGGGAGCTAGCTGGCCCACTCTTTCAGCTTAAGAGACAAGTCTATGTGGAGATGTCTGTTCCAAGATGTCTTCTTTGGGATTTGGGAGGAGAGAAACTATAGGGTTTTCTGTGGCATAGATCATACATACAAGAGGGTAGTTAACACGTATCAGGATCATCCGTTGACTTCACTGCTTCAAGAAGTTGAGATTTTCAGAGGTATCTTTGTCAACCTGGTGCTAAGGCCCAAGGAAGTTGGTATTCTGTTTCTAGGTCCCAGCTCCCACCCACCCCTATGTAAATTACCCTGTATTGATGCTTGTCTTTATTGACAAAACAGCTGTGCCTGTATTGGTTTCTTTTATTTTTATTTTTCATTTTAGATATACGGATTTCCTTGGCAGGTTCGCCTCCGAGAGACTCTTTCTGTTCCCATGTCTTCTTCTTTCTCTTATAAATGCATTCCATTGACGAATTACCAATCAAAATAAAAATCACATCCCCAAGTCAACAACTGAAACTCAGTCCAGCCAATGCATGCGAATGATGCATTGCTTATATGGAATTAAAAACTGAATTCTAGAAACCTTCAAACTTTCAAATTTTCGTTTCTGTAAATAAAACTTAAGTACCAAGACTCCTCAATGTCTTACAAGATCTGGTTACTTGCTTTTGTCAATGAATCATGATAACATGACATCAAGTCATTAGACCTCACCCATAAGTTGATGAACTAATGTCTTACCAAGTCAAAGCCAACTGCGTGAAGACATAAATGGCTTCCCAGGTTTTCAGAGCTTGAGCGCAAGTAAAATAGTTCAGACTCTTCCGCCTACAACTAGAAAAGAAGGTATAGCCGGAAAAAGGAATTAACATCACAGTTCTCTATCTATACCGGGAAGTCCACCCACTACATGATTTTTAACTATACATAAAACTATGAACAAGCATCAATTTACGCTTTATGCCGGTATTCTAAAATCAAACATATATGCCGCATAGAAGTTAAAAAAAGTTACTTTTTCCCTAACTTTCTATTTTCCGTGCAGGTGGGATATAACATCAGTTTCGAGCAAAGCTACGAAGTAAGTTAACGCGTTCCCATCAGGAATTGCATCCAATATAACAACAATAAGCTCTCAAATATATTGATATTCTCCAAAAGTAAACACAGAAAAAGAGGGGAAACAATTAAATCTCGAATATCCATGAGCCAATTTTCAGAGTCTAATCGAAACCAATGAGAAAGAGGGAGGAAGGAGGGAGGAGATTACCTCGAACCCATTTAGCAGGAACTGAGACCCCTCATAATTCACAATCGAATCATAGCAACGGTCAAACGAGAAGGAAAACTGTAGAAAGAGAAAGCCCTTTTAAAGGATTTTAGAAGGTGAAACAAAGAAGCAGGAACAGAGACCTTGTAAGAAAGAAAGAGGAAAGGGTGAGCAGCAACGGAGGAAAGAAAACTGATATTTAAACTGCCATGAACTCAAATGATGAAGGAAGTCAGAGTTACTATTTAATTTTGTAGAAATATTTCTATTTATTTATTTTGTTTTCTTCTTCTCCTCTTTTTTTTTTTTTTAACAAATCAGGCGAATTCACTGTATCTGTATGTTCCCCCAATTGATGATTGAATAGCGCGTCATGTGCTTGTGTGGGCTGTTAGGCTGCTAAGCATCATAGCACCAACCCACCACTGCTCTGTCTGTGCTGCTGCCTAACTTTAATCGTTTCTGGCATCGTTGCGTTTAAGCAATATCGCATATTTCGTTGTGATTAAAATAGGATAACTCAAAAACATAATCTGACGTTGCATCGTTTTCATAAACATGGTTTTTGTCTTTTTATGATGTCACGCTAATGTGGCTAATTATTTAAAACTGCTTCAAAGTCTGTAACGCCTGGTTGGCTTGCAGTGTAATTTCATATCCACCGGTGCAAAAGCATGAGAGTGCAAATAATTTGAGTAAAAATTCATTTTCTCCTCTGTTTTTCTGAGCATTTGAGTACATGTTCTTGCGCCAATGAAATAAAATAAAACCGGAAACGAAGTAAAAAAGAAAGCTGAAGCAAAAAAATAAATAACTTTCTCATTTTGCACTCTCTGGTATTTCATCATCATCACCATAGCCCCTTCAACTAACAAAAGATCATTTCATATGAGTGTTCTCAAAAGTCTTGGATGCATATGACTAAATCATCTTAGCTTAATCTTTCTCATTTTATCATTTATCATTTAGTTCTCCAAACCTTCATTTGCAATAATATCCACCGAGTTTTCCCTATTTTCCGTTTCTCGCTCACATTTTCTTTCAAACCAAACATGACTTTAACTTTCTTGTATGATTATCATGTATCTTTGTAACTTTCTAAAACCCCAAACTACCCTTATATCATTTTATTAGACGATTTTGCAGAAAATTGTTAGAATATAACTATATAAGTAAACGACAAAATAGAAAAACAAGGAAAAATAACAATTTGAAAAAATAAAAAATACAATAAAGAATGAAAAAAAAAAGAAAAAAAAAATATAAAAAACACTGAAAATTGCAAAGATAAAACTAAGAATACAAATGGACATTTTAATAATTTTACCTTTACCACCAAGCCCCATGAATGAGATAGGGGCAACATGTTGGAATCTAATAGTGTAGGATGGTTCTATGCCACAAATAAAAAATTTGGGGATAAATTTCAATACCCAAAATACAGGGTGGCAGTCTGTGACTTATTCAAAAAGGAATTGCATAAACAGCATTTTGCTCCAGCAATGTATCAACATCATTAATTAATATGGAATAAATTCACATGGTGACGTGTGTTGAGCGTTGACTCATACATGATTTTATTTTTCTAAACAAACGCAATTGAAAGTTTGAAACATCAGTAACATTATATTGTTTCAAGACAAAAGCAATTTCATTTTTGGAGAAACAAACAAAACCATACATTTCCGCAATCACCCCCAAGTGTTTCCCAACACCGGAAAGCCTATCTGCAACGAAATGGTAATTGAGATTTGAGACTAGACTTGTTTATGGGCCGGGTAGTCTGATGGGCTGGCCCGGTCCGATCTGATTTAAGTCGGGCTTGAAGAGGATTTAAGGGCTGTGGGTTTGGGCTTGGGCCTAAAACATCGGGCCCAACCTTTTTGCGGGCGCAGGTTTGATCTTTTTCAAAAAGCCCGGCCCAAGACTGAGCCTGATTTGATAATGTATTCTGTAATGGAAATATATTTTATATAATATATAATATTTTTCTTTTTTATTCTTCTCTCTTTTTTTTTCAAGTAATAGTGTGATCTTTCATTATTTTTTAGGTTTTGAGGTCTTTTAATACAAATAAAATAGTTTTTTGTTGAATAAAAAATAAATAAAAATCTTTTTCTAATTTTCTGGTCAGGCTCAAGACCCAGGCCCGATGGTTGGGCCAGACTCGGGCTCAGGGCTGAGTATATTATTAACACAGAAACAAAGCCTGGCCTGAGCCCAACCCATGAACAGGTATAATTGATACTCTTTTTTGATAAATTTGGCAGCGGCTTCATTTATAAGAAAACAAAATCAAGGCCCAAATGGCCAAATCCCTAAAGTCATTTGGCTGAATAAAAAAGAAAAGCGTTTGGGTATTGCAATTGAAATTTACAATTGGAGAAACTTTACTAACCCCGTCTAACAAATTCTAAATTCATAGCACAGTTGGGAAATAGAGATAGGGGAGAATTGATGCCAATACAAGGGGTATTGGTGTTTAGGGGAGGGTGCTCAAAGTTTTTGAACTGTTGTAGAGGTAGAGTACAATTAAAATTTATGAGGTGGATTTCAGTGGGGATTTCCCTTTACAATTAATCCAAGGAAAGATTAATCGAAATAAGCTACCTAGTGTCAACTCATTTTTTAAGGTCCACTTCTCCCCAGCTTTAATAGGCCAAAAGCTTGCTTTTTGACCAGGTTGGTAGGAACAATCCACACATCGAGGGTTAGGTCATGGGCCATGACCCATCCAATTAAACAGGTTTTGGTAATAAGGTAAAACCAGGCCGGATATTGTTTTGACAAAAGTCCAGATCCAGATTAATGACCAATAAATTTTCTTTGAAAAATAAAGGTTAGATGAAGACAAAGCCTGTTAAAGTAAGACACAGGATCTGCAGTCCTAGCCAAGAAGACTTCAACCTAATTGATTAGCATGGAAGAGAATATACAAGGCAAAACAGCCTGCAAATTAGGGGTGGTACGCTCACAACCTTTTTGGTTGGAACCTCATATTTGTAAGATTTTTTATCCTTAATGAATAGTCTTTTACTTATCCAAAAAGAAAAAAAAAAAAAAAAGGAAGAAAAGCATATCAAGTAATTTTGTCGGAGTCAGACCAGATTGATTTGACGATAGAACCGGTGAGATTGACTGACTTCATTTTCAGGCCATAAAAGTTAAATCCAAATATTTTAATAATGAAAAAATCTATAATACCGGAGTGTTGATTATATGGCATCATAATCGAATCCTTCTATAATATAATGTCAATATAAAAAGTAATTAATCGGGATAAATATTTTAATCTTTAAATCTAATCAAACAAGTGAAAGGTGAAAAGTTGTCAAATCTTTTCATCTTTTTACCAATTATCTTGACTTTGGGTAAAACAATCATACGAACATAATTAATATGAACCACTTTTAACTTTCTAACTCTAACAATGGAAATACAATTAAACAATAAAAGTCAGAGAGATGGGTGAGTTGGGTCAAATTTGAAATTATGAATGGCACGTCAGTGGAGACTTGCCTACTATTTTAGCTTGGGTTTCAACTTTCAACTATGGAGGTCGCACCAGCCCATCTTGGATAACTACTTTTACTTAAAGTAGAGCTAGAAATGGGGTTGGCAGAGTATAATAATAGAAAAAAAATTTAAAGTGGGAAATTCGTCATCTTCAAGGCTGTTTTGGGTGCAAAAAAGATAAAAAAAAGGCTGTTTTGATTGGGTAGAGAAACGAACAGTAGTCTTGTTTAAATAATATATATATATATATATATATATATATATATTATATTTAAATTTAATATTACAAATTATTTTGTAGGCCATCTTTGTATTACAATTTGGCTGCTTCTTAGTACAGGGGAATCATCACTGCTGAAAATTGTATTTCTCAATAATAGGTAAGCAGGTTTCTAACTCTTCTTCTGCTTAGATTGTTTTCCATGGCCAGTCCCTACCTAATGAGTGGAGGAGGATTGTCTCAGGTTGGTATTTGATAGCTACTGTATAGCTTTTTTTCTGGTCCAAAAACTGTATGAACATGGTTCAATTCCCTAAATTGTTATTTCAGGTCCATGCTAGAGCAGCAGAGCTTTAGAAATTTGGATGCTAATAGAGTAGAATGGCAAAGCTGGTTTTCTGAATGAATTATGTGGAGTGGAATGGTGAATCTCTCAAATACTGTTTAAAGAAATACTGATAGTCTGATAACTTTTGAGCATGAAAACTGTGTAAATGGAAGTATGGAACAAAAAGATTTTGCAAGCCAGAGTTTGTTTGGCTAGCATTTTCTTCCTCTTATCTTTCAACTTGAGCTGGTAAGGTTATAGCGCTATAACCTAAGGTTGGGTTATAGTTTTATTCTTTCACCTTATGCTGTGTTTGGTTGCTGTGCAATTTTATTCGCACTAGTACAAATGCATGGGAGTGCAAATAAAGAAAATGTAAATTTGACTTTAATTTTGTTTTGGGTTTTACTTTATTCTGTTAAATGTCTTAAATTACTTAATTTGTACTGCAATAAAACAAAATAAGATAAAATTTGAAATAAAGATAGGTCAGAAATTATACTCGAGTCATTTGCACTGCCATAGTTTTGCATCAGAACAAATTTATTTGCATTGCAACCGAAAACAGCCTTAGTTTCAAATTATCGATACATTTGATACACAAAAACTTGCATATCCGGTATATTAAAGGCACACTCCTCTTTTTTTTTTGTAGTTTTTTATTTTTTCAAAATTTTAGAGGAGTCAGTTTTAGACCTGGCTAACCTGTGAAAATCATCAAATCCTAAAATGCCCTGTATTTAGTGTATTAGGACACTAACGAAACAATATGATATGCTTGATATGCCTTGATACTTTGCAGTTTTTTGACCCTTGCTTTCATCTATTTCATGACCATTTAGTATAGATGAAAATCATCTCAACTATGTTGTAAAATTCTACCAAGGCTGAGTTTGGTTGCAGTGCAAATTTATTTGTACTAGTACAAATGTAAAAAAATGTAAATTCTTGTCTAATTTTGTTTTGGATTTTACTTTATTCTGCTTCATGTCTTAATTTATTTTATTTGTATTGCAGTCAAACAAAATAAGTTACAATTTGAAAGAAAAATATGTCAGAATTTACACTCAAATCATTTGCACTGGCATGGCTTTGCATCAGTACAAATTTATTTGCATTACAACCAAACACAGCCCAAGGAAAAAACCTATGTTGTAAAAGACTACCACATAGTTTATCACTGTTATTGGTTAATTAGTATTATAATTAATCGTTACTCAAAACAATGGCAATCATAAATTGAAGCTTGCCAACTTCAATTAATGTCCATCAGCTTCAATGGAGTTTTCTATTTAAGAATATAGCATACTAAATACTATGGTCATTATTAATATTAATAGTAATAGTAATTCTTCTTTCCATGTGCAGAGTGCAGTATCAAATTAGAATTTTCATCACAAACATTATAGTTTTCTGTAATATTGATCAAAAGCAATCTATGAAATATAAATATAAATCATTTTATTTAATGACATTTGGTCCAGGAGATAATTAAAATAAACATTTCTTTCTTTTTTTTTTGTGCTGAAGCATCTGATTGAAATCAGTAGAACTAATAGAGGGGATTCTGCATAAAAATTTCAATCATGATACAGCCTAACATGTATGCGAGACATTAAACACATATTTCGTTAATGTGTAAGATATGCACTTTCCTTGTGTATTTAACGTGCACTTGAACAAAGGTTTGGTGATGTATGGTAAAATACCATTAGCCATTGTTGGTCACAGCTATATGGAGTTTTGGGAGGAACTGAATATGGACCTAACTTTTGACTTCTTTTTTTCTTACACAAGGTGATTGCTCTCAGATATGAACCTGTGTTACCGCACTTCTTAGTTTGAGATTTTACCATTAAACCAATCTCTCAGACTTGAACATGTGTTATCACACTTGCTAGTTCAAGATTTTATCATTAAACCAAGCAATGACCCCTGTTTGGTGGTGTATGATGAAAAACAGAAATAACATAAAAATCCAGGGTGGTATCTCTGTCTACCAAAAAAAGGGTGGTATCTCTAGTATCGTACCAATATTTGTATTTAGCCACTCTTCCCAGTCTCATTTTGTTTGCAATGCAAATTTCATAACTGAGTGTAAAGTGTAAATTTTGGTTTACTTTTGTTTCAGATTTGATATTCTTGTATTTGTTTAAGATAAGTAAAATGATGTGGTCTCTGTTTTATATGGAAAAAAGAAAAGAGGCAGAAGAAGGTTACTTGTTTGAGAGGAATAAGGTGGGAATTAAAATAATTTTATGTGAGAGAGAATCAAGATAGGAGGCAAATGAGATAAAAAGTACAAATTTTGCATCAGGTGTGAATGCAAATCATAGTAACAAACAAACAAATGCCTAATTGAACCAGGTTTGACCTTTGGCTGTGTTTGGTTGCAGTGCAATTTTATTTGCACTAGTACAAATGCCTTGAAGTGCAAATGAAAATAATGCAAATTCTGGTTTAATTTCATTTTGAATTTTACTTTATTCTGCTTCGGGTCTTATTTTACTTCATTTGTACTGCAATCAAACAAAATAAGATAAATTTTGAAATAAAAATATATCATAATTTGTATTGAAATCATTTGCACTATCATGGTTTTTGCATCAGTGCAAATAAAATTGCATTGCAACTAAACACACGTATCCGGTTCAGATATGCATGAAAAACAAACAGAATAAGCGTATATAAGACTTTGGATTGAGTTTTGGTGGAGAGGAACAGGAAAAAGAAAAAAAAAACGGTGTTCAAACTCACCTAAAATCCAATTAGTCCAAACTTTCCTACTTGTTTAAAGCCTGTTCAACAAGATAAAGTTCAATATAATAACCCTTCCAAGTAACTCTGTTTTTTTCTCCATCACAAACTGGCCATGCATCTTGATTTTTGTAATGGAAAAATCTATGATGCGAAAAAGATATGGCATGGAAAGAGTTTTCATCAATCAAAAGCCACCCATGAACTTTGATAAATAACACCTTATTGGCTACCACGTTTATGATTCACAGTTTATTGGTCAATTGTTTTTCAAATATCATATGATAAGGGTGCCACCACAGATAAGAATTATGCCTTCCCACGTTCGGCTATGCTATGTCCAACTTTGTGCAAATAGGAGGATGAACTCAAAGAGCTTTAGAAATGCATGGGCTTTCACTCTTTTATTATCCCAAAATCACTTTATAATCAAGTAATCAACTAAACTTCAATGGTTATCCGGCGATCCGGGACAATCAGGTATTGAAAGAACAATTAGTGGTAGTGATTCCTGAAGGTGTTTTATCACTTATGTTCTCTCTTTGTTGATTTGGCTATTTTAAGATGGTATACCATTGTCATTTTTTGTTGTTGGTTTTCTTAGAAAACTTCATAGTATTGACATTGCATTGTCGTTTTCTAATAAAATAGCCATGGATGTTGTTTGGTAGTGTTGCTGCCACTTAAACAGATGGGGTGATGCAAGGTGCCCACCAGCTGGTTGGTAAGGTATCTGCTGGTGCCTGGTGGTAGCGGAGACTTGAGATCGAATCCCACATGCACCTGGGTTGGGGGATGGGTTGTATTTTTGGTAGAAATACATAAATTTCTGTTTGGTAAGGCATTTCTTATTACCGTGTTATTAGAAAACAGCACTGTTACTGCAACATTGACATCGGGTTATCCAACCGCTGCAAGCAACAATGGTGAGCTATAGAAAGAAATGTTATAAGGATGTTTCACAGACACTCGAATTTCTTAGGCCTTTTAACCAGAAATGCTGAATTGGTGCTTATGTGGCACTGTTTTTCTAGGAAATGGCAATGATACCAAGCATACCCTAAGTGGGAAAATATCCTTTGGTTGCTCACGTTTCCACGTTCTATTGGTTCATTGGTTGGTCAATTGGAGTAGAAGTGATTAAATCTTAGAAATTCTTTTCAAGACCTTTCGTGTGCAGAAAGGTCAAGACAGTGGCATCAAGGCTGAGTAATTTTTTTCCTGTTCTATTAGCTCCTTAGTTCAGCTAATTCCTCAATCCATTTCCCTGTCAAGTGGAGTTAATAAGAAAGGTTTGTTTTGAGAAGAAAGAATATCTGTGTTGTGAGTCCCAGTCCCCAGCATGATCCTGGGTTTATGGACACCTGTTAAGATGAACCAGGACAGTTCATTGAACACAGTCTAATTAGCATGGAATCTTATCTCTTCGCATTTCATTTCCGGTTTTGAAGAAGAAAGGTACTCTATAAAGTAGAAGAAAATTGACCAGGAAACAGAAAGGGAGTTATTTTTTTCTTTTTTTTTTTTTTGCAATTTCCATTAAACTATATATACAAACTGAGAAGATATTTTATGAAGAATTTATCCAATCAACATAAGAAGCTTGCCTCTCTTTAATGAAACCCATGATGGTAGAAGCATCACTATGCATTATAACCCTCCCATCTTCCATGTAGACAGCACCATCTGCATACTCCAGTTCTTCCAAGCGATGAGTAACCCACAATGCTGTAACATCTCCAGAAACACCCAAAGAACTTTTAACAGCCTTTATCACCCCAACCTGATAAACAACAGAATCCCATTTTGTCAAACAAATGGTGGCAGTACCATGAAGTATTTTTATGTACTTGGCAACATAATTGGCTACTTGATCAAGAATTTCAAAGAGAACATAAATGGCGGATGCATCATTAAAGTGATAACTGTCAGTGTGCATGTATGGAGTTATACATTTCTAAAGTCCTCTGCTCAAAGAAGTAAAGATGTTAGGATACATGGTAGGATCAAATTGAACATGTAACAGTTTCTTTTTTTAGTACTCCCTATAAAGAAAACTATTTTAAGATTTACAAAATGATCTATATACAGTGACTATACAAAGTATGAAGCATCTCTTCTCTTATCTTACAATTTGAAACTTAGACAAAAATAAAAAATAAAAAAAAAGTTTTCCACAAGGTGGCAAATGAAAGGACTAACACAATAAAAAAATTGAATGTGAATGGTCACCTTGTGGATAAAAGCGACGAGATAAAGAAGGTAGTTGCGGATTTCTATAAGAATCTCTATTCCGAACCCATGTGGTGCAGACCGAGATTAGATGGTTTGCAGTTTTCTCATCTTTCAGTGGTTCAGGTAGCAGAGTTGGAGAAGCCGTTCTCAGAAGAAAGAGGTGTTAAAGGTGTTGAAGGAGATGGAAGGGGATAAGGCTCCAGGTCCAGATGGTTTTACCATTTTATTTTATAAAAAATTCTGGGAGGTATTAAAAGAGGATTTGATGAAGGTGTTGCTGGAGTTTCACTCTTCTGCTGCTTTAGAAAGAAGTCTCAATTCCACTTTTATCACATTGATCCCTAAGAAAAAAGGAGCCTTCAAGCTTAAAGATTATATGCTGATTAGCTTATTAGGGAGTATGTATAAAATCATTGCAAAGCTTTTGGCCTCAAGATTGAGCATGGTGCTGGGGTCCCTTATATCTTCTTCTCAAGGTGCTTTTGTTCTTAACAAACATATTCAGGATGGAGTGTCGATTGCCAATGAAATAATTGATTCTAGAAAAAGGAGTGACAAGAAGAGGCTTGTGTGCAAAATTGATTTAGAGAAAGCCTACGACCATGTTAATTGGGCTTTCCTAGATTATATGTTGAAGATGATGCATTTTGGTCAAACTTGGATAAAAGGTTTGTGTCTCCACGCCTAGATACTCAATTCTGCTAAATGGTCCTGCAAAAGGTAATTTTAAAAGCTTTAGAGGTCTTAGGCAAGGAGATCCCCTATCCCCTTCTATTCCTCATTGTTTTGGAAGGCCTGAGTAAGATGATTGATATAGCCATGGATTGAAGATGGGCTGCCTAGAAGGATTTCAAACAGCCAACAATGGGGTAGAAATTCCCCTACGTCAATTTGTGGATGAAGATACACTTTTTTTTTTTTTTGCAGTGCTAAAGCAGAGCAAGTAATCTATTTGAGCTACATTCTGTGTTGGTTCGAAGTGGTGTCAGGGTTAAAGATCAATTTGGCAAAGAGTGAAATGGTGGCTGTTGGAGAGGTTGCAAACTTGCAGTCCTTGGCAGATTTGTTGGGTTGTAAGGTAGGTGCTCTTCCCTCTTCCTACTTGGGGCTGCCTTTAGGGGCCAAGTGCACTTCTAAAAGCATTTGGTCTTCTGTGGTGGTGAAATTGTTCGGTAAACTAGCTTCATGGAAGGCAAGGTACTTGTCTAAAGGGGGTAAGCTAACTCTTCTAAGGAGTGTGTTGACCAGCATCCTTGTTTACTATATGTCTTTGTTTCAATTCCCTCAGAGATGGCTTTGAAGTTGGAGAAAATTATGAGACTTCCTTTGGGTGGGTTGGAAAGACTAAAATGTTCCATTTGGTCAATTGGAACCAGATTTGTAAACTTATCAAATATGGTGGTCTGGGAATTAGAAAACTGAAACATTTCAATCTGGCCCTTCTTGGTAAATGGTTCTGGAGGTTCCTCAAGGAGCCCAATGAGCTTCTGAGGCAAGTTATAGCACAGAAGTATGGTATTCACATTAACAGGTGGGATGCAGCTGAGTCTAACCTCTCTTATGGATGTGGGGTGTGGAAGGGGATCTATAAGGCTTATCCTCATTTTGTTAAAGGAATTAAGTGTAAGGTTGGGAATGGCACAAGGCTGAATTTTTGGCATGACAGTTGGTGCTCAGACTGCCCTTTGAAAGACTTGTTCCCAGAATTATTTCTCATGGCTGCTGATAAGGAAGCCAAGGTAGCTGAGCACTGTGTTGAAACTGTGAATTCTCTTCAAGAATCAGGAATCATTTTGTTAAGGCCATTCACTCTTCCTCCTGCATGCTTAATTCTGTCAAGTCCCTTCTTGAGAGCTGGAAAGTTGAAGGTATGAGCAAAAAGGGTAGGATCTTGTGGAATGCAATTCCTTTGGCAGTTTTGTGGTCCATTTGGAGGGAGAGAAATAGGAGGATCTTTGATCAAAAGCAGCTCCAAGTAGAACAGGTGATAAAATTCAGTGATAGATTATTTGAGAGGGTGGTTGAGTTCATATGCGGTTCAAAAGGGATGTATCAAGTGCTTGTGTAATGGTTAATTTTTTTGAAGGTTTCTAAGGTGGTTCTTTTGCACAGCCTTTGTGTAGTGAACTCCTTCCTGTATCCATCTTTTATTTATTTAATAACATCTTACTTTACCTCTTAAAAAAAATATTAACAGAATATGCCTCTGATGAGCACACAGCTAGTAGAAAGTTCTGAATAGACACAAAACAAACTGAATAATAACAAAATCTTTTCAAAGATGTTCCCTTAGATACTGAATAGGAATCCCCCTAGCATGAACATATAGCTGTGCACGACATTCCTACTAAACGTTGAAGAATAACCTATGATACCTGGATATCTATGCAACTGCAAGGTTGTGGTATTGTCTCAGATACTTCAGTTATTAGTATAAATTCCATGCCCAACATCTTGTCCAGTGATTTCCTGGTCTTATCTGAGTAAGATGAGAACAACATCCAAATATTCTGTAGTTTCTTCATTGATTTTGAATATATCTGAAGAATCTTCTGTTGAAATTTGGTAGAACAATATTCTTCATTCTTGCCTCTCACAATAGAAATATCATGGGATCTTGCATGAATACTTTAAATATTTCATTCTAGAGAGAAGAACATGGAAACTGGGAGAGGAAAGGAAGACAGATCAAACTTTGATACTAAATGATTGACAAATGGAGTAAGAACTTGAAGACAATAAACCACTGACCCATTTATTACTGATTATAAGGTCATGTTGGTTTGAAAGAAAAGGTAGGGAAACCTATACAAGGTTTGTACATGTTTCCCTACCTTCCCCTTCCTTTCCTTTCTTCTCTTTCAAACCAAACGCAACCCAAGTGACAAGGTAGCAGGAGGAACAGAAAAATTGAGGTGCACAGATGAGTTTTAGTCTCAGATCAATGGGAGAGTTTCCTGATGTAATTATTCAATGGTTAATCCATCACCTCTTTTTTTTTTTTTTTTTGATCAGTAAAATGGTTAATCCATCACATGGAAGATAAGAGGAATTGGTAAGACTTGACATATGAAGAGTTAAACACTTGGGAAGAAATAACCACTGTAGTTTGACACCTGGAAATCAAAATTTGCAGCTCGGTAGACTTCTTAGTTCCTATTACTTTCTCTAATGGTTGTGATGGAATTATTTAGTTTTTTCTTGAAACAATACTTTCTCAATCATATTGGAGAATGCTGGCATAATGCTTGACTGTTTCTGTTGACTATGATGACTATCAATTCTTGTTTCTTTAATATACAAAAAATGCATTAAAATGGGGGGAACATACTTCTTATGAGCTTAAGGACATCAATAGACAAAGGGAGAAAGTCTTGGCTTCTGTGCATTGACTTGAACTTCATTCTGAAATAAGAGAATAACTAGGGGTTGATATGAAAACATATAAGAACTCACTTAACATAACCACCAAGCAGAGATATGAAACATAACATAGGTACAGCACTACAGCTATAGAGAACTCCAACATGGTTTGGACTGAACTGATCACAAAACAGACAATTAGCCAATTGGGTTTTGAGCAACTACAATCTTATTTTTTTGGATACTAGAATTATGACTTTCGCAATCAGTAAAAAGGAACTACCAATTATTAATTGCTCAAGAACAAAGGGAGTTTATGAAACAGTCTTCAATGGATTTTCATTGAGGCCAATTGGGTTTTGAGCAACTACAATCTTATTTTTTTGGATACTAGAATTATGACTTTTGCAATCAGTAAAAAGGAACTACCAATTATTAATTGCTCAAGAACAAAGGGAGTTTATGAAACAGTCTTCAATGGATTTTCATTGAGGTTATCAATCCAAAAATTGACAGAGAAAATAAAGTTATGAAAAGAAAAAAGGTAATACCTGATCATTTTCATCCAAAAATGTTGTCAGCTCATCTAATAACAGTACTTTGCATGCTTCAGCTAAAGCACCAGCAATGGCAACCCTTTGTTTCTGCCCACCACTGAGAGTTTGGACTGGTCTCTGAGAAACACAATAAAAGGAATCTATCCATCAGTTTTATGTAATCTTCCAACATAAAAATATCAAAATAAAAAGTTGTTACACAACTGCAACCTACTCGCAAGTAATCAGACATGCCCACAGAATCTAAAGCTTTTGCCACTCTGGACCTAACTTCCTCTTTGGTCAGGTTGAACTTACCAAGACCAAATGCAACATCAGCTTCTACAGTAGGCATCACTACCTGCATAGGAGAAGCAATGCTTTTAATAATTTCATAAGAGACATTTTCTTTATAGTTTCAATTTCCAAAGAACTGATATCTTCCCTATGGACATTATAACTTCGCTAGAACCATAAGAGCAAGCTAAGATGCCACAGCCACACCAACCACAGATGTTTAAGTAAGCTAATCGAAGGGATAATGCTATACACTTCTCTTGAAACTTCTTCATTACTTCCAGATTCAAACTAATAGCCCATAATAAAGGCATAAATACATTTCAACAAGATGATCACTATTTCCCACTAAACATTACCTCTTCCTTTACCACAGTGGACATTTGAATTAGCAAGATATGTGCATGGAACATTCAAGGGTTTTAATTATGTCAAACTCAGTGCTACAACTGAAACAAATTGTGTTTTCATTTGCCCCATAAATTGTCTTTTAATTGTGTTTCCATCTTTAGTTCTGTCTCAAAATTGTCCTTGCAATTACCCCAAAAATTACATAAACTGGAAGGCTGCTGGAAATTGAATAAACATATAAATCGAATCAGGTCCTTGGCTTTGAGGTATTTTTTTTCTCTAGATGCAAGGTTTCTGCACTTTGGTGTTCTTTATTTCCTTTTTTTTTTTTCTTTTAGTGTTGTTTCTTTTCACTTTTTTTTCCCTTTTTTCTCCTAGGTCCAAGACTATTTTCTTATGTTTCTTCTGTTGTAGTGGGATACTCTTTAGGCTTTTCATAGGGAAGATGCAGTGGGATGTTGGTATGAGACATTTACTTCCTGTTTCATCTTTCTTGGATTTGTTTATGATATAAGCTATATAGTTCTCGTGCTGATTAGAAAAAAAGAACCCTAAAATTGGGAATACCAACTTTCATCTAATAAATAGTTTTAAGGAAGATAAACAAGAATATGAAAACACATTGTTTTTGGATATCCTTAAGAATTCATAATTTTGACCCAAGAAATGGGAAGAAGTATGGGTAATTCTAAGGAAGAAGACTACCCGTAATATCATCTGATAATACCATGCTATTCTTAATTTTCTTAACCTTTGAATACACATAAATCACAGAAAAAGGAAAAAGTATAAAAATGCTATCCAACTGTAAGAGGATGGAAGTGCTAGGAAGAATGAAAGACAAAAGTATCAACCTGGTGGTCCGGATTTTGGAAAACATAGCTCTTGGGCCTCTCCACATATATAGTTCCATGAGTTGGATTCAGTAGTCCAGCTAAGACCTGAACCATTGACACATCAGTAATTACTAAGTTTGGGTTGACACTTAGTGGCATTGAACCTATAGAAAAAATTCTGCAGATATTCCGTTGTTGAACATTTACAGAACTTTAGTTATATCTCTTCTCAATAAACTAACCAGTAGAATCAATGAAACCATCAATAGAGTGAAAATGCGAAGAAATACCTTTAACAGTGTAGATTTTCCACAGCCATTGGGTCCAAGAAGCATCCACAACTGCCCCGCAGGAATCCGAAGCGAGCAGTCCTTGAGAATTGGAACCCACTTCCCATGCTTCGTTGTAACTGAATAATTCACATTCCGCCCTTCAATGGCGAATTTCTGAGTATCAAAACTGCAACGCATACAAAAAGAAACAGAGAAAGAGAACTACATAAAAGGAAAAAAGAAAAAAAAATGCAAACTTGAAGTCTGAAACCTAGTTAACGTGCCGTACCTCGTAAGATGGGTAGGATTTAGGGGAGGAACATTAGAGATTGAGGCTCGAATAAGAGCAGAGTGATTCATCTCGTAAAAAACTTATTCAACCTTTCTTCCAACAAACAACTACCCAACTTCAATAGAAATTGAGAGAAACATTAGACAGAGAGAAGATAGCCAACGCTATTGCCAGGAACAGAAATGAATCAGGATTTCCTGTTAATCAATGAAAGTTTCAGGCTTTCCTGTTAATCTATGTCCAACTCTGGTAGACCCAAATGACGGTCTACTATCCTAATTCCTACATAGTGCAAATCAATATATCCATCCACATGGACAAAGGGCAGGATTGTAACTGTAGGACCCATCAGCTTTTTTGACGGTTGAAAATAACGTTATAGATCAACTACTTTTGGCCGTCTGATCGGGATAACGATCTGTTGTCAGCTTTTTATCTACGAGTTCAAAATCTGGCGGTAACGATCTTTTGTCAGTTTGGAAAAGAAGCTGTTCTTTCTTATCTCGAAGCCTGAGAAATCAATGGCTGAGAAGAAACAAGTTTTCATCTACAGAGTGGTTCAGGGACCGAGTAATCGAACCCATCAATCCTTCCTCCCATGGCCTTCTCTGCAACTCTCCCTCACAGTTCCTTCTCGTGCCTTCCTTCATTGCCACAAGCTCTAAGGGGAAATCATCTTCGGAGGCTAACAATAAGAGCTGTGAGTGCAGATGGTTCAGGAAAGGAGAAGCCCGAACAGTCGGCAACCGGGGAGGCCTCTAAGTCTAAGACCGAGCCTTCGACAAAGACAATAAAGTTACCCAAGAAGCCAGTCTACTCTAGTATGCTCAGAATCTTTTCTCTCTGATGTTTTAACAGTAATGAATCTGTAAACGATATAATTTCTTATTGTTGCAGTGAAGAAAGGTCAGATTGTTAGAGTGGACAAAGAGAAATATCTTAGTAGTGTCAACGTAAGTGAAGCTCAATTCGAAGTTAGGTTCTTAAGGGTTTCTATTTTGCATACTAAATCATTTACAGAGTTTCTAAGCTTTTTTTTTTTCTGCACTGAAGTGTATCTTGATGATGATATTGCCATTCAGAAGGCACAGATCAAAACGGACAAGTACATTAACCAAAACCTAGATTATATTTACACAGAGTAACCGGGGAGTAACCTTGATTCTTTACATGGGTTTTTGCATCATTTATTGCCAATAATCCTATTATAACTTCTGCATTGGTTGCAAGCAAAAGCATGTTCGTCAACAACCTTCAAATTTTTGTGCTCGCCAACAATTTGCCTCTGAATTCATCTAATCAATGAATTCTATTCTCTCCTCCTCTTCCCTCTTTGGTTGAAGAAAGGGGGACGCTCTAAAATGTGTACTCACTTTAAAATCTACAGGGAATATCATTTTGGTAACATCCATCAATGCAATTCTGCAATTCATCCTTTCAATCCAATTCGGTGGCACCATGAAGGCTGAAGCAGAAGTCTGTCATCAGAGAATGGTCAATTAGACATTCTAGAGAGAGAACAGTGATTAGACATCTAATCCGTGCATGCACAAGTTCGTATTATTTTTTTCTTCCTAAGCTGATACAGTATTAGTTTACCCATGAAGAAAGAAAGATCCATACACATTAATGAGTTCACTACACCAGAGAACAACAGAAAGATCTTACAAATCTTATAAAAAAAATGCAGTATAATGAATTAACATAAAATAGATATGAGGGATGGTATATGGAAACTGTGCTAGCTATTTGAAGGCGATTAGATATATATATATATATATATATATATATATGTATATATGTGATAATATGACCTGAGCTATACATAAAATTTTCAATCAGTTCTATTGCGATTTCTTTACCACAAATGTTTCTTTCCCCAGTAAATAAATTACAGAGGGTTTATTATTCACTTTATTTGGTTTGGTTCTGATTTCTGAAGTCAATAGTATACTATGTGCCTGATGTCATCTTTCTAATTTCAGTATTTGTCCGTCGGACATCCACCTTATTACAAAGGTTTGGACTATATTTATGAAGACAGAGGAGAGGTACTTCTGTAACTTCTGGAGCAAAACTTATCAAAAACAACTTCCATTAACTTTATCTGTATGTTTTATTTTGCTGTATGAAGCCCTTCATTTGGTTATTAACTTATTATGCCATTCTAGCTCTGTGCATCCCAACTTTAACTTGTACAAATATAAACCAAGTAATCTCTATTTGTTTCCACCATAATCTGCTTTTCACTTAGTTGACTGCACAACTCTGTTATCAGGTCTTGGACATACGTATTTTCGAAACAGGAGAATATGCACTTGTAAGTTACATTTCTTTCCATCTTCTGGTCTTTCTTACGTCGTCTTGTTTGCATGCCTGTTTATTACTTGGTATAATTTCTCGATTCAGTAAGTCATGAGTGCAAAGATTTGAAACTGTGATACTGAGATACCTGTAAATGCCTAATGCATCATCATTGGACACGATACTTACACGATACAACACCAGATAATCCACAACTCTTTTAGAGTATATACTGTTGACATCTTTTAGGATATGTAAATTTGAATGTTTTAACATATCATAGTTTATAAAACCTGTATATGTTAGAAGCTTAATTACATTTGGTAGGAAATTTGTATTGGAAAAGCTACATATAAAAGCATGATATAAGCATATATAACAAATTTTATACTCATACCCACATCCATCATCCATGTCAGAAAACTAATGAAATGGATAGTTGTAGCCTTGTTTCTTGTATCCGTGTCCGTGCCGATTACTGTATCTGTATTTGGGTTCATAGATTTGAGGATATGCTTTAGTAGAACACCTTTCCCCAGATGGTAATGGTGGTGTTTACAGATCTGACACTCAAAGCTATTTGAAACTTGAGCATCAAATGCGTATTATTCTTACCTGATTAATGCAGGTTTTAAGATCAACCGGTGGTTGTGGTCTGAAATTGCAGAAATTTTAATTGTATGCAGTGAGTCTTCAGTCCATTTACAACTTCAGTTCACCTGACTTGCCAATTCTTTGTTTACAGATTGCATGGGTTGGAATCCCAACTGCACCAGCTTGGCTACCTACAGACATGCTTATTAAGGTATTTCACTATTTCTATCTCTAGGAACTTGGAAGTTTTGACATCAATTTGTCAAGAGCAAAAACTAAAATCCAGATATAATCCCATAAAATATCTGTGGATTGACACAACATATGAAGGTTAAATCATTAGGAGTGCAATCTTTTACATGCCAACCATCAGAATGAAACCTCCATTGGAAATGTTACTAAGACGAGTATAGAGAATTGGTCTACTACCAAAAATGTTGAGAGGATTGGTGTCACCTTTGAAAATATTTGAAACTTGATTTCTGATAAAATTATTCGATGGTTACTATTGTGATGATTTTCCTGTGCCCATTGCAGTCAGATAAGCTCAATTACGAGAGAATCTAATTCAAGTTCTGAAGGCAGAATTCCCCCAAATCAGTTGATGGATGCACCTGGTTCTGATCTTGCTATAAATACTTTCTGAACTGTCATTGTGTTTTTCCATCATGAGTTCATGACCATATGTTCCTTTTGTATGTATCATCAGTTTATTTCAATGAATGTATCCATCGAAAAGTTGGCATTCAAGGATCCCATCATGTATCAATCAGGAACTACTAAACAATGTCCATCCTCAAATTTTGATTCTACAGAGAAGATCTTCATCTCTCTAGAACTTCTCTTAGATGTTATTGACTGATGATTTGTTTCAGTCATATTTCCATTAACAAGTGGGTTTATTCTACCAGTTGCCGGAAGAACCCAAAAGCTGCTAAAATTGCTTAATTGATTATAATCAAATAGTAACAAAGCTGTAGAAGTGTACAACACCTGTTAGAAAAAAAATGATATGTTACAAGTTGTAGGGGATAGGACTAGGAGTGGACCGAAAGGACTTAGGTGGAAGTAATAAGAAATGACTTCAGTGCACATAATATAATGATGGATGTAGCAGTGAACAGAATGGAATGATAAAAAAGGTTTCATGTAGCCAGCCCGATATAAGTGGGACGGCTTAGATGATGAATTGATGATGGTGATAAAGCTGACGACTGAAGACCGTTTAATCCTTTTGATCTAAAGATAAGAATCATTAATTGGTATGCTTGCGGTTAACAATTAAGCATTCATTTACTGATAAAAAAATTGCATCCATTTATGTGTGAGGTACCATAGAAAGACCATTTTATTTATTTATTTTTTGATGACCCAGTGCTCTCAAATGCAATGGAAAACCATAAAGTATCATTTTTCCAGTACTCCATTTAAGTAAATGACTGAAGAGATGATCTTTAAACTTATGGGAACTGTTATAGACTGCTGGGATTCATTTTATCAATACATTACTGAAATCATATGCAAATATTGAGAGCTTCATTTAATGTGAAAAAAATCTATGTAATGGAACAAGTTTTTCGCTTGGTCAGTGCTTCACTTTCTCTTACTTTGCACCAATTACTTTCATGGCTCAATACACTAATGCTCAGTTTGGAAGGAGTACAAATACAGATATGTACTGTTCAAATACATACAAAATAATATAAAATACAAGGTTTTGCACTTTTGTACTCCTCCCAAACTGAGCCTAAAGAGTGCAAAAATCATGCTTAATGGTCAGATTGGAAGGAGTACAAATACAAGTATGTAGAGTGCGAAACTTTATATTTGTATTATTTTGTATGTATTTGACTATTTGTACTCCTTCCAAACTGAGCCTAAAGAACAGAGAACTTATATTCGACAAATAAAATCTAAAAGTAATGCATAGTCAGCCAGTTTTCAACTTAAAAAAAAAAAAATCAACCAAAGCAGTGACATAAAGATTTATTGTTGCACGTCACTTCTTTTTCTAAGAATCTCAACTCCCAAGTAATCAACAGGGCCAGGAACACTAACATGAGGTTTCCCCACTTTCACTCGGACAGCTGATATCTGAGGAAACTTGGTTAGCGTGGTGGATGCAATGAGATGAGCCACAGATTCGAGGAGATTCTGGGGTGGGCCCTCCACAATATCCTTAACTATTCTGCTATTCCATGCAGAACAAAACAGTTAATGATACCTGCACCCACACCCATCCAATCCCCCCCCCCCCTCCAATATATATATATATATATATATATATATATAGATAGATAGAGAGAGAGAGAGAGAGAGAGAGAGAGAACAAGCATACATACAAAGAAAAAAAAAGCAATACATAGAAAGTACACATCCATGCGCAAGCACTTAGAAATGAAGGCACTGTAGATAAATAAATGGATAGATACAAGAATTGTATATTTGTGTACATGATACACAATAATATAAACAAAATAACTAATCCTATCCTATCAAAAAAAAAAAAATCCTATCTGTGCAGTTTTAATACTGGTTTACACCAACTCTTTAAAGGTGTTTTTGTTGCTTATTCATTTCAAGTGGTGTGCCATATTTTGCCTTTAATGTATATAAGAAATGGAGTCTGGAGCATTCCAGTTAGCTAGGGTAGACCATGTCATTCTGAATTTCATTCCATTCTCTCAGCAAAAAGGCCATTACCCAGTGCTGGTCCTGGAGATACAGGGCCTTGGGAGGGATGGAACTAGGAGTAGGAACAGTCAATTCTAATCTCTAGTTTTTTTTTTTTTTGTTCTCTTCCTTCTTTTTTCTCACAAAGTGGCTGCCCTTAAATCTGGAACCCCCATTCACATGCTTTTCAGCCCAATATTTTCCAATGTTTTACCATCAGATCAAGCAATGATCAATCCCAAAAATTCCTCAGATAGCCAATGAACAAGGAAAGCTACCTTAAAAATTGAAGATTTTTGAACTTAAGGTACTGCCTGTTAAAAGGATAAAATGATCTTCACTTGAATAAGATATAAAAAGTTCTAGCAAGAACTGATTTAACTGATACTAAAGCATTCATCTCTGTTTTGAGAGCACAGCATAGTGCAAGTAGGTGAAGTGATTGATGAAACTAACCATGTAGATGTCCTATGTTTGTATTTATAACTGAACCTTGGAATAATATGCAAACTTTTTATGGCCAATAAATGAAATATTTGCATGATTCACATGCCAATGGACTTCAGGATCTACCATTTGCTGGCTCTCAGCACACACCCGAAGAACTCTTAAATGGATATAAATTGCTAGCATGCTCTTTAGATTAATCAATGTAGTTAAGGTAAAAATTCCACTAATCTATAATGATATTTTGTTTTTCAGATGGTAACAAGTATACATTGACTAGGCTAAAAGATACACATTGAATATAGGTCTTTGGTCTCTCTCCTGATGCAGACATGCCATATGCATATGACTAATATATCTGAAATTGATACATTAGTTAATGAATCATATTACTTACCGATAGATGTCAGTGTAACTAACTGAGTCAACTAAATTATCAGATTTACCGGCTGCACGAAGATCTAACCAAGCATCCACTTCTACCAAGAACTTCTGCCCCAATTTCCTCTCTTCTGGTTTCACCCCATGAAATCCATGGAACATCAAACCCCTGAGTATAAGTTTGTCTCCCTTAACAATCTCTTCATCATCCATCAATGAACCTAAACATGATGAAGAAAGTTCATTTTCATTTTCGTTTTCATTTCTCCTCTTTTTTTTTTTTTTACTTTGTATGTTCAAGAACAATGTATCCTTCTAGTTACCAACATACAAAATCAAGAAACTCATACTTTCCAGTACCACATTGATACTCCGAAAACATAATTTCTATTCCACACATGGTGAGACGTAAAAAGATGAACCCATGAAAATCATCAAAAAATCAACATGTATTCATGATTTGTAATGGTAAATAGTTTTTGCAGATATTGATTCTTATCAACCGCATAAGACAAAATGATTGATTTTGGACTTCAGATTCCTGATCATGGGACCATAAAAACAGATTTTTGTATTTCCATAGCACACGACTGTTTCCAATTGCCCTCACCACACCCATGACGAACGAACAAACCCATTTAATTTAAAGCTTCAGTATTAAGATTAAGAGGTTCTCAACTTCTGCAAACACAAGACCCAGAAAGAAAATTGAAAACAGAACTACATACCTGTTCAATGGAATCTCGGATGTGTGGATGTTGAAAGGTGTCCGGAGTTCTTAAACTATCCGAGGATATGGAGAGAGATTCGTATAGAAGGAGCTGAGGAGTGAGGAAAGTAGTAGACAGTTTCCTACACTTGTATCTAAAGCAGGGGAATCAAAAGATGGGGATGGAGAGAGATCACTCTATGACTCTACGTGGTGCGATACCATATAAACGGCTCCCATAGAAACCGTGTAGGCACGGTTATTAAGGGTAATGGTGCAAATCGGGTGGGTTGGGCCGGGTTTATGGTCAACCCAGGCCCGGTCCTAAAATTTGAACCTAAGACCCGAGCCTGAGATCAAGCCTGATTTTTCCAACTCAAGTCCAGCCCGCCGCATTCAAGTTGGGCTCTGGCCTAGGCCAGGCTCGGGTTGGTCAATGAATTCACTCTAAAAGTATACATATATAAATATATTTATGCAAATATATGCATATATTTACTTATGTATGTGAATATGTATGCAACGTTTACATATGTGTATATGTATAAATGTATATAATTAGGCTGGGTTCGGGCTACTTAAGGGTTAGGCCCAAGCCTGGCCCGAAAAATATAAAAGCCTGACTCCTTGAATTCAAGCCCAGCCTGAAAATCCAAGTCCACCCCATGTAAAATTTCGAATTGAGCCAATTCAGGCTCAAATTGGGCCCGCCCAAATTGCACCCCTATTAAGAGGCTTTGGCATGACATCCCTAGACGGGGCGGGAGAGTCGTTCACTGAAGTAATAGCCCATCTAGAAGATGGAAAAATAGAAAAGGATAAATTATAAGGACCCCTGTACCATGGGGTCAATAATATAGACCCTCTGTACTTTTCTTTGCGACCAAGACTCCTCTGAACTTTATCCGTTAGACAAAGATCTTCTTCGGTTAATTAATTTTGAGAAAAAGATTCTTATCTGTTTTAAATTTTCTAAATGTCCAAATTACACTTTAGGCAACATTGCCCCCAAATTACAAAAAACCTGAGAGCCCACAATGACTACTCAAAATCCAAAAACATGGCTTTTCGTTGAAGTAGATGGCCCGTAGACAGTCCAGAAAATGGTTGATCGCTTATTTTATTTGGGCTCTCTAGATTTTTCACCATATAGAACCCACCTTGGAAAGTCAAAAGTTGCCCTCCCAAACATTATGGTTTCTCTAAAACAGCTCAACCAATGCTTCAGGGCTCGTTTCAATTGGTCATCATTGCCACCTCACCCATCACTACTGGTTTTCAGCTAAAAGTGAACAAGGGTGGAGAGGCTCTATAATTGCTACAACTACATCTTTTGATTTACTTTCTTGGTCTCAAATTGAATTAATATTTTTTCTAAGAAATCCGCTAGGTTTATTCGTTGGGTTGGGCTCCTGAAAAGAATTGAATTGTCAATACATCACAAGATGGGAGGTTAATTTTGTGGAATGTGTTAGAACTCATTCAACAAGTTCATAGTGGTTTGAGGTGAATAAAAAATTGGGACCCAGTAGTGCCTAGAGCTAGCTACTGAAATGGCAAGTTGTTCTGGAAGCCCACCTAAGGCTTCTACTAAGAGAGGGAGAGCATGGTTTCAGATTTATTGGTTTGTAAAACAAAGGTTGATGGAGCCTCTGATTTTTGCAATTCCTTAACCATGAAGGAAGGCCTCTTTCTAGGCGGTTTGGGCTCTATAAATAACCCCTCCTCCCCAACACACACACACACACAAATCATCCATTGGTTGAGAGAAACCGTGACTAGAGAGAAGAGTCTCCCTTGTGCTCTGTTTTTCAGTTTTGTAGTTCAGCAAGGAGAAAAGGGTTCTCCGATTCGGTTTCTTGTAGAGAAGAGTAAAAGAGAAAGTGACAAAGCCAAGGAGGTGTTTCTGAAGGTCTTTAATGCCAGAATAGAGCTATGGATGCCAGTTTTACCTCAATAGCTCAAGGTCGGTGTTTACTTATTTCAGTTCGCTTCTAGAGCTTAGAATGCTCTTATGATGATCCTTTCATGTTTAGAAGTCATCTCTCTATCTATTAAAGGGGTTTTTGACCTCCGATTTGGCTGAAATTTTGTGGGCCCCCACTAGACCCTAAGACCCTCTTGCGTGTGAAATTTTAAATAAAAACTCTCTTTGGATAAGGAGATATTGTACCAGTTCATTGACTGATCATTATCATAAAAACTCTCTTGCGTGTGAAATTTTGTGGGCCCCCACCGGTTCATTATCATATTGATAACTTTTGGAAGCCGGTTATAGGGTTTCTAACCTTGGATTGAACTGAAATTTGGAGGGATCATAGAGGACCATATTTTCTATTATTTTCCAAAATGTCATTCAAAACTAACCTATAGATATGCCTATTTCATTATGGTTAGCAATTATTCTGCTAGTTTTTTTTTTTTTTGTAGTTTTGCATAATTTGAAATGCCTGTTATTTGCTCACTTGAAAAGGCATGTGATAATGATTATTATGCATATATATTGTCTTTATTTGGGGTATTTTTGTGAGGCTCTCCTCCATAAATGAATCATGTATTTGCACCTAACTATGATGGGCAACGGGTTGACCCAATGGAAGGACACACTTTGAATAGTTAGTGGGATGGAAAGACTAAATAAGGGGTTCTATTTGGGAAAACTCGTAACCCAACAGTGATGGGCTTATCCAACCAACGGAATTACTTAATTAGTCTGGACCATTGAAATCATTTGTAGAATTATCATTCAACCCAACAGATGAATGATATTCTGCATCGATCTTGGGTCAATACATAATCATGATTATGCAATGGTCATTATGAAATTTAGCTGATGATTACTCCATTTTGAGTTAGATTATTGATATGTGTGTTTTATGTGACATGACATTTTTGTGCATTTATTCTAAAACTTGTAGTTGTTAATCCAACAATGGTAATTAGTTACTTATCTAGCATTGAAATATTAGTTGGTACAAACTTTAACAAGTGGAAAGACCATATTATAATTGTTCTAGGGTGCATGGATATTGACTTTGCAATTAGAATAGACAAACTCGCTGAAATCACTGGTGCCAGTATTGGTGAGCAAAAGGCACTTTATGAAAAGTGTGAACGTTCTAATTGCATGAGTCTCATGATCATAAGAAACACCATTTCCATTGCAATTTGTGGTGCAATTCCTGAAAAGGAAAACACAATGGATTATTTAAAGGAAGTATAAGAACATTTTGCTCTGACTCCACAAAAAACATTAGCAAGTACCCTTATGATCAAAATGATCACCATGAAATACGATGGTCGCAATGGGGTATGTGAGCACATTATGAAAATGAGTGACATGGCGAACTAGGTAAAAGGAATGGATATAGAAATATTTGAAGGTTTCCTGGTGCAATTCATCATGACTTCTCTTCCTGTACAATTTGGTCCATTTAAAATCAACTATAATACATAGAAAGAGAAATGGAAAATGAGCGAGCTAATTGCTATGTGTGTTCAAGAAGAAAAAAGGCTTAAAAGTGAAATGCTTGAAAGTGCTCACCTAACCACTGGAGCACATAAGAGACATTTCAGGAGGAAAGGTCAAAGGAAGGGCAAAGAAAATGCCGTAACTGCAAATATGCGGCATGGCTCGAAAAGAAAGGTAAGAATTTTGCCTTTTTGTTTTCTGAATCATTTTTTGTTAGCACACCATCTAATACTTGGTGGGTGGATACAGACGCTACAACTCATGTCATAGTTTCTTTCAATGCTTTTTGACAAGCCGACGACTGCATAAGGGGGAATGCACCATAGCTGTTGGCTATGGAATAGAGATAGATGTTGAAGCAATAGGGACATATTGTCTCATTTTGGATACCAACTTTCATCCAGACTAAGTAGATACACTATATGTACTTATATTTAAGACAAATCTAATTCCAATTCCTAAACTTGATTCCTCAGGCTTTGAATTTAAGCTTAAGAACAAAAGTTTCACTTTACTCCATAATTCCATTAAAGTTGGGTGTAGTGTGTTATGTGGAAATCTTTATAAGATTATGATGATTCATCCATTCTGTGGCATAAAAGATTAGGCCACATTTCTAAAGAAAGAATGGAATGTCTCACAAAAGATGGAGTCATCAATTTACTAGACTATTCTGACTTTGACATATGTGTGGATTGCATAAAGGGAAAATTCACTAAGACCAATAAAAGGGTGGGAGCCACAAGATGTATAGGGTTACTAGAAGCAATACATATAGATATTTGTGGACTCTTCCCTACTTCTACTATAGGAGGACATATATACTTCATTACCTTTATAGATGATTTTTTGCAAATACAGTTCCATGTATTTGATTCATGAAAAATTAGAAACACTTGATGTTTTTAAGATCTTCAAGACAAAAGTTGAAAATCAAATCTATAAGAAGATCAAAAGTATATAGTCTAATATATGAAGTGAATATTATGGTAGATACATCAAAATAGGCCAAAGTGCCTTGGCCTTTGGAATAATAGGTAGACTTGAGTAGAATGGAATAGTAGAGTGACAAAATCGTACTCTCATGGATATGGTAAGAAGTATGTTGTATAATTCAAGTTACTTGAGAATTTGTGGGGAGAAGCCTTAAAGACAATTGTAGCTGTACATATTCTCAACAAGGTTCCTAATAAAATAATCCTTAATTTTCCAAATGAATTGTGGATTGGTAAGAGACCCAAATTGGGATATTTGCGTATTTGGGGTTGTCCAGTTGATGTAAAAGTACATAATTTGCAATAAGGTAAACATGATCCCAAAACAATTAGTGGTTATTTTGTTGGTTACCCTAAAAGATCTAAGGGTTACAGATTCTTTTGCCCTACTTTGAATACTAGAATTGTGGAATGTAGGCAAGCCAAATTTCTAAATTTGGGAATTCTAGTGGGGTTCTGGATCTAGGCAGATCATCGTTCAAGAAAATCCGGTGATCATACCTGTACCAATCATACAGGAAAGAGGTGTACCAATTAAAACTCTTGAGACTAATATACAATGTGTCCAAAATAATGAAATTGCTGAAAATACAACACTAGAAAAATAAATCACACTAAGAAGATCTCAAAGAGTCTAGAGATCGACAATATCAAATGACTATGAAATCTATTTAAATGAGTGTGAGCATGAGTTGAATTTGGAAAATGATCCTATATCATTTACTAGGCCATCAACTTAAAGGAATCAACTTATTAGTCAGAAGCTATGAAGAATTCCCAAATTCTTCTTGAAAGAGTCAAGCCAATAGGCTATAATTGGCTTTTAAAACTAAACAAGACGGAAACATTGAAAGATATAAAGCTCACATCATTGCAAAAGAATACACTTAAAAATAAGGAATAGACTATACAAACCTTCTCTCCATTATCAAAGAATGACCCATTTGGGATAGTCATGGCCCTAGTTGCTCATTTTGATCTAGAACTACACTAGATAGATGTCAAGACAACATTTCTAAACGGAGGTCTACAAGAAGTTTACATGCAACAACCGGAAGGTTTTGAAGTAGAATGGAAGAAAGGTTTAATCTGTAAATTAAAAAAATCCATTTATGGACTAAAGTAGGCATCTTGGCAATGATACCTAAAATTCTATAATATTTTGTGTAATTATGGACTTAAGGAAAATATTATTGACCAATGTATATACCTAAAGGTTAGTGGGAGCAATTACATCATCTTAACCTTATATGTTGATGATATCTTACTTGTTAGTAATAATCTTGCAATGTTACACGAGTCCAAAAGGTTTTTATCAAACAATTTTGATATGAAGGATCTTGGTGAAGCCTCTTATGTTTTAGGCATTCAGATTTTTTGAGATCGGGCTCGTAGTATCTTGGATTTATCCTAAAAAGCATATAGAGAAAAAGTACTTAAAGGGTTTAACATGTAAAATTGTGGTAGTATTGCTGCCAATGTGGTAAAAGGAGATAAATTTATTTTGCTTCAATGCCCTAAGATCCAGTTAGAGCAAGAGCAAATGAACAACATTCCCTATGCATTGGCCGTGGAAAGTCTTAATTATGTAGATGCATGTACCCGTCCTGATATAGCATTTATAGTTGGTATGCTTGGAAGATACCAAAAGAATCCCGGTATCGATCATTGGAAGGCAGCCAAGAAAGTCATGCGCTATTTGCAAGGGACTAAGAATTATATGCTCACTTATAAGCACTCAAAAAACTTAGAAGTAATAGGGTATATAGATTCTGACTTTGCCGGATGTCGGGATACTCGTGCATATACCTCTAGTTATATCTTCATGATGATAGGAGGGCTTATTTCATGAAGAAGTACAAAACAAACTACAAGAACTACTTCATCTACTATGGAAGCAAAATTCATAGCCTGTTATGAACCAACCAATCATGCCATATGGTTGCATAATTTTATCTCAGGTCTTCGAGTAGTGGACTCTATACAGAGATCAATGAGGATTTATTGTGATAATGTTGTTGTCGTATTTTTCTCAAAGAATAACAAGACAAGAATAGGGTCGAGACATCAAGTACCTCATTATGAGGGAAAAGGGTTTAGGATTAGATTGTATCAATAGAACATATTAGTTCTACACTCATGTTGGTTGATCCATTAGAGAAAGGACTTCCACCCAAGCTCTTTTTGGAGCATGTAGTGCGCATAGGGTTAGTGGACAGTTTTGATAAATTGGATTTATATTGGGTATGATGGTTTTTATTGACACCATTGTATGTGATCACAATAAAGTTATTAATTCTGATAAATATATCTCTATTTTTCTCTCAATTTAAGTGTATACACATAACATAAGACAAAGATATGTGCACTGTGCTTAGGTTTTCTAACCATTGTATGCAGTTTGTTCATGTTGGTTTTGCTAACCTCTATAACCATTGATAGTCTTGAGTCAAATTGAGAGAACTCAAGTGACTTTGATGATGTGGGGATAGTCGTTTCAATTGAATGGATTCGGATACCCTTAGGTTTACCATACTGGGTCATTGATGGCCATATAAAGTTAAATAGAAAGATTCATCTCAACCAAGTGGGAGATTGTTAGAACTCATTCAACAAGTTCATAGTGGCTTGAGGTGAATCAGAAACCGGGACCCATAGTGTCTGTCTGGAGCTAATTGCTGAAATGGCAAGCTATTCTAGAAGCCCACCTAAGGCTCCCATTGAGAGAGGGACAACATGGTTTCGGATTTAATGGTTTGTAAAACAGAGGTTGATGGAGCCTCTGGTTTTTGCAATTCCTTAACCATGAAGGAAGACCCCTCTTTAGGCGGTTTGGGTTCTATAAATAGAACTCCATACACACACACACACACACACACAATCATCCATCGGTTGAGAGCAATTGTGACTAGAGAGAAGAGCCTCCCTTGTGCTTTATTTTCAGTTTTGTAGTTCAACAAGTAGAAAAGTGTTCTTCGGTTCGATTTCTTGTAGAGAAGAGTAAAAGAGAAAGTGACAAAGCCAAGGAGGTGTTTTTGAAGGTCTCTAACTCTGAAATAGAACCATGGATGCCAATTTTACCTCAATAGCTCAAGGTCTATGTTTACTTATTTTAATTCATTTTTAGAGCTTAAATGCTCCTATGATGATTCTTTTATGTTTAGAAGTCATTTCTCTATCTATCAGAATGCTTTAATAAGCCAGAAAACTCATGCTATTAAGATACCATGTGCATGGGTCATGGCATGTGCTTTTTCCCGAAATGGTCAGAGTCTGTTCCATGTGGTGGTGTTGATAGTGCCTGCTTTATCTTCAATTTGAACTCTCCATTTGACAAGGATGGGAATTTACCAGTAAGGATGTTAACCGGGCATAAGGGTTACGTATGTTCATGTCAGTATATTCCAGATGAAGATACTCACCTAATAACCAATTCTGGTGATCAAATGCACGTTTTGTGGGATATTACCACATGCCAAAGGCTTTCTGTGTTTGGAGGTGAATTTCCATCAAGACATACAACTGATGTACTAAAGTGTGTATAAAGACCATGTCCATGAATTCTGAGTTGAAGAATTGGGAATGACTTCAAAACAAAAACCACAAATAACAAAGCTCATAACAAGTAGCAGATCGCAAATCCATTAATATATATTTGAATAAACTCCTTTGGACCAAATTTTGTAAAGAATAAAAAATGAAAAATCATGATGATTTTGGTTGGAAATGCAATTCACAAGCAAATAAAACCTGGTAGCGAGTATTTTGTCCCCAAAATACTGGAACGTCCCAGTTCCACCGTCTCAAACTTTTGCAATCTTTAACCCATATGGCTGCAAACTTCAACTCATACTCCCTGTACTGTTCTTCTGCATATCCACCTTCACCTCCGCCATCTGCTTTCAATGGATCAGATTTAGTAGCGAATGCTTTAGCAACGAAAACTGATGATTTTCTCACCTGGGTATTACAGATATAGATTGAGGAGTTCAAGAATGAGTAGTTCTTAGAAAAATAATAGCTGCAAGGAAAGGTGAGGTAAGGATTTTGCTGGGAGGGAGCTGTTCTTGGCAAAGGCATGGGTAGCTTCTTGGAGATATAGACATGATCAACGCACTGTAAGTGGAATTCAAGGTTGGAGAGTTTTAAGTAGGGGTGTTTACAGTTTGGTTAATCGAACCATGGCCCATTTTTGTAAATTGAATCGGTGGTACCAGTTTTTTCATTTAGCTAAGTCGAAACTGAACTGGTACTATCGGTTAAGCAGTCCGCTGGTTTTAATTTTTGACCGGTCCGGATCTTTGGTTTTTCAGTTTATTATATTTATAATATATATTATATAAATATATGTATAATTTTATATTATAAATAATAAATGATATATAATATATTATAAATATTTTAAAAATATATAATATATTTATAAATAGATCATTATAAATATAATATAAGTATATATTTATATGTATAATGAATATATATTTATATATAATACATAGAAAATATAAAATATGTGACATATATTAAATATATATATACCAGTCGGTTTGATTAACTGCCGGTTTTTTGTAGGTTAACCGAAAATTAAATTGGTCCTTCGGTTTTTCAAAAAGTCTGAATTGAAACCGAATCGATCGATTCAATTAACCACATTTTGCAATTTAATTTTCTCCGTTCGGTTTGATTTTTCATGGACATCCCACTTTTAAGAGAAAATGACAAAAAAAAGAAAATAGTGAAAATTTAATGGGATATTTTGGTAATTTAAAGTTTTCCGTCATCTAATTTAACAACTGAGGGATATTTGTCCCAATGTAAAAGTTTGAAGGGTCTTATCGCAAAAGAAAAGTACAGGGGTCTTTGTAATTTACCCATGGAAAAATTGAAACGACACAATAGAACAACAAGAAGTTCTTAGAAGGTTAAGAGGGGGGATAGAACAGAGACAGAAGTTCTTAATCGAATCGAAGGGACGCGACGGCAAGTAACAAAACGTCTTCTATATAGTTTCTCTCTGTGAAAAGTTTCATGGTTTTGGATTGAGAGAGAGAGAGAGAGAGAGAGAGATGTCGAAGTCATTGGTTCAGCCGATAGGGCAGAAGAGATTGACGAACGTGGCGGTGGTTCGTCTGAAGAAGCATGGAATGCGATTCGAGATCGCCTGCTACAAGAACAAGGTCCTCTCATGGCGTTCTGGCGTGTAAGCCCTCCTCTCTTCCCGAAACCCTTGTTTGTTTATTGCGGTGCAGTGTGTTTTGTAGTTTAGCCCCTGTTCATTTTGATTGTTATTACAGAATTTGGTAAAGCACTTAGAGCTTTTGGAATGATAAACAAGAACTGAAAAAGATGTGTTTTTTTTTTTTTTCTTTTAATTTATTGGTACAGAGAGAAGGATTTGGATGAAGTTTTGCAGTCTCAGACTGTTTATTCGAATGTCTCAAAAGGAGTTCTTGCCAAGTCGAAAGATTTGATCGCGGCCTTTGGGACTGACAATCAGACGGAGATATGCTTAGAGGTTGGCCAAATAGTCTTTCTATTTAGCGTTTTCCATTCATTCCATTTCCATTTGGAAATTTTATGTTTTGCAAGTTCTGCTAAAGCTTTAGGCTTAATTCGTAAAGAGTGAATTGTTTCATAAAACATGCGTTTTAACTAATAATTCTGTGGGCTGCAGATTTTGAAAAAGGGAGAGCTTCAAGTTGCAGGGAAGGAAAGGGAGTCTCAGCTATCAAGTCAATTCCGGGATATCGCAACTATAGTCATGCAGAAGACCATAAACCCCGAAACTCAACGCCCTTATACCATTAGCATGATTGAACGGCTTATGCATGAAATTCATTTTGCAGTTGATCCTCATAGCAGCTCGAAGAAACAGGTGATTGTCTCTGCTACTCTAATTTTCTTCTCTAACCCCCCACTCCCAATCTGTATAAGTATAGTCTTGGGTCTGTGCACCTAAAGTAAGTGAAGAGAAACTGCAAACATTGCACTCACCCCAAAAAAACACTTTGAATTGTGGACTTTGTGGATATGGCTTTAAATAGAACGGATTGGGATAAGGCATGGATGATGATGCTGATAATGACTCTGAATTATTGTAGTTTTTTCACATAACCGAGTAATGCATTCTGAACCCTCATTTATCAGTATCTTGCATTCTTGCCTTTAACAGGTTACCTAGCTTGATGCTGATCTAAAATGGAAAAAATAAAGGTTGCCCAGATGAAAAATGAATGTGTAAACGGAAAATAATCCATTCCCAATTTATGGCTCTTTTCTTGATCATGTATGGATTTTGATTCCTTGGTTATGGATTGGCTATTGA
Source organism: Nelumbo lutea (assembly GCF_056320005.1). Classification (NCBI taxonomy): domain Eukaryota; kingdom Viridiplantae; phylum Streptophyta; class Magnoliopsida; order Proteales; family Nelumbonaceae; genus Nelumbo; species Nelumbo lutea. The sequence continues at coordinate 37,632,615 of NC_142688.1, forward strand.
TTCTGCCAATGTACTGGCAAAAATTGTTGTGTTTGTAGAATATATGTGTAATTTGTAGTCTTTTAATAGTAGATACCTCTTTGTTTTTGTACATGTTCCTTTATCTTATCACCCTAGTCATCGTAAATCTGATATCTTATTTTTATACATATTTATTTATAAAAAGCATGTTTGTTGTCTTCTCATTACCACACCACCACTACCCAAAACTGATTACAGTTAAGTTCAAACATTTACAAAGTAGTACTATATTTTTAACTAGGGGATGATGAGCATAAAGTTTTTTTTTTCTTTTTTTTTTAAATGAGCAGAAGCATTGCTTATTTGGTCTTATGGTTATGTTTATTTGTTTCATTTTTTTTATGAAACTATTTTCTATTCCTGAGGATATTGCACATTCTTTTTGGAGCTGGAGTTCTGGTACATTACATTAGAGAGAATATGCATTGTTTTAGTGAAAGCCAAAATCTACCAATGGCCTTGGTAAGGGTGAGGCTGTGGACGATGATTTCTATCAATTTCTCATGTTTGTAGGATTGTCTGTGCTCTCAAGGCTTATTTATTTGGTTTTCAGCTTTCCTTTCTCTTTTTTATGTTTTATTGTGGCATTTGAGGCTTGGTCCACCTTTTGGACTTGGGTCATCCATTATTGCATGGACACGCTGCATGTTGAGGATGGTACTATGGTATATTGGTGTTTGCATTATTCCAATTTACTTGTCTTTTTCTCCTTCATCATCTTTTTACTATTTTTATGGCTATCTTCTACAGGCCCTGGAAGTTATTCATGAACTTCAGAAACACTTCCCCATTAAACGATCCCCAATGAGAATACGGCTCACGGTACTAGAGAAAAACTTTTCTTCTATTATGGATAAGCTCAATGCCTGCAATGCCAGCATTGTTTCAAAAGATGAGTCTGGGAATCAGCTGTCTGTGGTAAGTCTGAGGAGTGAGGTCCGGTCCGTATGCTTTGAAAAGAAGTACTGCATCAACTTATAATAGTAAAACTCATTTCACAATACGTACCTGACACCGCTAAGGCGCTAACCAAAAGGGACAAAGCTCTGGTTGATGATATTCAACTCAACTCAACTAAACCTTAATCACAAGACATTTCCTTACTCAACTTGCAGTGTTCAACCTTCTTATTTCTTGTTGCAGGTTTGTGAACTGGAACCTAGTTTATTCCGAGACTGTGATGGCTATGTGCGGACTCTGCAGGGAAGATTGGACATACTCGCTGTTTCAGTGCATGTTGAAGGGGATACCCACGTTGATAACTATGATGATCATGAGGACATTCCATCAAGCCATGCAAAGGAGCAAATTGATTCTGTGGCACAACTGAGCGAGAAATTAGAGAAACAAAAAATTTCCACTGGAAATGGGAATGCCGAAGGGGAGGTCAAGCAGAACAAGTGTAACACATGCAATGCATTAGTGGGGGATGCGAAGCAGTACAGGGAACACTTCAAAAGTGACTGGCACAAGCATAACATGAGGCGCAAGGCCAGACAACTTCCTCCCCTATCTGCAGAAGAATGCATTGCTGACATGGAACTGGTTGACCTGAAGGCGGATTTGAAGGACTATTCATTTTGAGCGACTGATTTTGGTTCAGTGAAATGTATACTTGAAATACAAAGTAAGCAAGCCTACTATTGCACCAAATAAATTTGTTTTTTTTCTGACATTATTGTATTTAAAATAGGGGCCGAGTTTGTTTCTAAATGCACTCAAATATAAAACTGAACCATGTTCGCGTTCTTTTTGACCAAATTTGTTTGTACACATAAGTGTACAAACTGAAGCATGAGAATCTCTCTCTGAATCTTCGTGTATGCCATTTTGCCATGCAATTGAACTTTAACACCTCAGGTAAGCCATTATATACAGTTAGACGTCTCCACCATAACAATCACAAGAATGTAAAAGATTCTCATGCTCATCTTTATTCAAGCTGTAGCCAGTAGGACTAAAAATGGATCCTCCTCTTGGCTCGTTTTTTGCCATCCATAAGTTCCACTAGTGATGGAAGAGGTTGAGGCACTGGAACTCTCATGGATCTGTAAAGCTTCCTCAAACTTTCACTCAAGTCATTTGATGGTCCGCTGCGAGAGTGAGGGAACCTCTTTTCCATCTTCACTTCACTTTCCTCTAGTTTCTCTAATTGTAATTCAAGAACACCAGACTCTTGCAAGGATGATTCTTGTTCTCTTTCAGTGATTACAATGGGAGAAGGATCAATTTTGGTAGAGACAGTTTTCTCTTCTTGGAACAGAACATCAGACTCTCTGCGGCCAAGTCTTGCTCTTCCAAACAATGTGATGGATGATGTTGTGCTGGGGGGAGACAAATTCAAGCAAAGATCTATCTGCTTGGTAGGCAGACTCTTTAAGCGTAACTGCTTGGATTCTGCAAAATCTGGTAACTGTCCTTTAACTGCAGAAAAGGAGATGTCACCCTCAACGGGGACTTGTGAAAAAGTAGAAGCTTTTGGGGAAGTGGATCCCTCTTCTGTATTAATGTCCAGAATATTCCATAAAGGATCATTTGGCATTACAAGAGCACCAAAACAGTTGTTCTTAACATAAGGCAACTCCATAGCCCGACAACTTGGGGTTGTTGAAACAACCCTCTTAGGATGCATTAGTTGCAAAGCCCATTCCAACTCTTCTCGAGATGAGTGCATAGAGTAACATACATGCCAAACACCAAATGAATCCCTCTCCGCCTCCTTGAATCTCTGCTTTCTTTGCTTTTTAGGTTCTAAAGTCTCTTCTTCACAAGCATACCACTGTGCAGATGGTCGAATAATAACAGGCTCAGGCTGGGATTTAGTTTGGGCTTCTATGAGCTTTGCTTTTGCTCTTTCATATAATTTAGGAAATCCTTCGAACAACTGGAAGCGAGAAGACTCATCTTCACATAGAATATTAGGAGCTATGAGCGTGAGTGCTTGGAAATATTCTGCACTTGTAACCTTGTTGACATATATCTTGGACCCAAATGTTCTGGATACCTCCACAAGTATGTCTTCCTGACCAAGAAGATCGCATGCCAGGTACACCACAGGAGCATCTGGGTGCTTCCAAATGCAATTGATCACCTGCTTCATACATACCAATACAAGTGTTACATGGACTTGGTTTAACACCGTGTGAAACCAACTTGTAAACCACACTAACACCTCTAAGCAAATAAACTAAAAGAATGACATTTTGAAAATATACTAGTAGTAGTAATAGCGAAAATTAAAATAATATAAAATTCAAGATTAAAAAACATAAAAACTGACTAGGAACATTTAATTGACATTAAAACTCTACATCCTTCTCAAGTAGTCCAGTTTCCTGGATAAACATAGTATCTGCTTGGAACCTTGTATGGTAGAATTGACACTGTACATCCAATTAAAAACCATTACATTTTCCTTCTACCAATTAGGTTTTTATCTACTTGGAGAGTTGCATGGTAGAATTGACACTGTACAACTAATTAAAATCAATCACATTTTCCTTCTACTAATTAGGTTCTTACAACATCTAGATACATGTAATAGCATATAATAGCTACTCTAAGAAAAAGCATATAATAGCTGAAAGCATGAAAAGAAATGTAACAATATGGTGTTTCAAGTTTGTCCAAACTGGAGTACCTGTTGAATTGCCGAATGCTTGTTTGGAATCTGTAAGGAGAACTTCCCAAATGTACAATCAAGGAAAACATAGTCAAGCCGGCACCTGGGTTCTCTTCCTTTCTTTCCTATGTATTTTTCTGGTAGATTTTGAAGACACTCAAGGGTGAGCCTGCAATCTCCTGTGTGAAGGATATTTCCATAGTTGCCTTCAAACAAGAACATGACAGCTCCTGAAGATTACAAGTCCATGAAAAAAGAAGATCATCCACTCAAGTATCATTCTAGATTGTTTATGCAAATTAAAACATAAACAACTATATGCATGTGGAGTGTATTATACCTCAAGTTATACCAACTAACTTGCACAAAGGATTTGCTTCCAAAAAGGTAAGCATATTCTTATATCTTCTTCCTTTTTTTTGCAACATTCTAACTTCCCCAATCCCGAATATATCATTTTCTTTAATAAGTGGAAGTGAATCAAACAGTTCTTTATGGACAAACACCAAGTATAATTTAGTTTATAGTTCCAAAAAGAGAATAAGAATTGAACAAAAGACGGAGATGACATTAGAATTAAAATGAAAAAGAAAAACAAATGAGAACTGCAGCCAAAGCATCACATTGAGTTGAAAATGAGATTTAATCAGATTAAACAGCATATTATTATTTGGGGTGTCTATATGATTTATTTTTTAGTGGGACTTACAAGTTGTTTTATAAATTCATTAACTGAGCAGTACAATAATATGTAATCATTGATCATCAAGAAACATGAAGTGGCAGGACCAAAATAACAACATTATCCTTCTCTTTTCCTTGTTCTATCTAGTAATTGTATTAAAGACTGGGAAAGACTTCCAAGAGTTACACAGTATACACAGCCCATGATAGAGCAGATAGGGTATAGGTGCTATACAACAACACTAAATGGAAAGAGATGTCTCAAATTTTCCAATAAGAAAAAAGAGATGAAAAAGCTTCCCCCAAATTCTTTCTACTATGGTTTTAAAGGACCTGGGTTGATTCTTCAATGTTCTAAGATTCCTCCCCTTACTCACCTAAGGAGTGAGGAAGAACCTTCAGGCCATCTGAAGAAAGAGAGTTTAGTTTCATGATTGGAAGTTCAACATGAAGCTCCATCAAAATATAGAGGTTGAAGAAGTAAGGAATTAACAGGGAAAGCGCAAATCGGTCTGGGTTTTCAAGAGCCATGCCCATGAACCAAGACCTATAAATGAGCCAAATGCAGCCCAACCTTTGAATTCAATAGCATGGGCTGGACCCAAAGCTGATTCTTCATGTCATGACTGACTATTAGACCCTAAAGGAGACCCGGTTCAATATCTCTGATCTTGTACTGGAGAAATGAAGGCATGAATGTTTTGGTTATTTTTTTTTTTTTTTAGGAAAGGTAAAGTATCATTGTATTGATGTAAAGGTCCTTTGTACAATGAGAAGCTGTACACACCAAAAAGAAGGACCTCAAAAAAAAAGTCCATCCTCAAAAAATTACAATCAGATGTATCCCCTTTAAATTCAGTAAGTATAGACAACCAACTTCTAACAAAACCTACAGCCAAATTGACGACTTTAGAGGTTTTAAGATCAACAAATCTTTCCTTTCTTAGTCATCCCTCAGATCTGCCAAGCCTCCAAGCAGGCTTTAACTGAGGCTGGCATACACCAGCTTACCTTCAGACTTCTTAAGAAATGGCACCAGATCTCAGGCAAAAATGCAGTGTAAGAACAAATGGTTTACTGATTCTGTTTCCCCACCACAGAAGCTACACCTCAGGTCTGCAGTTAAAACCTTTTCTTACCAGCTTCTCTTTGGTGAGACATTTCTCCAAGGCTGCCCCCCATGCAATAAACTCTACTTTGGAGGGAGCTACTGTCCCCCAAATGGCCCATCTTGGAAAGGGGGTTTCAAAACCTCCCCTTATGGCGTTGTAGAAGGATTTGACTGAAAACTCCCCACTTTTGTTCCCTTTCCACACTAGTGCATCCCCAGTCTGCAAATTCAAAACCTGGGACTGAAGCAAAACCAAGATCTTCGCCACCTTCTGAATCTCCCAATCATTGAAGTCCCTTCTAAAGGTTGGAGCCCAGCAAAAAGCAGTATCCCTTAACACAAATGAATATGCTACCACTGCTTCTTTATCTTCAGCCAAATTGAACAGGGTAGGAAACATATCCTTAAGGGAATTCTCCCGTCCAAGCATCCAACCAAAACTTAATCCTTCTCCAATTCCCAACTTTAAATCTAACTTCCCTTCTGAAAAAGTTCTAAGCTTTGCATATACCTTTCCACAGACTGCATCCATAGGTTGACATGGGTGGACCACTACCCCAACCACTTTTATCCAGCCCGTATTTTTCTGATATTACTATTCTCCATAGGTTGTCAGGTTCAGCAGCAAACCTCCATAGCCAACTTACTAGTAGAGCTAGATTGAAGGATTTTAATCTCCTTAACCCCAACCCCCCTTGAGAAGTTGAGATAGGGGTTTACAAATCTGACCCCAGTTAACATGATGATATTTATGTGAATCCTTCCATCCCACTCACAAAAAAGTCTCTCATCTTTTTTTCTAAAATCTCTGCCACTTCCGAAGGGGTAGGAAATAGAGTCATGAAGTACGTAGGCAAGCTTGCTAGGGCACTCTTGATAAGTGCTACCTTTCCACCTTTGGAGAGATACCTTGCTTTCCAAGCGACCAATTTCTGATCCATTCTTTCTATTATTGGATTCCAAATGGTTTTTGAATTGCATTTGGCTCCCAGAGGCAACCCTAAATAATTTGATGGCAGCTGACCGACCTTGCAGCCTAACAAGTCTGCCATACCCTGGATGTTATAAACATCACCCACAGCTATTATCTCACTTTTTTCTAGGTTTACATTCAGACTTGAAATAATCTCAAACCAGTAAAGAATGTACTTCAAATTCAGAACTTGCTCCTCTGAAGCCTTGCAAAAGAAGAGAGTGTCACCAGCATATTGTAGAATTGGAATGGAAACCCATTGGGCTTCACCTGAAAGCCTTCCAGCAGCTCCCTCTCCACAGCTCTATCTACCAACTTGCTTAAACCTTCCATTGCTATTAGAAAGAGAAAAGGAGACAATGGGGTTTCCTTTAGCAATCCCATTTACAAGCACTGAGAATCTAGGGGTTGAGTAGCAGACCTTTATCCAATTTCTCCACTTGGAGCCAAAGTGCATTATTTTCAACAAATAATCCAAGAAAGACCAGTTAACATGGTCATAAGCCTTTTCTAAGTCACTTTTGCAGATTATACCACTTTCTCCACCTCTTATTCTTGAGTTTAATAGTTCATTAGCTATGAGAACTACATCCTGAATGTGCTTGTTGTGGACAAATATCCCTTGGTTAGGGGTGATAAAAAAAAAACGAACCAACCGAAACTGAATCGAAAATTCGATTAACCAAACCGGTAGGTTCAGTTTCGGTTAACCAAAATAGAAAACCAGCAGTTAATTGAACTAACCGGTATACATATATTTATATATATTATGTATGTTTATATTATATATTTTATATTTTCTATACATTATAAATTAACAAATATGCATTATATATAAATATATATATATATATATATATATTTTGTAATATATAATTTATTATTTATTGTTTAAAATATAATATTATATACATATTTCTAGTATTTTATTATATGCTTATATATTTTTCTATAATAAATATTGTAAATAATAAAAAACCAAAAAACTGACGGTTTACAGTTAACCAAACCGGTCAACCGGTTAACCGATCGGCTTCGGTTCGGTTTTGGTTACCGGTTTTCCAAAAACTGGTAGCCCCGGTTCAGTTTCAAAAATTAGCCCACAGTTCGGTTAACTGAACCATGAGCACCCCTACCCTTGGTACTTAGAGATTAAAGAATCCATCACCTTCCTTAATCTGGTGGCCAGAATTTTAGATAGGATCTTGTAGACACTTCCAACCAAGCTGATTGGCCTAAAATCTTTCAGCTCATTTGCTCCTTTCTTCTTGGGCATCAGTGATATAAAAGTAGCATTTAAGCTTCTCTCGAGGGCAGCAGAATCATGGAATTCCGCCAAAACCCTTAGCAAATCTGTTTTAAAGAGCTCCCAGAACTTCTTAAAAAACAATAATGTGAAACCATCCGGGCCCAGTGCCTTCTCCCCTTCCAAATCTTCTATAACCTTCTTTACCTCTTCTTATGAGAAGGGTTTTTCCAGTTCTGAAACCTACACCTCAGTCAAACAATTAAAGATCAAACCATCCAGTCTTGGTCTTCTCTTGCAAGGTTCCTTCAACAACTCTTTATAGAAATAAATAAAAGCATCTGCTGTCTTCCTCATCTAGTACTACCTTTCCTTCTACCTTCAACTTTTGAATAGAATTAACTCTCTCTTGCATTGGCCATCTTGTGGAAAAAAGCAGTATTATTAACACCTGCTTTCAGCCACATTGCCCGAGCTCTTTGCCTCCATTTGACTTCAGCTTCAGCTTGGTGCAACATAGTATCTAGCGTCTTCTTAGCAATAAGCCTTCTTCTCCTGTGGAAAAAAGGCATGACTATTTTGTTGCTGCACATAATATAGATTTTATGAACAGCTAGTGTGAGGGAATGTGCTATGCACGTGTGCAAATAAAGAGTACAAATATAAGTTCAGGTTATACAATCAAATTTAACATTTTATGACCTGCACCAAAACCAAGGCAAGTATCTGATTTATAATAGTATAGGTGATATCAAATTCTGACATGAAGAATAAAACAGGAACTAAAATGAGCTCTTAACTTCATTTATTGATGTTCCTCTTTACCATAAGCCTAAGCAAACCACTAAAACGATCTCAAAAGTCCCAATAGAATGTGATTAGTTGAAACACATTCCTATGGATGTATGACACACAAAAAAAAAACCTACCCTAAGGCAAACACAACTGAAGAAGTCACAACTTCAACAACCTATTGAAAGCATTTTACATTGTAACATCATAACAAACACAAAAGACAACATGGAGACCAGTCTTGGAAATTCTCTGCAAAATCCAACGTATGATCACTCATAAAAAGGCATTAACACGCCAATCCAGCCAGAGGCATCATTATGGTCCTGAGAATCTCTTTTTTGCCTTCATTCATGAAGAACCAAGGAATAACACAGAGCAATAAAATGAAAGAAAGGAAATGGCCATAACCCTTTTCCACTCAATACCCCATTCCCATAATGGTCCATACTTACAGTAACAAATATGAAATCAATGCACATGGTCTATGTGGGATCCCTTAGATTCACAAATAAAGGGATGAGAGAATGCTCAGGCACTTTGAGGCAAAATTAGAGTTCAGTCTTATGGGGTGAGTTCAATCACATGGGATCACCAAAAATGAAGTCCACAACAATGATTGAAGCTAGGAAAAGCATGGAATCTTTTTGTAAGGCCAACAAGGGAAAATTCAGACCAGACTGAGTCTTCAAAAGAAGACATTTGGGTCATGACCTGTAGACAAGCCACTGCTAGTAGGAGCCCCATCATGTGTTAGAACTACAAAGACCCAATCTCTCGACCTTCATTTAAAATTGTGATGATTTCTAGAGGGGTGTAAGTTCAACCATTTTGTTAGGACAGAGAATATATAACTTGTAATTAGTCCTGGTTAATTTAAATTGTATGAAATAGAAATGCCAAGTTTTGAAATGAATATTGAAGCATCGGTTCAAATTGCCTCCTACATAAACATGTCTCTTGACCAGAAGCCTGAAAAAGACAACTAATATAATCTCAAAAGCCTTCTAGGAGTCTCATAAGCCAAAATCAGTTCAAAGTTTTGTTATACAAAAAGAAACACTACTGAACTTCAGAATATAGTGGGAAAACAACCGGAAAGAAAGATGAGCCACAATCTCAGCAGAAAGGTGGAAAAATAACATGATGGCTAGAATATGGTAGTTTACCAAACCAAAAGTATGAACGAAAATTAAAGCCTTAAAAACTAAACAGGACCGGTACTTGCAAATAACCTACCAACAACAGTATTTGCAAATAATCTACCCAGTACCCACAGCAGTAAATCTTCATAAAAACATAATCAAAGCGGCAAAGATAATCAGGATAGAAAAACACTTAAGGTCCAACTGGAAGCAACGGACAACATCGCATGTAAAATGTTGCAGAGTTTCCTCCAAACCACAAAAACAAAAGCAAACAAATAACAAGAAAATAATGAATACATTAATAAACATTTAGGGAAAAAAGGTACCAGGGCAATGATTGGCATCAAAAGCCGTAACGGAAAAAGCTCCATCCGGGTCATCAATAACCACCGACTGACCAATCTCGATACAAACAAACAAAGAATCGTCGAGCTGCAAAACAATTAAGCAACCCAGTTTCGGAATAATTTAGAAGACAATAAGAACATCAATCAAATAGGTATGCCACAAATACAGGAGGAGAAAGAAAACCTGAGGGAATTGTTGAAGAACCAAAGTTTTGGTTAAATGGGTACAATAAATTGGGTAAGAGGAATAGAGAGTAATTCCAGTGGAGTGGTCTTTGTGGGCGTGAGTGAGGAAATGATGTCTCTTCTTCTTCGATGACGGTGTCCACGTATCCACAGAGAAAGGAAGGCCTTTGGGCATCTCTATTGTCATTCTCTCTCCGTTTCAAAGATTGTAGTGGAGTGATGATGAGATGCGAAGAGAGAGAAACAGAGATGTAAGGTAAACAACTTCAAAAAAAGTTGAAAGCTGTAAGCTTCTCTTGCAAGGAAGGGAAATAATCGGGAGTTTGTGTTTAACAGGGGAGGGAAATGAGGAGAATACCGCTTTGCGATGGTTTCTAAATACCCTCATGTTTAATGACATAATATCCCTAATAATGTTGTTCGAATTCAAATCCAATCCACGGTCCGATCAAATTCCAATCCGATCGAATTCCAATCGAATATTTGAATTCGAATTTCATTAAAAAATTTAATTCGATTCAATATCCGATGAATATTAAAAATTAATATTTGAATTTGAATTTAATTAAATATTTGAATATTCGATTTGATTAATTAATTATTTTAGATAATTAATAAATATATAAAATAAATATTTTTATTTATATAAAGTATATAAATATATAAATTATTTATATAATTTAATTATTATATATATAAATTATGTAAAACATTTAAAAAATTTATATATTATATATAAGAATTAAATAATTGCTCGAATTTGGATATTTATCAAATCAAATTAGATCATATCCGAATTCATATATGATTAATTATTGGGTATGAATAGGATATCCAAATTTGACCAATTAGATATTCGAATTATCCAAATTCGATTCGATTATGTTGAATCTCGAATTCAAAATCAGTCGGTTCGAATACCATTGAGACCCCTGATTTTAATGTCAACCAAGTCCAACATTAAGAATTGGGTTTAATGATGGAGCCCAATTAAGTTTAAGGTCAAAGTTTGAATTATCCAATCAAAGCTTAGCTTGCGCCAAAATTTGATGAATTTGAAATGGGCTTGGACTCGGTCCACGCTTAGGTTTGTCAATCATTCCATGCTAAAAACTGTGATACATGTATGTATATATTTGTAGTTTATTAAAAAATTATACACATATACATGTATGCAGTCAAACATGTCTTTTATCGGTAGATCTGGCTTTTATCGGTAGATCTGGCTGTTAGGTTGGGTGGGTAAGGTTCGGGTTGGGTCAAGACACTTTGGGTTGATTTGGGTTGGTTAAACTTCAGGCTGGATTGTTAAATGCTTGACCCTAATCTTAATTGTTCGGGTTAGGATTGACCCATGGGTTAATTCGGTTCACCCAAAAAATAATTGAAATTTTAAAAAGGGGTCAACTATGATATGGTAAAGATATGATATCTGAAAAAATGTCTCACCAATCAATTGGAAACATAAACATGGTAGCCAATAAAGTCTTATTTATCAAACTTAATGGGTGGGTTTTGATTAGTCAAAATTCTTTTTATACCATGTCTTTTCCACTTTATAGATTTTCTCTTTTAAAAAATAAATAAAAATATGTGAAAATACCCAAATTAAAGAATTAACCTTAAAATTTAAAAAACAAACTAAAAAACTTGAACATTTAACAATTCAAAGAGTAAACAATAAAGAGTAAAGACTAAATAGTAAAAAATAAATAGTAGAAACTTCTAACAATGCATAAATAATCCCAATTAGACATAACAATTGGGTCAACGGGTTGACCCATGGCCCAACCCAACCCAGTTTTCACTAGGTTAGGTCGAGTCAGGACATTCTCATATTCAGGTTGCTGAATATGAAACCCTAACCCTATTTTTTCGGGTTGGTTGGATTGGGTTCACAGGCTGGGTCAACTTTTTGCCAAGTCTACTTATTGGGCTGGTCTTGGATTGGGATAAGGTCAGTCTGAACCAAGCCCAGCCTATATAAAATTACAGACTGAATTGGCCCAGGCTTTAGTTGGACCCACCCAAGTTGCACCCCTAGTTATCAATCAAATTTATTTGCTAGGAATGCTGTGGAGAGCAACCATCATCCTTTTTTCTTGTCTAGTTATTAGGCCTGTGTGGTTTGCCTCTAATTTCTCTCTTAGGATCAGTTTGGAAGGAGTACAAATACAAATATATACAAAGTAAATACATATAAAATACAAGGCTTTGCACTCTATAAATTTGTATTTGTATTCTTTCCAAATTGAGCCTTCCAAACTTAGGCTCAGTTTGAAAGGAGTACAAATGCAAATATGTACAGTGCAAATACATACAAAATATAAGGTTTTGCACTCTACATATTTGTAATTGTACTCCTTCCAAACTGAGCCTTAGAGTTGGTGATCATGGATACTCAACACTTCACGTATGGATGATAGATTAGTTCCATCATAACAACCAATTGGTTCTTTAGAAGTAGTTATTCTCACTCTTAAATGAAAGCTTTTTTTTCCTCAAACAAGTGTCTATCTATTCAAATGTAGGATCCATTGAAAAGAAAGAACAAATAAAATCAAAAGCTAATTTCACATAATGTAGGATCTATAAATTGAGATATTGTTTAGAAATAAAGCTTGATTTAAGCATTTTATCAATAAAGAGCATCTTAAAAGTGGTTTACTCCCACTCCTAACAAAAAACTTCTTAAACATGTTTCTATCCATTCAAATGGTAGTTACCACCACTCCCCAAAAAAAGTTAGTGGTTTTTAAGTCCCTTGATTTAATGGCTTAAATTAAATAACAAATCTCTATATAAAATCAAATAAAATAATAATCTAAATTTACAACATAGCAATTGGGTGTCAAACAAAATTTAGGGTCAATTTGGTTCGAGGGAATAGGAGCCTAGAATCAGAATCGGAATGGGCCATTCTGATTCCCATTGTTTGGTTGACGGGAATGGGATTCCCATTCCCATTCTAGGCGGATTGTCTCAGCTACCAACACGAATTCTGATTATCATTCATTTTTTTAATATTTTCTCCATACATGCACTTGTTAGCAGGTTGTCAATGTGTGTTTGTTGAAAATATATAATAAGTGGGTTGTTTTGAGATTTTTTTAATAGGAGCAGAATTAGAAAATTTGGCTGATTCTGATTCCAGTTTCAAATTGAACCAAACAGTGACAACCAACATCGGATTCTGATTCATTACTGAACCAAACAAGTGTCAGGAATAGGTGATTCCAATTCCAATTCTGGCCCTGTCCATGAACCAAATGGATCCTATATTAGAAAACATAAATAACAAAATATGAGAATATTGGCCTCATGTGGCATATATAGAAGATGCAGTGTAAATCTGTGATGGAGCAAAGAAGATTTGAACCATTGAGGGTGGTATTCATGGCTGAGCTTCAAAAGCATTTAACTTACAGATCTTCTCCGGTCTTCAATCTTGCTCCTCCCTCCTCTACTATACAAGTTCATTGGTGCAAACCAACTTCTCAATTTGTTAAACTTTGATGGTGCTTCCTCCTCTACTCTTCATGGTGGAGTAGGAATTGAATTATTACTTAGGACCATTGTGGTGATTTTTGCTATGGGAGAGCACAGAAAGTTCCATTGGTCTATGGTCTCCAATTCGCTCTTGAGGGTGATTCCAAAATTGTTGTTGAGAGTCTGCTGGAGGTTAATATTGATCTTCCTTTGTGTGTAGATCTTTGGTTGTAGACTGCAGACTCCTTATGCTTCGTAGCTTAGGTTCCCTCACTGTTTATTTAATTGGACTTAAAGATTGGGTAACAAAGGTTAAAATTGATTATTTTAATAATCAATTTTATTTGATTATTAAAATTGATTATTTAACAATGGAATATTAAATTGATTATTTTAATAAGTAAAAGTAATTTTGTTATTTAAAATATTTATTTTAATTTTAATAATTACAATAACCATTTCAATCATCAGTTATTATTCAAGTAATTAAATAAATTAACAATTATTTAAAAATACTAATATAAAATAAAAATTATAATTACATAATTAAATAGTTAACATAATTAAAATATCTTAATTATTTTATAATTAGGATGATTATATTAAGTCTTCATTTTTAATTGTCTAAACATTCAAATAGATATTAAAACTAAATAATCAATTGTTGAAGTAGTTTATTTATTATTTATTTAATAATTAACTATTAAAATAATTAATTTAGTAAATATTATAAAATAAAATAATTATGTTAAATATTTTATTATATATTAATGATATTTTATTACATTTTCAGTTATTGAATAATTATTATTTACTTATTTAATTTTTATCAAATAATTAATAAAATATTATGAACTAAATATCTATTAATAATTAATTAATTAATTACTTAATATTAATTGTTTAAGTACTTAATAATTAATCATTTTTCATTATTATTAATGAATTGTATAATTACAAATTGAGTACCTATTAAAATAATTATTTATAACTAATTATTAATAATTAATATTATTTATAAATAATAATTAATATTAATTCTAATTATTAATAATTAATTAATTATTATTTTTCAATTTCTATATTATTAATATTTTATATTTTATCTAACTAATTTGTTAAATATTTAAACAAACATTTTCATATCCAAGGTTAAAATGGTCAATTGTCATTTTTCTAAACTCAACATTTAGATTTTCAAACAACATTTTCTACATTCGCACTTCAGAACCGACTATAATACACCTCTATAAGTAAATATTATAGTTTTAAAGACATCAAATATTAGATTTTAATGAAAACAAACATGCCCTTCATCTCTTTCACTTAATAGCATTTTCCCATTATATAATGGTGTACTTCAACTAGGAAGTTGTTTGCAATCCAACTATACAAATGTGGAAAAGGAAGAAGTAGAAAAAGAGAATAAAAAATAGAGAGCAACCTTCCAAAAATCTAGAAGAGATGATTAATGTCTCTTGCAAGACGGGTTTGTTGGAAGTGTGTTGGGAGCAGAAGCACAAGGGCAAAATTACATAAATGCATTCCATGCATCCATGCACTTTTATGATCCAAGGGAATTGTCGTTGAAGGGATATAAGCTTAGCACTTTGGAAAGGTGTGGATAGAAGGGAGTCATCCCCCTTCCCCCTCACAATCCCGATTTATATCCCACTTATATCTTGGCCTCCCATCCATATTTATTAACTTTTGGCCCCTAAGAAAAAGAGTAAATTATAAATAGGTATCTTGTACTTTGGGAGTAGTATCACTTCAAGGTGTAAATTTTCAAATGTGCCACTTTAGTACTTGAACTTCCAAAAATATACATTTAAGTCCAATTATATTAAACTTGCATTACAATGAGTGTAAAAGTACAAAAATACCCATGTTCAAACTCTCTTTTTTTAAATGTTCATATTTCTTCTATCTTTGGACTTTGGACACAAACCAATGGCAACAAAGTGTGGGACAATGGATATACATCCAAGGGTAAAGAGGTAAAACCCCTCTAGCATGGACAACTAGATTTATGATAACGACAAAACTAATGACTAATGGCACATAGAAACATAACAATACACCCCCATGAGGTAGAAGAGAGATTTACAAGATCTCAAAAGAGTAGTAATCAAACATTTGTGATCAAGATAGTTTGACTTTGTGAACTAGTCTTGTGAGGCAAAGTCAATTTGGCCTTGTGAGCCAACCCAAACGAGGCAAGGATAATTTGGCTTTTCAAACCAAACTTCACAAGGCAAAACTAATTTCACCTTATGAGGTAAATCAAAACCCCCTAATCCAGTTGAACCTCATGGGATCAAATTAGGGGTACAAAGTGTGAGAATGGCTTTGAGGGTATAAGATGCGTGATTAATGACTCAAGGAAGTGATGGCCAGTTGTACCTGAGTGTTGTATTAACACACATCACCCTTGAAGGAAACTTGGGAACATGCTCTAACAACCTTGTTATTAGCATCTAATTTTTGCTTAGTCTTCCACTTGAAACCCAAATTCACCCAAAACACCTAATTAAATCCTTTGAATCCCTTTAAAACACCCAAATATACCAAAACCTAACTTTCAGTCCAAATGCCCTTAAATCTACCGTTGAATCTACCCATTACCAATCTGATGACCCTAATAAATCCCCATCCACATAATCCACTCATAGATTAAACACTACCATTAAACCCTAAATATCCCAAAACTTTCACCCATAAAGTTTCAACCTAAAATTCTAACGTTTACTCCTCCATCAAGCAAAGATTCTATTTTAATCAATCAGACTACATCATTGAACTCCAAAAGCATCAAAACCCATAATGTTTCAACCCAAGTTTCTCCCGTTTACCCTTATAGTAAACCAAGATTCTGTTTTGGACCCTCTCATTGACCCAAATTCCTAGGATCTTAATCCCTTGAACCAATTAGATATTACCACCAGATCTTGGATACCACCTGTAAAATTTTAGACCAAAATACCTTTGTTTGCTCCTTCATCATGTCAAGATTCCATTTTGAAGCCTCAGATTGATCAAATCATTACCCTTCTATATCAGTCCAATTCGGACCCAGTTGGGCTAATCCAACCCTACCAATCAATACAAAATGCTTAAAAACCCTATCCTATGAAATTTCAACCAAAAATACCCTTGTTTACCCTCTCATCCAAAAGGATTCCAGTTCTACCAATCTTGTTAGCCCATACACACAAACCACTCTCTGCACTTAGGGCCGTTTCCACCCTCCGATTTTTGGCCCAAAATCTCACCATTCAATCAGCATGAAGTGACTTGTTTTTCTAAAATTATGAAAATACCCTTAGATTTTCCAAAAATTACCAAAATGCCATTAACCCCATTATAAAAACCAACCTTAATGTATTTAAACAAGACCCCCAAATACCACTTGGGATTTCCTTACCCACTCTCTATCTGTCATGAATTGGAGTCACACATCTCTATTATGAATTCAAAGATGTGTGGCTCCAATTCACTATAGGTAGAGAGTGGGTAAGAAAAGTGAGTAGGAAATCTGGGCTCTATTCAGAAATTCATTTGGCTTCCTTTGAGCTCTATTTTTGTTGAAGATAATTGTTGTTTGAAGATAAAAACCTAAAGTTGAAGCATATCTAAATCTCCCTTGTTATAGATCATCCTCAGGCCGAAAGCCATACCAAAGTCGATTGTAATGATCGTTTTCGAAACCTCATTAGGAAATGATATCTCTTTGGACATGGCATGGACCTTCGCGCATATCCTTTAAACTTGAAATCATCTCATCTTACCCTCCCGAAAAGTAGCTACATAATTTGCGAATCATTCTAGGTACATCAATTTATCAAAACTGAAGCCATCCCTGTTGGAGGACCGGCAATCTATAACCGAAGCAACCAAATCTTCCCACATTTCATCTATTAGTTTCAGGCCGAAATTCAATTTGGTGAGTTTGCTTCTCTTGTTTAATTGCTCAAAGATAATATTAGCTACCCCTTTGCAATTTTAAGTATTTATTCTTGTCAGTGATGCCAAAGATCAATTGGTCACTCATTTTATTACATTCTTCTGTTCTTTTCTAGTTGAAACAGATAGGAATGACATTCTAGACACCATTGTTTTCTTTTTAGAATTTCTTTGGAAGTAAGACATGTTTTGTTCTATAAGTTGAGGATCGATTTAATCATGGTTCTTTGTGTTTGTCATCAGCGGTGGAATGGATGAGCCTAAATGGAAGAACCTAACTGATTTAAGGGGTGTTCTATAGTGTAGATGAGAAATTGGGTAATGTGTTTTCATCCACACCATGGGTGTAGTGTGGATGAAAACAAACCACACTCCAACAAGGTAGTTGTTCTACACCATGGACAAAAATGTGTGGACTTATCCACACCACACCTCCATGGGCGTTCTGCAAGGTGTGGCATATTTTATTCTACACATTGCATTTGATTCTATGCATCTCAACTACAACATTTGAGATAATCTATGTCATTAATCATTCAAAAACAATATATTATTTTTTGTAATATACACAATAGAAAAATATTAGTAAATTGCTAAGGATTTTAATTAGTAATAATTAATAATATTAAGTAACAAATAATGATACTAATATCAACTAAAAATGAGTAGTAATATTAATGATGATAATATTAACAATAATTTCAATAATATTTAATAATAATTAATAATATCAATAACAATTAATATTAATTTTTAATATTAATAAAAGTAATATTTGAAACTTAATAATTAATAAAATAATATTAATGTTAATTAATAAACATGAGTAGCAGTGGTGAGTGGTTGAAATATAAAAGAGTAATATAGCATGAGAATAAAAAAAGGATGAATACTTACTAGTTACCATCGACGATCTGATGCGACAATAGTCAGAGGAGGAGTGGTGAGTGGTTCAAACTAGCTTTTTTAGTAATACTCAAAAATCCAAGGCCTAATCTAAACTCCGATTCTATTATTTCATATTCAAATGATGTATTTATGTAATTGGATTGGATGCAGATGTTACAATCTACATCCGATTAATAATCAGATTGGATTCGGGTTTGACCCCATCCAATCCGATTAAAATATGAAACTAATTATTATAATACTTATTAATTTTACTATAAAAATTTTATATGGTTGTATTTAAAATTAAAAAAATATATTCTATATATTATATTATATATGAATTTATATATAATAATTTAGTATGTCATATTTATATTAATTTATTATATATAAAAGTTGAAAAATAAATAAATTTTATTTTTTTTTATTTTAGAAAATTTATAGCAGAGTCAAATTAAATCTTGATCCAATTTGAGTCTGTTAGGATTTGAATTCGAATCCAAGGCAATTGGATTCAGATGTAGGCTATCAGTTATTAGATTGAATGTGGGTTTCGTTGCATCTAATATGAGTCCAATCCAATTATAGCCATAGTTCAAATAAAGAAGAATAACAATGAGGAGTAGAGAAGAATAGGGGTGCTCATGGTTCAGTTATTGGACCAAACTGGTGCCACCAATTTTTGGAAAACCAATAATCAAAACCGAACCAAAACTAGTTGATTAACTGGTTAACTAGTTCAGTTAATCATCGTTTTTTGTTTTTAGATCTTTATAATATATATTATAAAAGTATATAGTAAAAAAATATATTTTAATTAATAAATAATATATTATATTATATATATTTATATTTATATATAATGCATATTTGTTAATTTATAATATATATAAAATATATAGAAATATACGTATATCGGTCAGTTCAGTTAACTGTCGGTTTTCTATTTTGGTTAATCGAAATCGAACTAGTACCTTCATTTTTTTAAAAACACCAAACTAAAACCAAACTAAATTCGGTCTGTTTGGTTTTTCAATTTTTTTTGCTCGCCCCTAGAGAAGAATAATAATGACGAGGTCACAAAAAAGTGTTGCAATGGTAAAAAGAAAAGTCTTATACTAGAGTTAAACATCCATGTGAAGTATGTGATCGTTATTCCATATGCAAAACAGTGTGGTGTAGAAGCTTCCATGAGATAAACCCGTGGATGACAAAATGGACTGTGATGTGGAGCAATCCACGAGATAGTGTGGACCAATCCACACTACAGCCAACTGAATGCATGGCATAGAGGTGATGTGGATTGAAACTGAACATATCATGGTCAATCCACACCAATGAGCACCACCTTAGTTTCTCTAAACTGAGATGATGGATTTTCGGGCTAGTTGATCATATTGGTGATAGAGGAAGACTGTGGTTAATGCCTCTTAGTGTGATGAGTTAGAGTGAAGAGAGTAAGTGATCGGGGAGGACAATTTAACCCGATCACTAAAGATGGAAAATTAAAAAAATATAAAATAATAAAATAATAAAACAATAAGCAAATTGGGCAAGGGTGAAATGGGCATACCAGCATTATTAGGTTTGGACATACTTAGGAAACATGGGAAAATAAGCCACTGAAAGAGGAACAATAATAAAATGTGAAAAAAATATATAAATAAAAATCAAAAAATAAGAAAAATAAAAAAGAGTTGGAGCATAAAAAAAATTATATAACATAAAATAAATATACAAATAGGGTATAATGGGAAAATAACAAAAAATATATAAATAATTAATAAAATTAAACAAGAAAAGGTAAAAATGAGATATAAGAATAAAAAATAAGAAAATAATAAAAATCATAAAAAACAATAATAGTAATAATAAAAATAGAGAGTTTTTTTCTTTTTGATGTTGGTTCGATTTTGTGCTTGCTTTCTTTGTTGTTATCTAGTTAATGTATGCCTACTTGTTTGGAATCCCATGTGGGTCCCACTTATTGGACCCAGGAGAGGCATGCTTAACCCTTTCCCTCTCCCATTTGAGTCTTTCCGATGCTTATACTTGTAGTGTTAAGAAGCATATGTCTTATATGGTATATTTATAATAATGATAAATTATGGGAACCTACATATATTTATGAGAGAAAAAGGAACTTATGTATATTTTTTATGTATTTTGATCTTCTACTTATTTAAGCAAGTGGTTGTGTGATATTAGTGGGGGAGAGAGAGAGAGAGAGCATAGTTGTCAAGGTGATGCCTAGGTGACAAGGTGCCCTTGGTGGCTCGCCTTGCCTAATCGCCAAACAGTTTTTTTATAGCATGTTATAAAAAATTTTTATGTTCTTAATTTTTTGAGGTTATAATTATAAAATAGACATTTTAAACTAAAATATTTATTCTGTGTGTTTATATACTAATTTTTTTTATTATTTTCTTTTTTGTTAGGGTTTAATCAACACAAACATTGCTAAATATTGTATTGAACCCTCAAAGACTTCAAAAAATAAGCAATGAAAAACTTAAAATGTTGTCCAATTAACACATTTTTTTTCTTTTTTTACTAATTTTGTGAGTTTATATACTAATTTCTTCTTCTTCTTCTTCTTCTTCTTCTTCTGCTTCCACCTTTTGTTTACTTCTTTTCCTATAATATAAATAAGGGTTCAACCCTTATGTTTTTTGAATTTTCTTTTCTTTCTTCTTTTTCTTCTCATGAATATGTTGAAATATGTTGATTTTCTAAACTTTAACTTGAAGTTTATACTTTTCTTATGAAAATTATGGATATTTATTAAAGAAATATGATTACAGAACCTATGGAAGTACCCTAGGATACATGTTTTTATTTTAAAAAAAAAATTCATCGCCTAGGTGACTAGGCAACAAGATGCCCCCTTGTCGCCTAGCCTCGGCTTGACACCTTGAAAACTATGAGAGGGAGTTGTATATCTTATTCTCATAGTAGATATGTTTTCTTTTCTTTCATGGATGTAGGCTACTAAGTTGAATCATGGATATGTTTTCTCTTCTCATCAATGTGACGAGTGTATGGTTTGGTATAGATTAGAGAGGTTTGTGGAACTCTTCCATATTGAGTCCTTTTGGTGTCAGCGATCATGTGTTAGAGTTGTTGCATTGTTAGAGAAGTGATAGTGAGGTCTTGCATCATATTTTGCATGGTGACATGATCATGCTCTTTTTGTTGTTGCTTTTGCTACTCTTGGAGGTTGGGAGTCTTTGGAGGAGTGGATCCTAAAGGATGGAAAGGTCATTGACTAGACTTTGGTTGGCAGTTTTGTATCTCCAGTTCATTCATCAATAAGACAATCTAGAGATCTTTCTCAACTTTGGAACTCTTGAGGTTGTCAATGCCTTCAATCATCTTTTAGAGTATTTCTTCCACCGTCGTGGTTTTTGTTATTATTGCCGGTATGATGCCACTAGAAGTAGAGTGGGAATTGTATGATGGAGAGAAGTAAGACGAAGTAAGACTCTATGCTTGATGCACTACCGGATTGATCATTTGAGAGAAAATGTTTTTCTCAATGATCAAATATATACATCAATGGTGAAAAAGAAGTAGAAGAAAATGAAGCAACGACTTGTGGATATGGTCTTTTTTATTGAGTTGGTTAGTTTTTCTTATTTTTATCGTATTTTATGTTTAAAAAGAATAAATTATATATAAGATAATTTTGGTTAAAATTAAAACACATGATTTATTAACATAAAATAAAAAATTTCAATCATTTTTATTAAGGTTGTGTTATTAAAAATGAAGAATTTAAGTCATTACTAAGATAGATAATTATAGGTTTCACTATTTCTGTAAAAATTGATTATAGCTAATAGGGTTCAGACCCAATTATCTCAATTAATAATTGGGATGATTCTGGATCCAACGTGAACTACACGTTGATGTCACTAGTCAATAGTCATAGTGCTTTCATAGTTTATTTTCTATTATCACACTCTCACACTCTCATCCAGGAATTCTATGACCCAACGTGAATTATACAGCATCAAATGCATTTTTCTGGGCTCTCCTATGCATAAATAATAAAAAAGATATAAATTGAGCTAAAATTAGAAGAAATTATTAAAAATAGAAATTCATCAAAATCAAAAGAAATGATGAAAAAATAAAAGACAATATATTTTACAGTATTTTAACCTTGCAAAATAACATGTATTTTTTGTTAAAAGTAGCAAAAATTAGGAAAAAAACGCAGGAATTGTTCTGTTTGAGTATTTCTGAATTCTTTGCTTCAAGTTCAGATCTGTTGACCACAACATATATAACTCTAGCCATAGGACTGCAAGCCTACAACCACACATGTGCTCCCTATCAATAAAATATTTAATGTACGTTTGAGTTGCATCTCAAAAGCCTTCCCAAAGGAGCGCAGAGATTAAATTTGAGAAATAAGTCCAAATAAGTATTTATTCCTGAAATAAGTACTTGCTCGACAAGTTCAAATTTTAAATGATTATTCAATAATTATTTATTTTTTTCAAAAAAGTACATTTTATTATATATCTATAAAAATTCAAAATGTCAAACATTCCCATTCTATATATCAAAGAACCTACCCCAATTGTATTTTGGGCCTATAAATTCTGATTGTGGACTAAACCATACTTAAACCATGATTCTCCCTATGTCTTTTCTAGCTTGTCTTAGCCCACTATATCATTTAAAAAATAAAACAAAATTTTTCAGTCATTTTTATTAAAAGTGAAGTATTTAAGTTATTAATAAGATATATAATTATAGGTTGCACTAATCCGGTAAATAGGGTTCAGACCCAATTATCCCAATTAATTATTGGGATGGTTCTGGATCCAACGTGAATTACAAGTTGATTTCACAAGTCAATAGTCATAGCGCTTTCATAGTTTATTTTCTATTAAAACTCTCATCCTGGAATTCAATGACCCAACGTGAATTACACGGCATCAAATGCATCTCCTTTATGCATAAATAATTATAAAGATATAAATTGAGCAAAAATTAGTAGAAATTGCTAAAAATAAAAATTCATCAGAACCAAAAGAAATAATAAAAAAACAAAAGACAATATATTTTACAGTATTTTAAGCTTGCAAAATACCAAGTATTTTTTTTTGTTAAAATCAGCAAAAATTAGAAAAAAAAAACACAGGAATTGTATAAAAGCACACAAATTGAAGAAAAAAATCTAGAATTAATAAAAACTTTAATTTCTTCCCGAGACACATAAGCTCCCATGCAATCTTGAAGACTTGGAATTGTTAATTTCTTCCCAAAAGTCATTCAGAGTGACCATCGATCTGCCCTTAATTAATCAGGGAGTTGGATTTACCGGCTTGACCTTGACCTCCTTAAAGTCATTTCATTTCGAGTGAGCATCGATCTGCAATAATAAATCATGGAGTTGGATTTACCGGCTTGACCTTGACCTCCCCAAAGTCATTTCATAAGGAGTGAGCATCGGTCTGCAGTAATTAATCATGGAGTTGGATTTACCGGCTTGACCTTGACCTCCCCAAAGTCATTTGGAGTGAGCATCGGTCTGCATTAATTAATCATGGAGTTGGATTTACCGGCTTGACCTTGACCTCCACAAAGTCATTTGGTGTGAGCATCGGTCTGCAATAATTAATCTAGGAATTGGATTTATCCGCTTGACCTTGACCTCCCCAAAGTCATTTGGAGTGAGCATCGGTCTACATTAATTAATCATGGAGTTGGATTTACCGGCTCGACCTTGACCTCCCCAAAGTCGTTTCATTTGGAGTGAGCATCGGTCTGAATTAATTAATCATGGAGTTGAATTTACCGGTTTGACCTTGACCTCCCCAATGTCATTTCATTTGGAATGAGCATCGGTCTGCATTAATTAATCATGGAATTGGATTTACCGGTTTGACCTTGATCTCCCCAAAGTCATTTGGTGTGAGCATCGCTCTGTAATAATTAATCTTGGAGTTGGATTTATCCGCTTGACCTCGACCTCCCCAAAGTCATTTGGAGTGAGAACCAGTCTGCATAAATTAATCATGGAGTTGGATTTACCGGTTTGACCTTGACCTCCCCAAAGTCATTTCATTTGGAGTGAGCATCGGTCTGCAATAATTAATCATGGAGTTGGATTTACCAGCTTGACCTTGACCTCCCCAAAATCATTTCATTTGGAGTGAGCATCGGACTGCAATAATTAATCATGGAGTTGGATTTACCAGCTTGTCTTTGACTTTCCGAAAGTCATTTGGAGTGAGCATCGGTCTGCAATAACTAATTTTGGAGTTGCATTTATCCGCCTGACCTTGACCTCCCCAAAGTCATTTCATTTGGAGTGAGCATTGGTCTGCATTAATTAATCATGGAGTTGGATTTCCCGGTTTGACCTTGACCTCCCCAAAGTCATTTCATTTGGAGTGAGCATCTGTCTGCATTAATTAATCATGGAGTTGGATTTATCGGCTTGTCCTTGACCTCCCAAAAGTCATTTGGAGTGAGTATCGGTCTGCAATAACTAATTTTGGAGTTGGATTTATCTGCTTGACCTTGGCCTCCCCAAAGTCATTTGGAGTGAGCATCAGTCTGCATTAATTAATCATGGAGTTGGATTTCCCGGTTTGACCTTGACCTCCCCAAAGTCATTTCATTTGGAGTGAGCATCTGTCTGCATTAATTAATAATGGAGTTGGATTTACCGGCTTGTCCTTGACCTCCCCAAAGTCATTTGGAGTGAGCATCAGTCTGCATTAATTAATCATGGAGTTGGATTTCCCGGTTTGACCTTGACCTCTCCAAAGTCATTTCATTTGGAGTGAGCATCGGTCTGCAATAACTAATTTTGGAGTTGGATTTATCCGCTTGACCTTGGCCTCCCCAAAGTCATTTGGAGTGAGCATCAGTTTGCATTAATTAATCATGGAGTTGGATTTCCCGGTTTGACCTTGACCTCCCCAAAGTCATTTCATTTGGAGTGAGCATCTGTCTGCATTAATTAATAATGGAGTTGGATTTACCGGCTTGTCCTTGACCTCCCCAAAGTCATTTGGAGTGAGCACCAGCATAAATTAATCATGGAGTTGGATTTCCCAGTTTGACTTTGACCTCCCCAAAATCATTTCATTTGGTGTGAGCATCGGTCTGCAATAATTAATTTTGGAGTTGGATTTATCCGCTTGACCTTGACCTCCCCAAAGTCATTTGGAGTGAGCATCGGTCGGCATTAATTAATCATGGAGTTGGATTTCTGGTTTGACCTTGACCTCCCCAAAGTCGTTTCATTTGGAGTGAGCATCGGTCTGAATTAATTAATTATGGAGTTGGATTTACCGGTTTGTCCTTGACCTCCCAAATGTCATTTCATTTGGAGTGAGTATCGGTCTGCATTAATTAATTTTGGAGTTGGATTTATCCGTTTGACCTTGATCTCCCCAAAGTCATTTGGTGTGAGCATCGGTCTGTAATAATTAATCTTGGAGTTGGATTTATCCGCTTGACCTCGACCTCCCCAAAGTCATTTGGAGTGAGAACCAGTCTGCATAAATTAATCATGGAGTTGGATTTACTGGTTTGACCTTGACCTCCCCAAAGTCATTTCATTTGGAGTGAGCATCGGTCTGCAATAATTAATCATGGAGTTGGATTTACCAGCTTGACCTTGACCTCCCCAAAATCATTTCATTTGGAGTGAGCATCGGACTGCAATAATTAATCATGGAGTTGGATTTACCAGCTTGTCTTTGACTTTCCGAAAGTCATTTGGAGTGAGCATCGGTCTGCAATAACTAATTTTTGAGTTGCATTTATCCGCTTGACCTTGACCTCCCCAAAGTCATTTGGAGTGAGCATTGGTCTGCATTAATTAATCATGGAGTTGGATTTCCCGGTTTGACCTTGACCTCCCCAAAGTCATTTCATTTGGAGTGAGCATCTGTCTGCATTAATTAATCATGGAGTTGGATTTACCGGCTTGTCCTTGACCTCCCAAAAGTCATTTGGAGTGAGTATCGGTCTGCAATAACTAATTTTGGAGTTGGATTTATCCGCTTGACCTTGACCTCCCCAAAGTCATTTGGAGTGAGCATCAGTCTGCATTAATTAATCATGGAGTTGGATTTCCCGGTTTGACCTTGACCTCCCCAAAGTCATTTCATTTGGAGTGAGCATCTGTCTGCATTAATTAATAATGGAGTTGGATTTACTGGCTTGTCCTTGACCTCCCCAAAGTCATTTGGAGTGAGCATCAGTCTGCATTAATTAATCATGGAGTTGGATTTCCCGGTTTGACCTTGACCTCCCCAAAGTCATTTCATTTGGAGTGAGCATCTGTCTGCATTAATTAATAATGGAGTTGGATTTACCGGCTTGTCCTTGACCTCCCAAAAGTCATTTGGAGTGAGTATCGGTCTGCAATAACTAATTTTGGAGTTGGATTTATCCGCTTGACCTTGACCTCCCCAAAGTCATTTGGAGTGAGCATCGATCGGCATTAATTAATCATGGAGTTTGATTTCCCGGTTTGACCTTGACCTCCCCAAAGTCATTTCATTTGGAGTGAGCATCGGACTGCAATAATTAATCATGGAGTTGGATTTACCAGCTTGTCTTTGACTTTCCGAAAGTCATTTGGAGTGAACATCGGTCTGCAATAACTAATTTTGGAGTTGCATTTATCCGCTTGACCTTGACCTCCCCAAAGTCATTTGGAGTGAGCATTGGTCTGCATTAATTAATCATGGAGTTGGATTTCCCGGTTTGACCTTGACCTCCCCAAAGTCATTTCATTTGGAGTGAGCATCTGTCTACATTAATTAATCATGGAGTTGGATTTACCGGCTTGTCCTTGACCTCCCAAAAGTCATTTGGAGTGAGTATCGGTCTGCAATAACTAATTTTGGAGTTGGATTTATCCGCTTGACCTTGACCTCCCCAAAGTCATTTGGAGTGAGCATCAGTCTGCATTAATTAATCATGGAGTTGGATTTCCCGGTTTGACCTTGACCTCCCCAAAGTCATTTCATTTGGAGTGAGCATCTATCTGCATTAATTAATAATGGAGTTGGATTTACCGGCTTGTCCTTGACCTCCCCAAAGTCATTTGGAGTGAGCATCAGTCTGCATTAATTAATCATGGAGTTGGATTTCCCGATTTGACCTTGACCTCCCCAAAGTCATTTCATTTGGAGTGAGCATCTGTCTGCATTAATTAATAATGGAGTTGGATTTACCGGCTTGTCCTTGACCTCCCAAAAGTCATTTGGAGTGAGTATCGGTCTGCAATAACTAATTTTGGAGTTGGATTTATCCGCTTGACCTTGACCTCCCCAAAGTCATTTGGAGTGAGCATCGATCGGCATTAATTAATCATGGAGTTTGATTTCCCGGTTTGACCTTGACCTCCCCAAAGTCATTTCAATTGGAGTGAGCATCTGTCTGCATTAATTAATAATGGAGTTGGATTTACCGGCTTGTCCTTGACCTCCCCAAAGTCATTTGGAGTGAGCATCAGTCTGCATTAATTAATCATAGAGTTGGATTTCCCGGTTTGACCTTGACCTCCCCAAAGTCATTTCATTTGGAGTGAGCATCTGTCTGCATTAATTAATAATGGAGTTGGATTTACCGGCTTGTCCTTGACCTCCCAAAAGTCATTTGGAGTGAGTATCGGTCTGCAATAACTAATTTTGGAGTTGGATTTATCCGCTTGACCTTGACCTCCCCAAAGTCATTTGGAGTGAGCATCGATCGGCATTAATTAATCATGGAGTTTGATTTCCCGGTTTGACCTTGACCTCCCCAAAGTCATTTCAATTGGAGTGAGCATCTGTCTGCATTAATTAATAATGGAGTTGGATTTACCGGCTTGTCCTTGACCTCCCGAAAGTCATTTCATTTCGAGTGAGCATCGGTCTGCAATAATTAATCATGGAGTTGGATTTACCAGCTTGACCTTGACCTCCCCAAAATCATTTCATTTGGAGTGAGCATCGATCGGCATTAATTAATCATGGAGTTGGATTTCTCGGTTTGACCTTGACCTCCCCAAAGTCATTTCATTTGGAGTGAGTATCGGTCTGCAATAACTAATTTTGGAGTTGGATTTATCTGCTTGACCTTGGCCTCCCCAAAGTCATTTGGAGTGAGCATCAGTCTGCATTAATTAATCCTGGAGTTGGATTTCCCGGTTTGACCTTGACCTCTCCAAAGTCATTTCATTTGGAGTGAGCATCTGTCTGCATTAATTAATAATGGAGTTGGATTTACCAGCTTGTACTTGACCTCCCAAAAGTCATTTGGAGTGAGTATCGGTCCGCAATAATTAATTTTGGAGTTGAATTTATCCGCTTAACCTTGACCTCCCCAAAGTCATTTGGAGTGAGCATCTGTCTGCTATAATTAATCTTGGAGTTGGATCTATCTGATGAATGAGCATTGGTCTGCAATAATTAATCTTGGGATTGGAATTATAAAACCCACCCTTTTAATTTAACTGAAAGTGAAGGCGATCATCGAGTATGGAGATGAGGTGTTGGTGTTGGTGTAAGAAGATGGTGAGGTTGTATGCTGTCACCCTCCTCCTTCTTCTCTCTAATTACTTTGGTGGTGGATTATTATGCCAAGGCCAAGAAGCCTACTCCTACTGTTTGGAGGAGGAAACGATGGATCTCTTACAACTCAGAGACTCGCTACACGATAATAACCATCCTCCACATCCATCTTCCGATATGTATTCGTGGGTTGGAGACAATTGTTGTGAATGGGGAGGGGTGACATGTGATGAATCCTCGGTCGTGATTCGAATTGATATTTCTGGTGAAATGGTATACGCTACAGGTGTAGTAGGAAAATGGTACCCAAATGCTACCATTTTCACTCACTTCCAACACCTGCAATTCCTAGATCTATCTTACAACGACATTGGAGGTTGGATTATGCCACAAGGTAATTACTAATTAATATTATTTTGCTTCTCCTACTCCCAGTAAGTAATAGAATTAAAGCATAATGCTCTTGTGGGTTTAATTAATGATCGGATTTTCCATTATTTAAATTTTTATGGAGGCCAACTGTTGGTGGATTAGATACATATTCCATATTCCAGAACAAATAATGCTTAATTGAAGGATATTTATCTATTTGAATGGCTTGCACAGCATTGTGTCAACTACGCAATCTTAAAGCATTGGATCTGTCATGGACCGATCTTGGCCATGATGGACTCCCTGGCTGTCTAGGGCGTGCTCTCCCTTCCTTACAAGCAGTATACTTATCAATTAAGCAACGTAATATGTCTTCATCATCACTATTAACAGGTAAGTAATTATGCATTAATTAAGTATTGATTTGCTTAATTAATTATATTTAATTTGTTTTTGGTGCATGGTGTATGTCTTAGCATTATGTGGAGCCAGGAATCTCTCGCTACTTCTAGATGTAACCGAACCAAGTGATAACAGCTTACTCCCTTGCCTTCTATTCGACAAGAATGTTGGCTCACCATCATCATCATCATCAATTCAAATTCATCTCGCTTTATCTATCACTAACAATAACATCCAGGGCTGGCCCGGTGTCCTAAACGGTATGTTTATATGTATTTATATATTTATATGTATAAAGAGGAATTATATAAGAAAAATACAATGATAATTGATGATAATCACAATTGTATTTTTCATTGCTTGCAGATGTATGCAAAGCCACCAATGTCAAAGAATTGAGGCTACGGGGAAATGATGATGATCTTGGAAGTGTACTACTACTTCTACCAGCAGGGTGCCAGTTATTCCATAATCTTGAATCACTTGATTTAACAGATCTCAATCTCAATGCCTCGTCACCTGTTGTAATTAAGGGTATGGTATAAATTAAAATTTATATATTAATATGATCTTAATTGTGGGTTCATATATGCATTGCATTGGGATATAACACTACTACTACTCATGTCTTTTATTGCAGCACTATGCCAA
Source organism: Nelumbo lutea (assembly GCF_056320005.1). Classification (NCBI taxonomy): domain Eukaryota; kingdom Viridiplantae; phylum Streptophyta; class Magnoliopsida; order Proteales; family Nelumbonaceae; genus Nelumbo; species Nelumbo lutea. The sequence goes on from NC_142688.1 coordinate 37,663,057, forward strand.
GCAACCAATCTTAAAGAGTTGGAACTCTCTGGAAACAATTTGGGTAATATTGGAAGTAATAGCAAAGCATTACTATGCCTACGTAATTTGACGTCGCTGGAAAGGCTTGATTTATCAAACAATAATCTCAAAGCTTCCTCAGCATTTCTAAAGGGTATAATTAATACACGAACAAGCATGTATTCCCCTTCTTTATATATCTTGGATCCTTAATTAATTACAAATTATTTTAATTATACACTAATATATGAATTTAAATTTACCGGTGCGTTCATGCTATACATCAGCAATATGTCAAATCAGCAATCTTATGGTTTAGTTAATTATCCGTAATCAATATTTTAAAATTATAATCATTATAAAAATAATGATTATGTGGATTGTTAATAAATAAATTCTCTTATTTAATTAAGCCCTGTTTACGTAGTTACAATAATTAATATTTAATATATATATATATATATATATATATATATATATATATATATATATATATATATATATATATATATATATATATATATATATGTGGTGCATTTACATTTGCAGGATTGGATGGACTGAAGAATCTCAAGGAATTGGATCTAGACGATAACTCTCTAACCAATGAAGGCCTACCCTCAGGCCTTTTGAATAATCTCTCTTCACTGGAAATACTCGATATTTACTGGAACAAGCTCACAAGTTTACCAACAGGTACCAATTATATCAATCTTACCTACTCTTTATTTGAAAGTTTCTTTTATATATGCAAATTGGTTTGAGTGAGACCAAGTTCGACCCAAGCATTATCCTTTGGTTATGTATTGTAGGTAAATTTATTTTAACTTTATTATTTTTATCACCTTCTATTAATTTTAGTATTTAGTGCTATAAGTTTTCAACTAGTCATAATTATTTTATAATTGATTTTTAATTTTATTATATTACTGGATTTTATTAAATATTTCTCAAATATATTTAATATTATTAATTATCATTCTATTTTATATTATTATTTTTATTATTTCAAATGAAATTAACTGATATGAAATTGTAAAAACTAATTTTCAAACAAATAATTCTTACAATTTCAATAATTTCTAATAATTTACCCATAATTAAAAATGATTTACTGTTAATTATTGGAAATAATATAATGATGATAATTTACTGATAAATTTTATTGTAAATTTTACACATTTTGAAATTTCAATAATTATCCTACTACTAAAATTACAAAAAAAATTAATAATTATTGTTGTTATTATATAATTTTCAATAATTTTGAAATTATCAGGAATTTCTATGGAACCGGTAATTGTAGTATTATTATGAAATTACTGAAATAAAAAATTATTGAATAACAAATTTTTTCATAGGCAAAAGAATATTTTAATCATCAATAATTATTAATAATTATCAATAATGTTTTTATTGTAGAATTATTTAATGATATGAATGGTAAATTAAAATAATTATTGTCAATTTTTGTTAACACCTGACACCACGTAACAGCTTTGTGACCATTGTTCAGAGAAGAACAAAACCTTCCTCAAAAGCCTTGTCTCAGCTTTGTGACCAAATCCCAACCTACAACTCTCGAATTCAAATTAGAAACAAAAAGCCTTGTCTTAGCTTTAACAAGTCTCACTGGCTAAAAGAAAACGATTCTATTTCAAATGATAAAAACCTAGGTCAACGAGCGGTTCTATTTCAGATTATAAAAGAAAAGGTTACACTGGTTAAAAGGAAACACATCGAGGGATTTGAGAGTATCTTATATACCAGCAATGTTTTATTTCAGAAACAGTAGGGATACTGTAAGACAATAGTTAAAATAATAATATTTATAATTAGGGGTGAGCAAGAAAAATCAAAACTGAACAAAAAATTCGGTTAATCGAATTGGTTGGTTCAGTTTCGGTTTGGTATTTTTTAAAGCCCAAAGGTACTGGTTCATTTACGGATAACCAAAATAGAAAACCAAATCTGACATATATATATATGTATATATATATTACATACATCTATGTATATTTTTATATATATTATAAATTAATAAATATGCATTATATATGAATATGTATTTATAATATATAATATATAATATATTATTTAAAATATAACATTATATATTTCTAGTTTTTTATTATATATTTATATATTACTTTATAATATATATTGTAAATATAAAAACTGAAAAATCGATGAATCGAATCGGTCAATCGGTTAATTGGTTTGGCTTTGGTTGAATTTCAGTTACTTGTTTTCCCAAAACCGATAACCCCAGTTCAGTTTCAAAAATGGGCCCACAATTCGGTTAACGAACTGTGAGCAACCCTAGGTACAATTTGACAAGTAGCTAAATAGTAGGGGTAGTTTAAGAAATTTATCCTAATAATTATGGATAATTTATAATTTAAAATTATAGATAATTATTTTTAATAATGACTAATAAATTGATAACAACAATTACTGAAATTATGAAATTATCCTTATGGTTTAGTTATTTATCCGTAATCAATATTTTAAAATTATATTCATTATAAAAATAATGACTATAAACTATCTATAATTATTAGGAAAGTTTTCCTAAACTACCCTTATAGTTAGTTAATTGACTAACTCTACCCTTATTGTTTACATATTGTCTAGAATACCTAAGTTTTCTAACAATTATCTAAAACATCTCTTACCGTTATCTTTCCTCACACTCCTTCACTTCACTTGCAATATCAGGTGACCGTTACTTTTTTTGGAAAATTCTGAAAAAACCCTTCTACCTCTATTTAGATGATTGTCCATCACACTCCCTGCCATAGGTTCAGTAGGGAGAGACCCATTACTTTTTGAAGTTTGACGAAGGAGGGCAGCCAGATGGGTTCACGTGTGGACTGATCCAGTGAAGAAACTAGGAGTAACTCTGGTTGAAGAGGAATTGAGTGAGGGATCTGTGAAGGTTGAGTTCGATTCATCTTTGTTGTTTGTAATGGTAGAATCACTGTATTCATAGTTTTGGTGGCAGAGAAATCAGTTTTTTTCTCTGTCCTTCCATCAGTTGCAGAGAAATCAGCTTTTCGCTTCCTTGCATGCTGAGCTTGAGCGCGCCAGTTTCTAGGTCATAATGAACCCACTACTACTCGAACTAGACTGTCTTCCGCTACCACGACAATGAGAAACTGGGCTCCCTATGAATAACAACCGCATCTATTGAAGGCAATTTCTATTTCTTACTTACTTTACCTGTGGTCGTGGATTAAAATCTCCGATTAATCCAAAAGGAGAATTTCAAAGGCAACCGCATCATTCTATTTCTCTCTTTCGAAATACATCAGGCAACCGACCTTCTTCTCTCTTTAGATTCTCCTGTCTATTGCTGGTAGGGTTTCTTAGGAGGCAAAAATGGTGTTTCAGATCTGTAGCTCCCTCTTTTTTTTCACCAATGCTTTTTGAATCCAAACAAGTTTGAACTCCGAACTGGAATCTCCCTCCATCTTTCTTGTACGTTCTGTGATTTTAGCGCCACAATAGCTATGTTCCATGGTTGTCTGGCTCTCAAGGTGGGGGAAAGCCGCCCGACGTCTCAATGGAAAATGTGTTCGTTGAGCATTCTCAGCCACAGATTGGTGAGTTATCCAACATAATCCTTTACCCACCTCACAAATTGAACAAAATTACAGAAACCCAGTTGCATTTTTTAGTAATTCCGAGACCCTTTTCTCCATTCACCGTTTTCAATCCATCCAAGCCGAAACACAACATGATTCACGCCACGGTACGATGAACATGAAAATCAGGTACAAATTTGACATAGTTGATTCCGACAGGTTAAACAACCACTGGTCCCACCCGATATTTGAATTCTCGGCCGGAAGAGCTGATGACGAACACTGGCTCCCACCAGATGCGTTGCTCTATGTGCTTTGACTTCTAGCATCAATCGCCTTGTTAGGGTCCACTTTGACAGACTGTTTCTAAACACTGGTAGCTAGGATAGAGACGTCATTCCATTTGTAAACCTCTTGCTCCGACCGAGTAGACTACAAACCACAAAAGAGGATTTGAGGCTGATTTGAGGTTGTGTAGTCAAGCTAGGTTTATGCTGCTTCGTCTTTTTTTCCATTTTGAAAAAATAGAAATAGAGTGGTGGTTGTTTCCATTTTGATAATTTAAGGAGGATTGAAGGGTAAAATAGTCTTTTCAATTTTCTTGTTAATGATAACCAACGATTGTCAATTGTCCAAAAACTTTGGGATAGGGGTGGGTGAGTAAATTTACTAAACCTTAGTGGTACTTTAGGCTCAGTTTGGAAGGAGTATAAATGCAAATATGTAGAATACAAAACCTTATATTTTATATTATTCTGTATGCATTTGCATTCTACATATTTGTATTTGTGAGCCTAAGAAATTTGCCCTAATATCACTAACATCATGAAAATTTTTATTGAAAATATAACATTAATGATTTGTAATTCAAAAATAATAATATTATCAAAATTATTATTGTAAATTTGACATAGTTTTGCAAATTTATAAATAATTATTGAATAATAAATTTACTGTAATTAGTGAAATTCTCTTATTGATCAAATTTATGAAATAACAAAAAATAATAAACGAAATTATTGAATAATAAAAATTATTTAAAAAATTTGTAATCACTTTTATTATTTAATTTTGTTAATTTTCGTTGTTAAAATTATTGTACTTAATATGATTATTTAATAATTGTTATTGTGTTTATTTAAAAAAATTATTATTATTACTATTCAAATAATACTTGTTAATATTACTAGTTTTCTCAAATTAATAATTTCCACCTTTTATTTTCAAAAATTACAGCTAATTTCTCAAATTAATAATTCGGAGATCTCCTGTTCACCTGTTTGTAAAGCACCTATTTGAGTTTGAACTCTGCACATTCACATGGGTGGTTTCTAGATATATGTTTTATTGGGAATAATATCTCAAAGAAAGAGAAACTTAGAATCAGTTTGAGGAAGATATGATGCAAGGATGATTTGTTGCCAAGTTTAATATATTATGGTATCAAGCATAGGAAGAAAGAGAAAATGGATTATTGAACTTCTAAAATTACTTTTTTTTTTCTTTTAAACTAGAACTTCTTCTAGTTTCAGATATATTATGGTATCATCTTTTCTTAAACAAAAACTTCTTCTAGGTCCAATTAATAGTACTCAATAATGAATGCCATGCCATTTAGTGAAAGAAAAGCTCTAACTCGTAGTTGATTGAGAAATGCTAGCTTGTTATATGAAATATAGTATAATACATCTTCATACTTATGGATACGTCTCTTATATTCTCTTTACAGGGCTCTGTCAATTGAGGAACTTACAATTATTGGATATTTCTGATAATCAAATTACAAGCAACATTGCTCCTTGGATTTTCAACAACCTAACTTCACTAGAGTCCCTTTATCTTTCAAATAACCAGTTTTCTGGAGAGCTCTCCTTCTCTATGTTTGCTAATCTCTCCCAATTAACTGAAATTTATCTTTCCAACAATTATAAGTTGGATGTTGATACTGAGTCACCATCTTGGATTCCATCTTTCCAACTAAATTATTTAAATCTAGACAATTGCAACCTCAATAGGAAGAGTCGTAATGTCATTCCAAATTTCCTCTCCACTCAATACAAGTTAACAAAAGTGTCTTTAGCTCATACCTCTCTTCAAGGAACCATTGCTCCCTGGTTGTTGTACAATAATACTTCACCAAAACACTTGTCCTTAAGGGGTAACCATTTAGTTGGCCAACTTCCAGAAATGCCTTTCCAAAATGAAACAACAAGACTGACCATTCTTGACATTTCTGACAACCAAATCAAAGGGCAGCTTCCTACAAAAATCGGTGACTTCTTTCCCGGCCTACATTTTCTTAACATGTCAATGAATAAACTTGAAGGCAAGATTCCGTCTTCGTTCAGTAGGATGTGGCAATTACAAATGCTAGACTTGTCTAACAATGCCCTAACAGGAGAAGTGCCCAATGGATTATCCCAAAACAAAACCATCTTATCACAATTAATCTTATCAAACAACAAGTTGCGTGGTATGCCAATATTTTCCAAAATGGATAGATTAGTTGATTTACATCTTGGAGGAAATTGCTTCACAAAACCCATCATAATCAATGCATCAAGTGCCCCATCTCTTCACATGTTGGATCTAAGTGGGAACTATTTGCTTGGCTATCTTCCAAATCATCTGCCAGTTCTTCCAAATTTGGGTGTTCTTCACTTAAGAGGAAACCATTTTTTTGGCCAAATACCAGAGTTATTATGCCAAATGACAAAGTTGCACACATTAGATCTTTCAAATAACCATTTGTCAGGGAGCATACCTTCTTGTCTCAACAGCATTATATCATGGAAGGAAAAATCTGCACTTGAAGAGTTTCTCCCTTATTTTGATCAAGGCTACCAAATGGGCAGTGAAGTCGAAATCAATTTTGCCACCAAGGGCAACATGCACACTTACCAGGGTGATCCTCTGCGTTACATGACTGGGATTGATTTGTCAATGAACCAACTAACAGGTCAAATTCCAATAGAAATAGGAGACCTGAGAGAACTCCACTCATTGAACCTTTCCAATAATCTTTTGGTAGGCCATATCCCTGAATCCTTTCAAAATCTAGAACAAGTGGAAAGTTTGGATCTTTCTCACAACAAACTTGAAGGAAGGATCCCACATCAAATAACCAAACTCAATTTTCTTTCGTCCTTCAACGTGGCCTTCAATAACCTCTCAGGCAGGATCCCTTATGAAGATCACTTCACTACTTTTGATAACAATAGTTATATTGGTAATGATGAACTCTGTGGACCACCGCTACAAAAGAATTGTTCCTTGTTCGGGAACCAGCCACCACGGCCTAAAGGCAATGACTTTGGAGGTGGGAAGAAGAAATTGTTAGCCAAGGTCATGGATGAAGACTTGTTTTTCTATTCATATGTGGCTATTTGTTATGCATTGGGTTTTTGGGGTGTTATTATCCCGCTGATTTTGAGCAAGAATTGGCGCCGGAAGTACTATGGAGTCATTAATGGGTGCATTGACAGGTGTAGGGAGTGATTGTTAGGATTTTCATTTTATGTACATAATTATTTTTAATTTCCAATGTTGATGTTTATACTTTATTTGGTAGTAAGAAAACATCCAAACAAGATGGATATTTATATTTCTTGAAGTAAAACTATAGTAGTTTTTACATAATCAAATGTAAAAGAATCCTTGTTAAGGAGTCTTTAAGCCTAAGTTTGACAAGTGATGAGGCGGTTCTTGTTAACTAGCAAGGAAAGCTCTTCTTAGAGCTTAATTTCCCAACAAAGTTTATGTATACCTACAAGTGTCTTTTCTTCCCAGGGAAAATCTGATAATGAGAAATGTGAAATATTAGATTATCAGAAAGCCTAATATGAGCAGTAGGTTCATTACCATAAAGCCTAATATGAGCAGTAGTTTCGACTATGATACCTAAAAGACACAATACCAGAAAAACTTGCAGCATGCTGTAATCCGATAACTTATTTTTGTCTTTGTAATGGCTTACAAATAGAAGGCACGGTAATTGGGTTTGGGGTTGGGATGATAATATATATATATATATATATATATATATATATATATATATATAATACCCAGCCCTGCCCTGGCTTGTTGCCATTCCTACAAATAGGTAGTTGCTCTCTTATGTGTCTTCGGTGTTATTGCTACAACAACAATTTGAATTCTTTGGGATGATATATAAAAAAACGTCTAGATGTAGTGATCATCATCTCATCATTACCTGATGGTGTTTTCAACCTGTCATTGGTCTGAACAATTGAGTTGTTTGAACCATCACCTGGCCATGATTCTTTTGTCCGGTTCTCCTAAAACCTAGGGATTGGTAAAAAATTGTCCAACTCGGCTAGTTGAACCGTTGACCTATTCAACATGGCCACTAGGTCGTGGGCTGTACACTAAATTAATATAAAAACTTTCGAAAGCCATAATTTTGTGTTCAGTTGCTAATTGATGATGTTGATAGGATCTTTGACTTATTAGAGACTTGGGATCAAATACCACTATCAATAAGGTTGGGGGTTAAGGGGATGGGGAATGGGCTGACACCATTAAAAAAACATAATCTTTCTAGTGGATCCTTAGTAGTTCTATTTGCATGCCACTTAATATTTGATTGGTTTGTGCTTTGCTACCTCCATGAAAACTAGATCTGGACCATTGGAACATTCCCCTGACCCCTGACCCAAATTGGCGATGTATGGAACAAGAACAACTGCATCGGAATAAGTTTGCGTATGAAGGTAGAAGAAAGGTTTTAAAAAGCTAAAAGTGTAATTTTGAGGCATAGTGGCCTAAAATAGTGAGACATAAGTCTCAATGTGATGTAAGATATTAGTCTCAAAATTTAAGAAAAAATTAATTAAATTTTATAAGTGATAAAAATAACATGTAATATGTAATGTTTGAATGGCAGAAGGTACAAATATCCATAAAATAGAAGTTTATAAACAATAAGTTTTAAATTTTAAGCATTAAATAAAATAATAATTAATGGTATAACAATTATAAGGTTTCAAACCAAAATTGTAAAGCTTAAGCCTTAGAACAAAATCTAAATGCCTCACCTCAAGGCATACGCCTCGCGCCTCGAAGCTTAAGCGTTTTTAGAAAATGGGTTTCGTAGATTGAGAAATAACTGAGCACACTTTCACTTTTCAAACACTGGATTGGATTAATGATTCTCAGAGGGTTTCATTGAAAAAAGGGGGCATTTAGCGATTCAGATTTTTACGTTCGAAACCCAAAACACGTTCAAAATATCAGTAAAATATCAGTAGTCTTTGACACTTGTGTATCAAGAGCGTATAGAAACTATGTTCTGTATTTACTACTTTTAGGCTTTGACAATTTGAGAATGTATAGCCCTTATTAAGGATTAAAACAATTACAACCTGAAATATCATGATATTTTAAACCTTGTAAAATATCATATAATTTGTCAAAAAATAATAAGAATTGAAAAAATAAATTATAGAAAAAATGCATGTAGAGGCCGGAATCCCTAGAGACTACAATCCAAATCGCCCTTCTACTGCAAGGATCATTGACTGTGCGAACTTAGATTCAGTCCTCACAAAACCGTATTCACACTGTCCTCACAGTCAAATGCAATTGTGCATAACCATGTACTCAAGCATAGTTCTAGAAATCAACAAATAGAATTAAAGCTTCAACAAATATGAGTGTATAAAACAAGACAAAATTACAACGTCCACCTTGACTTCTTTTTATAGCCAACCATAGAGATCCCCAGTTACAACCTTTGTAGTGCATCCGATAAAAAGACCAATAGGTAGGCATTTCTAGTTATACCCAAATTTTACAATCAGCTTCCGCAAAATGTGAAGTAGGACTAATTTAATATATTATGATTAATCTAGTATAGAAAGAAAGAAAAGAATTTTGTCTGGTTTCGATGGTAGCTCATTACAGATTTAGGGGTATACTGATGCCGACTTCCAATCAGATCCAGATGATAGAAAGTCTACATCTGGGTATATTTTCACGATAGAATCATGTGTTGTTTGCTAGAGGGGTCCACGGCGGATTCCACAACCGAAACCAAATACATTGCCGCAAGTGAAGCTGCCAAAGAAGCCGTATAGATGAAAAGTTCATTCATGAATTGAGAGTGGTTCCATCCAGTACATCATCTATTCCGTTGTTGTGTGACAACAATGGAGATATCGCTCAGGCTAAGGAGCCACGAGCCCACTCAAAGTCAAAGCACATCGAGAGGAAGTACCATGTACTGCGGAAGATAGTTGGAAGAGGGGACGTCCTGATTCAGAAAGTTGCATCAGCGGAGAATGTAGCAGACCCATTGATTAAGCCATTGACACAGAAAGTGTTTGAGAAACATGTGGAAAGTATGGGACTCCGGCTTATACCAAATTGGACCTAAGTGCAAATGGGAGCTGTTAGACAGTGTATGCCCTTAGCTCCAGCAAGAATGATGTACATTATGACATTTATTGTAAATGAATAAAGTACATATTTGGTTCATGTTATTGTGGTATGTTTCTGTGTAATACCCTTAAACTGGATACATATGAGACGTCCTAGTTTAGAATCCTCACAATCATTGGATTGATCTGGGGAGATCTATCCTGCCAAGACTGACACTGATGTGCCGCCAAGTAGGTTGGTGTAGCTTGTCTCAGCTGCCAGGGTGAGACCCGAGGTACATGCAGTGTGAGTTTACTTGAAACCCTGAACCGGACTAGAATTCTAGTATTGCCCTGGACCTTGGAGATTAGTGGGCAAAACTGGAGTGTTACACCTGACACTTAGACTCGATTATGATACTACACTAGGTGCCGGATTGGGTTGTCTTTGATATGCCAATCAGTGAGATCCTTAGAGGGGGTCAAAACTTGGGTATGTTGGGATAGTCCGAGAATTCATCTGAGTGGGTGATCATAGTGACAGGATCAGCCCCTTTTTGGACAAAGTGATTGATTGGAGATGCACTCTCTCCGATGGAAACCAAAGCTGCCGATAGCCGATTTCAATCGTTGAAATTTGATTTGCAAAATATATTTATATAGAGATATACATATATATATATATATATATATATTACGGTTTCAAAATGTTTGCAAAATGTTTTAATTTCCTGGATCCATGTGATTAGAGAGTGCAGCACTGTACCTTGCAGTCGAGGGAGAGGTTCTCTCTTGTTGGGTAGTGTTTGATCATTATGGGCTGAGAGGTTAAGTCTAAGACCATTGAGGGTAATACCTGATGGGCTAATCTTGCATCTGCCCACAGTCCTTCGGTTATTATAAGGTGGCTTGGCCCAGGGGCCACTTAGTGTAAGTGTTGGGCCCATTAAGAGCCCATGGTGATGGGCTCAGGGTTTCACTGTATTTTTTAGTGGATTCAGCCAAGCCTTGTAACAGAGGCTAGGTTGAACCCATGTGGCTGATGTGTAGATCAATGTTTGGGTCCCATGCCATACAAGGATACCCAACTAGGCAGTAGTTTGGAAGTTAAGTGAGCACACAGACTTCATGGGCCTAAAGCCCAACTTGAACTGGTTTAATTTGATTAATTAAAAGAGGGACGGATCTGGGATTTAGATCAGCAGATAGGATAAGGAGTTATCCCTATCCACTCAAAGAGTCCAAATCCAAATAAGGATTTGGATTATGAAACTCCTAATAAGATTAGCAGGGCTGATCTTTATCTGCAAATAAGATAAGGGATTATCCTTATCTCTTAAAGAAAGTCCAGATCCAAATAAAGATTTGGATTAGGAAACATCTAATGGGATTATGAGAATCTCTCTTTAAGGCTATAAATAGAGGATGAGGGTGAACCCCAATTCATCCAATTCATATTACAGATACAAGAGAGAAGACAACTCCAGTAAGACTGATGCCATCTTCTGCTCTTGCCTTCTCCTCCTCCTGCCGCCATTGCCAATTCATTCTCCACCTGTAAGAGTGATCAAGAAGTGTTCTTGAAATCAGTTTTTGGTGAAAAACTAATATGAAATCGTGCTCACTCACCCTACCGATTCTGCTCCACCCTACGCTGTGTCATCTTTAGTTGGAGCAGTCTTTAGCGTTTTTCTTTGGCATGAACACCTTCATTGGGAGTTACTGTTTCTCCGTATCAGGTATATCCCTCTCCTACCTTTTGGTTTCAGATCTAGTCTGGTTAAAGTTCCAAGATTGATATTCGAAAATGCAGTTTTCTAAAACATGGAATGTGATTCTTAGATGAGAGAGAGAAATTTTTGAAATTTTTCCCTACCTACCTACAGGGTTCGGCTATCCATATGATGGACCTCTCATCCCTTAAGTGTAGAAACTTTCTTTGTTAAAATGATTCTAAGGAGTATTCCTCAAATATAGACATGTGAAAATTGTCAATTTTCGCAGTTTTCACTCTCAATTCCCTTTTCAATTTGGGTGGGGGTGGCCTCACCAATGGATTACTTTCCCTGCAAATGTCTCTTTTATTTAACAAGTTTATTTAAAATTTCTTTGTTGTTATAAAACTATTCCCACTTGACCAATTGTCTTAGGCCAGATATGAAAAGAAGCGAATCTGGAAATGTAATCCAAGGATATTCCTTCTTAGAACATATGGGGGCAGTAAAATTTAGAGTCAAAAAGGTCACAAGCGTACCCTTGAGAGAAGATAATCTAAGTGGAAAATGCCAAAGAAATTGGTGTAGAGTTACTAATTCTAGAATGGGTGTTTTTGTCATTGCATCTATGAAAAGGATGATGCATCAGGGACACTCGTCAATAAAAGTGCATGATGTCTTGCCTTTTTTTAATTTTTACACTAAATGTATAGGAATTCAATCTGATGTAATATTAATAGAAAATTAGGGTTTTTTCTATTTTATTTTATTCAAGATCGAAGCTGATTGCGCAGAAGGAGGAGATTTTGCAGATTGAGATTTCGCTATCTACGATTTGTAGTTTGAGAAACTGCAAACTGTAATCTAACATCTGTTTTGCAGGTAGCAGATGTGCGAATAGTCCTAGTACTGATTTTTTATTGTCTTTAATCAGTAATTTAATTGCAAATCAATTCTTGTATTAAATCTTGAATTAAATCTTGAATTAAAAATCAAACCCTAGACCGATTCGAACCAGATTGGACCAAACTGGTTTGACCGAATCGGTGGTTCGATGGGGGTTGTTCTCAGCCCTAATTTCCCACTCTTGGGTCAAGAGATTGATATTTAATTGCAAGACCTAATTCGGCCCACACCTGTAAAGCTCAGTTTTAAGGTGTTAAAACTACTTAAGCCCACTAACTACATAAAATCTATATGGGCCGAACTGCTCTTTGCTATTCAGCCCATATACTTAGATAATATTAATCAGTAATATTATGGATCATTATGGGCTTTGTTGATGGGCTTTACGGATATTAATTGATTGGATCAATTCTATCCCTGCATGTGATGTATGGATGTGTGATGTGCAACGTTCATGGGCCATAAGTACTTGGCCCATGCAGATACGATAGTGGCTCTTGCGCACACCATGGTTGAATACACATCATTGCCATGGTGTCCCTATAGATCATTGGATGATCTCCCATCATGGTGGGCTCCACACCTCCCTAAGAGGGATCGTGCGGAACCCTAGCCATTTAGGGCCCATAGAAAATTGACTTTATGAAAGTCAATGGGAGCCACTTTGGTTTGACCTAAATTAAAATAGGGCGTAACTATTGTTCCCTCCTGAAATATGGGTGCATGTGATAGGGAGATTCATATGATGAACTCTCCAAAGGCCTTCCATCATTAGCATGAAGATGGGTCATTCAGTAATGAGGAAACGCACCATAAAATTGGGCTATCCATTTGTTACTAGATCTATTGGAATGTTTCTTAAGATGATAGGGGCGTCATAGACCGATGTGGGAGGGGCCCATCCTAAAATGGAAGACTCTATCACGGTACCTTGGCGTTCACGAATATGATGGGTGAGCACTCACTGAAATGGCAATGAACCTTGTCTGACAGAGGCCAAAGGGAAAGCCCATACGATGAGTGGATATGATCCTTCACAGAAAGGTAGTGGGGTTATGCAGCTGAAACAGTTGGCTCAATGCACCCTATGTGATTTTCCACATTTTCAGAGACATAATTAGCAGTCTCCGTCACTGAGATGGGGGGAAATCTCGGAGATGAATAAATGGAAATGGAACATAGATTAAAAGCCATATCTATGTAGATAACATGAATCAAATTAGGTTGTGGAGTAATGTTTGCTTTTTACTAGAAATGTTCGCAAAGTTGTTGGACGACAACAAACTTAAGGGCTCAAACTATGCTAACGGGTACCGTAACCTTATACTGGTCCTAACTTCAGAAAAATTAGACAAAGTAGCTAAGAATCCTGCACATGAGCGTCCGGGTGATAGGGCTTCTGAGGCCCGTAGGAGGGACTACCAGGAATGGGAAGAGAAAAACTCCCTAGCCCACTGCTACATCATTGCCTCCTTGGATAATCCGATACAAAGGTAGTTCGATTAGATCGAATTGTCCAAGGACATATTCGATAGTCTAAGGATGATGTACGAAGAGCAGAATCGTTCTACTCAGTAGAAGGTCTTGAAACAATTCATGACCGCACAGATGTCCAAGAACCAGCAGGTTCATGACCATTGTCTTCGGATGATGGGTTACATCAATGAACTTGAGGCTCTTGGATCCGGGCTGGACCATGTGACCAAGGTAGATACCTTCCTAAATTCTCTACCTCCTTCCTTCAATCAATTCATCATGAACTACAACATGAACAAGCTAAATGTTAGCATTCAGGAACTCAGCAATATGTTATAGAGGGCCGAAGAACTGATTAAGAAGGATGAGCCCATAACCATGCTTGTTGAAGCCGGTAAGTCGGGCAAGAAAAAGAGAAAGGCTAAGAGAAAGCCTCGAAAGAAAGCTGCCAAGTCTAAAAGGCAGAAGAAAGATAGAGCATTGGATGCTTGAAACTTCTACAAGCAGACCGACCACTGGAAGAGGAATTGTCCTCAGTACCTGAAAACCAAGAAACAAGGTAATTTCGAATCCTGTGTCATAGAAACCAATTTGTTGGTAATTTCTACTTCTTGGTGTATTAACTCCGGGACTTCGACTCATGCGTGTAACTTACTACAGGGGTTCGGGATAAGAAAAAGACTGAGTGACGGAGAGGTGACTCTTTACTTGGGGACTTTTGCAAGTGTTGCAGCTGCGGCTATAGGAACCGTAGAGTTAATTTTCAGAGAAGGAACTATTGTACTAAAAGATTGTCTTTATATACAGAATTCGAGAAGAAATTTGATTTCTGTTTCAAAATTGTGTGCGGATGGATATTCTGTTTTCTTTAATAATACGATTACTATCAAAAGAAATAATAAATTCATCGCATACGGAGAACTTGAGAATGGTATCTATGTTCTCCATCCTTCTCTAGAAACTAGCATAGCCGAAACTACATCGGTTGATATCCCCAAGAAAAGGACCCGTGATATAGTTAATCCCACGTGTCTGTGGCATTACCAACTTGGCCATATTAACATATATCGTATCACAAGGTTGGTAAAGGATGGTCCTTTGGATTTTCTAATTGTAGAAGATCTTCTGACTTGTGAACCTTGCCTTCAGGGTAAGAGGACGAAACGACCATTTAACGGTAAGCCTAAAAGATGTATAGGCACGCTTGACCTTATACATACTGATGTATGTGGTCCCATGAGTGTTATGACACATAACCAGCACGTTTATTTCATAACATTCACCGATGATTATTCTCGATATGGTTACGTGTACGTAATGAGATACAAGTATGTATCCTTTGAAAAGTTTAAGGAGTTCAAACAAGAGGTCGAGAAATAGTTAGGGAGAGAAATTAAGACCCTTTGATCGGATCGAAGTGGCGAGTATCTCTCTGACAAATTTAGGGACTACTTGAAGGTCAACGGGCTAGTATCACAGTTAGCTCCTCCTGCTACACCATAGATAAACAGTATTTCAGAGAAGAGGAATAGGACCTTATTGGATATGGTCCGGTCACTTCTCATACACTTAGACTTACCCACATCCTTTTGGGGTTATGCATTAGAGACTGTGATTTACGTGCTGGACTCTAGTAGATCCGCTCCCTAGGGTAAAAGAAATTGGTTGCAAATGGATCTATAAGAGGAAGAAGGGCCCCGATGGAAGGTTGAGACCTACAAGGCTCGTCTGGTGGCGAAAGTGTACACTCAGAAAGAGGGCATCGATTATGAGGAAACTTTTTCGCAAGTGGCAATGCTTAAATCCATTAGGATTCTACTAGCTGTAGCAGCATACCATGATTACGAGATTTGACAAATGGATGTCAAAACTGCGTTCCTGAATGAAGATCTTACTGAAGATATCTACATGTAGCAACTGCAAGGTTTCATAGCTGCAGGTCAGGAACACATGGTATGTAAATTAAATAGATCCATATATGGACTTAAGCAAGCTTCTAGGAGTTGGAACATCCGGTTTGACTCTACTGTCAAAAGGTTTGACTTTGAGCAGAATCCGGATGAGCCCTATGTTTACAGGAAATCTAGTGGGGATAAGGTTACGTTCTTGGTTCTGTATGTGGACGACATTCTACTCATTGGAAATGATGTAAGAACGTTGACTACAGTGAAAGTATGGCTTTCACAGCAATTCTCCATGAAAGATCTTGGAGAAGCTTCCTATATACTGAGTCTTCGACTCTATAGAGATAGATCGAAGAGGATAATAGGATTATCCTAATCTGCTTACATTGACAAGATAGTCAAGAGATACAGCATGGAGAACTCCAAGAAGGGAAATATTCTTTTCAAGCATGGAGTCACTCTCTCCAAGGGGATGTCTCCCAAGACGCCCGAGGAGATTGAGGGCATGAAGGACGTTCCCTATGCCTCAACCGTAGGAAGCATCATGTATGTCATGTTATGCACTCGTCCTGACATTGATCAGGCAGTGAGTGTGGTAAGTAGATTCCAGGCCAACCCAGGGTAGGAGCATTGGACTGCTGTGAAAAACATACTTAAGTACCTTCGAAGGACAAAAGAGTTTTGTCTGATATTCGATGGTAGCTCACTACAGATCCAAGGGTATACTGATGATGACTTCTAGTCAGATCCATATGATAGAAAGTCTAAATCTAGGTATGTTTTCACGATAGGATCGTGTGTTGTTTGCTGGAAAAGCAGCAAATAGGGGTCCACAACGGATTCCACAACCGAAGCCGAATACATTGCCGAAAGTGAAGTTGCCAAAAAAAGTCGTATGGATGAAGAAGTTCATTCATGAATTGGGAGTAGTTCCATCTAGCACATCACCCATTCCGTTGTTGTGTGACAACAATGGAGATATCGCTCAGGCTAAGGAGCCACAAGCCCACTCAAAGTCAAAGCACAACGAGAGGAAGTACTATATATTGCGGGAGATAATTGGAAACGGGGATGTCCTGATTCAGAAGGTAGCATTAGCGGAGAATGTAGTAGACCTATTGACTAAGCCATTGACACAGAAAGTGTTTGAGAAACACGTGGAAAGTATGGGACTCCAGCTTATACCAGATTGGACCTAAGTGCAAATGGGAGCTGTTAGACAGTGTATGCCCTTAGCTCCAATCAGAATGATGTACATTATGACATTTATTGTAAATGAATAAAGTACATATTTGATTCATGTTATTGTGGTATGTTTCTGTGTAATACCCTTAAACTAGACACATATGAGACTCGTGTTAGTTTAGAATCTTCACAACCGTTGGATTGATCTGGGGAGATCTATCCTACCAAGGCTGACACTGATGTGCCGCCAAGTTGGTTGAGATAGCCTATCTCAACTGCTAGGGTGAGACACGAGGTACATGCAGTGTGGGTTTACTTGAAACCCTGAACTAGACCAGAATTCCAGTATTGCCCTAGACCTTGGAGATTAGTGGGCAAAACTGGAATGTTACACCTGACCCCTAAACTCGATTATGATACTGCACTAGGTGTCGGATTGGGTTGTCTTTGATATGCCAATCAATGAGATCCTTAGAGTGGATCAAAACCTGGGTATATTGGGACAGTCCGAGAATTCATCTGAGTGGGTGATCATAGTTACAGGATCAGCCCCTTTGTCAGACAAAGTGAAAGATCGGGGATGCATTCTCTCTAATAGAAACCAAAGTTGCCGGCAGCCGATTTCAATCGTTGAAATTTGTTTTGCAAAATATATTTATATAGAGATATACATATATATTACGGTTTCAAAATGTTTGCAAAATGTTTTAATTCCCGGGATCCATGTGAGTAGAGAGTGCAGCACTGTACTTTGCAGTCGAGGGAGAGGTCCTCTCTTGCCAAGCAGTGTTTGATCATTCTGGACTGAGAGGTTAAGTGTAAGACCATTAAGGGTAATAGTTGATGGGTTAATCTTGCATCTGCCCACAATCCTTGGGTTTTTATAAGGTGACTTGGCCTAGGGACCACTTAGTGTAAGTGTTGGGCCCATTAAGAGCCCATTGTGATGGGCTTAGGTGTTCACTGTCTTTTTCAGTGAATTTGGCTAGGCCTTGTAACAGAGGCTAGGCTGAACCCATGTGGCTAATGTGTAGATCAATGTTTGGGTCCCACGCCATATAAGGATACCCAACTGGACAACAGTTTGGAAGTTAAGTGAGCACACAGACTTAATGGGCCTAAAGCCCAATTCGAACTTGTTTAATTTGATTAATTCAAAGAGGGGTGGATCTGGGATTTAGATCAACAGATAGGATAAGGAGTTATCCCTATCCACTCAAAGAGTCCAAATCCAAATAAAGATTTGGATTATGAAACTCTTAATAAGATTAGGAGGGTTGATCTTTATCTGCAGATAAGATAAGGGATTATCCTTATCTCTTAAAGAGAATCCAGATCCAAAGAAAGATTTGGATTAAGAAACTTCTAATGGGATTAGGAGAACCTCTCTTTAAGGCTATAAATAGAGGAGGAGGGCAAACCCCAATTCATTCAATTCAAATTATAGATACAAGAGAGAAGACAACTCCAGTAAGACCGATGCCATCTTCTGCTCTTGCCTTCTTCTCCTGCTGCCGCCATTGCCAGTTCGTTCTCCACCTGTAGGAGTGATCAAGAAGTGTTCTTGATATCAGTTTTTGGTGAAAAACTAATCTGAAGTCGTGCTCACTCACCATCCATTGAATTCTTGCTGAAGAATTCGGTTCTTGGTGAAGAACCACCCGCTGATTCTGCTCCACCCTACGCTGTGTCATCTTCATTGGGAGCAGTCTTTAGCGTTTTCCTTAGGCGTGAACACCTTCATTGGGAATTACTATTTCTCCGTATCAGGTATATCCCTCTCCTACCATTTGGTTTCAGATCTAGTCTGGTTTTCGTTTCAAGATTGATCCTTGAAAATGCAGTTTTCTAAAACAGGAAATGTGATTTCACAGATGGGAGAGAGAAATTTTTGAAATTTTGCCCTATCTACCTACAGGGTTTGGCTATCCATATGATGGATCTCTTATCCCTTCAGTATAGAAACTTTCTTTGTTAAAATGCTTCTAAGGAGTATTCCTCAAATATAGACATGTGAAAATTTTCAATTTTTGCAGTTTTTACTCTTAATTCTCTTTTCAATTTGGGTGGGTGTAGCCTCACCCATGGATTACTTTCCCTGCAAATGCCTCTTTTATTTAACAAGTTTATTTAAAATTTCGTTGTAGTTACAAAACTATTCCCACTTGACCAATTGTCTTAGGCCAGATCTGAAAAGAAGCGAATCTGGAAATGTAATCCAAGGATATTCCTTCTTAGAACATATGGGGGCAGTAAAATTTAGAGTCAAGAAGGTCACAAGCCTACCCTTGAGAGAAGATAATCTAAGTGGAGAATGCCAAGGAAATCGGTGTAGAGTTACTAATTCTAGAATGGGTGTTTTTGTCATTGTATCTGTGAAAAAAATCATGGTTGGGTGTGGACTCCAAAATATCGTATATGGTAAAAAATCATGGTTTGGTACTTTCCATGGTTGATTGTTAATCCTGTGCTTCACTACTTTTTCCGAAACTCTACATATTACCATTGAAAGCTTCTCCGCTGCCCCTGCACCCTGCACCGCTGCAACTCTCCACCAGTAAGTTTCTTTCCGCTCACTGTTTCTCTGTTTCACATTACTGTTTCTCTATTTCACTCTTTCTGTTTCACATAGATTCATACAACCTGATGAATGTTAGCTCATTTCTCTCCACTTGCTAGTATGAATGTTAGCTCAGGAAAAACAGCCATCTGCCATAAAACCAATGTTCTTTCCTCTGCCCTCTCCTCCATCCATTGTTCTTCCTTACTCTTATTGAGAGCTGATTATCCGACACATTTTGTATTCCTTGTTATCAGCTCATTTGTTTGATATCTTCCCGTTTGAATCATCTTTTGATACTTTCCTTTGTATCAGTTAACAAGAAAACCGCATGATGAGAAATAATTAAATCTTGAAGACATTTGCAATCTTCAACCACACTACCTTCTTCTTGAGTTGT
Organism: Nelumbo lutea; assembly: GCF_056320005.1. Lineage (NCBI taxonomy): Eukaryota > Viridiplantae > Streptophyta > Magnoliopsida > Proteales > Nelumbonaceae > Nelumbo > Nelumbo lutea. The sequence goes on from NC_142688.1 coordinate 37,683,173, forward strand.
CACTAGGTGTCCAGGCATTGGTATTGCCATTACAATGCCTTGAGCTTCCTACAAAGTACAACATAGATGCATGGATTGAGAAATAAACACCCTTCCAAATGTTTGGACATGTCAATGAGCCCAGCCGATTTGAACTCCACACTCGATGCTTTGGCGTACTTCACCCCTAGACCCTCCCTGGATGGCACGAAGAATGCTCTATTTATCGAGACGAGATCTGCTCTTCACAAATGGGCCCTTCACATGCACATCCGCCATGCATTGGGAACATCTCCCATGAATAATAATTAAAAAGTAGTCGATAAGTTTCCAATACATGGTAGGATGTGTGCGTGAGAAGCTTGTGAGGCGCCAAGTATGAGAAGCAGATGCGGTCTCCCATTTACCATTTTGTCACCCTCCGTCCTCTAGTTCTAACTCGTCCACTCGCCCTCATCTATATCCACCCGCTTTGTCACCTGCTCCGACCCGACCCACACCACAAAGTGCGCGTTAGCAAAAACACGGCAATAGGGGCGCATGATATCGATAAATCCTTAATATTGTAGTCTGTAGTACTGTTACTACTGTACTCGTCAAAAAAAAAAGTACTGTTACTATCCGGGTTCAACGGCACAATGTTGCAGTTGTCCGGACTGTTGATGGTGGTATTGGCACTACCGCCGATTGCGTACATCAGCCATTGCGTGAAATCATTGTTAACGATGTGGATGTAGCCACGCCTACACCTGGGCATTCTCTGTATGAGCCCCTCACTGAAGTGATTGAACGCAATGGTCACTTGCATCCCAATATCCAATGGATACTCGTAGTTGTGTCCAAGCAACATTGCATCATTGTGATGGGAAAAGTAGTTGTTGGATAATGGTAATCCCGGTGGACCCCATGATGGCATCAATCAGACCATCCGTTTAGTAGGACAGCAAGCAATGGTCACTTGCATCCCGATATCTAGCGGATATCTCGTTGGGTGGATGCCGAAAGTGACTGTAACTAAAAAGAGCTTTTAGCTCTTGTTTTTTCCGTAAGGCTTCATTTGGTTTCTGAGAATATTTGGGTGAGATGGGAATAGATAGAATGATATGTGATGGGATGGAAAATTGTAAAAAATTAAGTTTTCATTGTTTGGTTTTATTGAGATGGGATGGGATGGGAAAATGTAAAAAAGGGTGGCCTTCGTCTTCCTTTTGACCAAACAGAGCGGTGACTGGGAAGATAAGCGGCGGATCTAAACCCATCTCCGGCTTCCCTCTCCACTCTCTCTCCCTGATCTTCTTCTCTCTTATCCTTCTTCTTCCCCTCTTCTCCCATTGTCTCCTCTCTCTGTTTTGTCATCGCTGTTGCAAGTTGTAGCGGTTGTAGATCTGCACATCCCCCTTCTTCTTTGTTTTTCTGTCTCCACTACTTTGCCTCGCTACCTGGTTCGCTTTGCCTATGCGTCACTGCTGCTTGGTTCACCCCGGTTTTCCATAGATCTAGTGAAGACGGGAAGAAGGTAAGAGAGAAGAGAGAAGATGATCGTTTTGCCTTTGCGTCACCGCTGCCTAGTTTGCTTCGCTGCTACCTGTTTCTTCCTGGTTCACTGCAGAGCTAGTGAAGACGGGAAGAAGGTGAGAGAGATGAGAGAAGAGGAAGATGGTGGTTCTTTGACTTCTTTCAGTTGTACCAGTGTTTTTTCAAAATTTTCCATCGAGGTCTCATGGTTTTGGTACAACCCTAAATCCATAATTTTGGGATCTGACATCTCACACATCTCATCCCTCTCTTTCCCTCAAAGGAATATTTCATTTTTCTCATCCCCGTCCCAAAAACCAAACGGAGCCTAAATGACTTTCTTTCCTAGTTGTAGTAGTAGAGGTGGTAATGAATGAAAGGTTGGCGATGACAATGATAGCTTGTGAGTTTACTCTTGTACTTGTAGAAACAGAGGGTAGAAAGCAACAACATCCCTCTTTTGAAGACTCCTCTCTCAATCCATGTCGACCTTTGATTCCTCCATGGCTCCTCCACTTCCACAACCGCCTTCGATTTCAAATCCTTCACGGATTTTCGGGATTCATTTTTTTATCTATTTCAACTCCTTCCCACAATTGTCGCGACCTCTGTCACCGTCGAACCAGTTGCTTACTGCTACTGTTAACAACTTAAGAGAAAAACAGGGGGAAGAAACGATAGAAATGTGGAGCATCTTGACCTGGTACTGAGGAATAAGACCCATAGAGGGAATAGAATTAAAGAAACAAAACGGCAATAGGGCCGGTGAAGGGGAATAAGAGAGATCGGGAGAAAGAGAGTGTGAGGTTGGGGAAGATGAACATTATTTTTCTCGGAATAGTTATTACAAGGGTAGTATAGAGATTAAAAAATGTTATAATAGCCTTTTTGGACGGAAGGTTAACGAAAGGGAGTCTTTATCTCATAATCATAGTACAAGGGTTCTTTGTTGCAAAACAAAGTACAGGGGGGTCTTTGTCACAAACCCCATAGTACTGGGGGGTCTTTGTAATTTACCCTAATTATTAATTAGGTTCTGTTATTTACCGATAAGTAAGTTTGTGAAAGTTGGCCAATAAGTATTTTTTTTTATTGATTAACTTTAAAATATTCTTTTTGCATTAAGTACTAGGCCCTATCGTAAAATCAACTTCACTTAGAAAAACTTACCCGTAGGACAATTTTACCCATTTTAATATTAGCTTTTTGTGGATAAAAATGTCGCTTTATTACTTATTTGGAAATCGTAAGAATCAAAAGAACATGGAAGTGAATTTACCCAATAAATGAGTGCACTTACCCTGATAAGTTACAAAGTTATAAACAAGCAAGGCCATAATGTTATCTAGATTCTCCTCATATTTAATTAAACTCAGGATCCGTTTGGTTCACAGGAATAGGGGTCTGAAATCGGAATCGAAATCCAAATCTAATTATTGCAACTACAATATTCTTTTTGCATTAAGTACTAGGCCCCATAGTAAAATCAAATTCACTTATCTACTAAAGCTTACCCATAGGACAATTTTACCCATTTTAATATTAGCCTTTCATGGATAAAAATGTCATTTTGTTACTTAATTACTTGGAAATCCTAAGAATCAAAAGAACACGGTTATGTGAATTTACCCTGATAAATGAGTGCACTTACGCCGATAAGTTACAAAGTTACAAACAAACAAGGTCTTAATGTTATCTAGATTTTCCTCATATTTAATTAAACGTAGGGTCCGTTTGGTTCACATGAATAGGGGTCTGGATTATTGCAAACGAAATCCAGATTCTAATCGGAATCTAAAACCTCCTTTGAAATTTGGTAATTGCAATCACCTCCCTTGAACTTTTTGACACAGTTATAAGTAGACTCCCATCATTAGAATCCTCTAACAAGAGGCATGAAAATGTCCAAAGTACCCACGCAATTACTATTGAGTAGTATTTAGAAAATTGGATCAGATTGACCGGTTGGAAGAACAGTAACCCAATCATATTTTTAAAAAATTGGCCAGTTTTTTTTAATCTTTTTTAACACATAAATGCAAATTTATAAAGGTAACTTTGCATTCAGATGTCCAATTGGGGTGATTTTTTTTTCTATTTTGGATAACTTTTTTATATCTACGTATAAAAAAATGCCTTTTTGTTTCAGATCTTAATATTAACATAAAAAAAATTGAACTAAAAAAAAAAAAAAAAAAAATATATATATATATATATATATTATAGAAGAATATAATTATATATTTTGAATATATAATTATAATATGCGATTTATAATGTATTATATATTATATATATAAATTATACAGACACACATACACAAATATATTTTCCCTAACGCAGCTCCTAATTCTTTAAACACTTTAACCCGCCACACCCGGTACCTCTCAGTCACCTCCACCCTTACGAAACTAGCTGACTACCTACGAATAAGGACAAACCTCCCATTAAAACGATACTGCTTTAAGCCAGGACATGAACCACCTCCAACTCGGAACCCAGTAAGAAAAGGAAACGGCCTCCCAATAACTCTCTAATTAACCTCTGGATGAGTGCTACACTGCCATGCATTCTTCACCTAACAAGAAACCTCCTTAACAGACTTGGGGTCCGGCCATCTCTCCAACCACACACCGATTAAGAAAAACCAACCAATACTCCTCAACCCCCTGTCCCACGACAATGACCGTCATGGAACCATTTTTCACCTGAACTCTCGCCTCACCATTCTCTTGGACACCTAAAGCCGTTGCCAAAACTATTTTCCATCAATAAGTAGTACCTGTTAAAAAGACCAAGTAGACATCTCTGCTTCGCTCATAGGGTTAATCAAGCATAGAAACAAATATGGATAGCCATTAAAACATGGAACAAAACAACCAACATTGTTCATAATAACAATGAATATAGTGCATGTATGCAAGTAAAAGCTTATATTAGCTACAAAGAATGCTTTATATGGCAAGGTATCAACCAGCTGGTTGGTAAGGTATATATAAGGAATATTTAGGGTGTATTCTTTTTTCGGATTTTGAGAGGGAGGAAAGTTGGTAAATAGGATTTTGGTTTCCATTGACAAAGAATCTCATGTTCATTTTTCAGATTTATGTGGGATTAGGGAAAGTTTATTTTCTTGGGCATCACTTACCTACCCATCTCCTAGGTGGATAAATAACTTTTCCACTTAGGGGAAAAGTTGCTAACACTTGAATGGGACAAAAATGCCCCTTTTAATAATGGATTTTTATGACTAAAATGGTCATTACCTTATTTACTTAGGAAATAAAAGAAAATGGGTAAATGAACTTACTCGGGTAAGTGTTTCCCATGAAAAAGTTACCCACGTAATTACATTTACCTGTATAAGTAACTTACTGAAAAGCAAACAGGGCCTTAATTATAACACTTCCTCTACCACATGATAAAACAAATCTCCTTTCCAGAAAAATAAAAAACTTCAACCGCTGAAACATGAGAAAGTTGGATAGTGAATACACACACAAAAAAAAAAAAACTATGAATTCTACTGAATGTGTTTGTGTTTGAGAGAGAGATGGAGATATATATCACCTTAGACAAAGAGCGAATTGACAAATTAACTCTAATTCTTAGTCGATTGACAAATGCTTGTTATATGAAATATAATATAATATATCATTATACTCATGCATATTTCTCTAAAATTTTCTTTCAGGGCTTTGTGAACTATGGGATTTACAAAGATTGTATCTTTCTGATAATCAAATTACAAGCAACATTGCTCCTTGGATTTTCAACAACCTAACTTCACTAGAGTTGCTTGATCTTTCAAATAACCAGTTTTCTGGAGAGCTCTCCTTCTCTATCTTTGCTAATCTCTCCCAATTAACCAAAATTGATCTTTCCAACAATTATAACTTGGATGTTGATACTGAGTCACCATCTTGGATTCCATCTTTTCAACTAAATTATTTAAATCTAGACAATTGCAACCTCAATAGGAAGAGTCATAATATCTTTCCAAATTTCCTCTCCACTCAATACAAGTTAACAGCAGTGTCTTTAGCTAATACCTCTCTTCAAGGAACCATTGCTCTCTGGGTTGTTGTACAATAATACTTCACCAAAACACTTGTCCTTAAGGGGAAACCATTTAGTTGGCCAACTTCGAAAACTGCCTTTCCAAAATGAAACAACAAGACTGACCTTTCTTGACATTTCTGACAACCAAATCAAAGGGCAGCTTCCTACAAATATCGGTGACTTCTTTCTCGGCCTACATTTTCTTAACATGTCAATGAATAAACTTGAAGGCAAGATTCCGTCTTCGTTCGGTAGGATGTGGCAATTACAAGTGCTAGACTTGTCTAACAACTCCCTAATAGGAGAAGTATCCAATGGATTATCCCAAAACAAAACCTTCTTATCACAATTAATCTTATCAAACAATAAGTTGTGTGGTATGCCAATATTTTCCAAAATGGATAGATTAGTTGATTTACATCTTGGAGGAAATTGCTTCACAAAACCCATCATAATCAATGCATTAAGTGCCCTATCTCTTTACATACTGATCTAAGTGGAAACAATCTACTTGACTATCTTCCAAATTTTCTTCCACATTTGGGTCTACTATTAAGAGGAAACCATTTTTTTGGCCAAATACCAAAGTCATTATGCCAAATGACAAAGTTGCATAACTTAGATTTTTCAAATAACTAATTGTCAGGGAGCATTCCTTCTTGTCTCAACAACATTACATCATGGAAAGAAAAATCTGCAGTTCAAAATTTTCCTTTTTATTTTGATCAAGGCTCCCACATCATGAGTGATGTCAAAATTAATTTTTTCACAAAGGGTAACATGCTCACTTACGAAGGTGATCCTCTAAGATACATGACCAGAATTGATTTGTCAAAGAACCAATTAACAGGTCATATTCCAATTGAAATAGGAGACCTGAGAGAACTACCCTCATTAAACCTTTCCAATAATTTTCTGATAGGCCATATCCCTGAATCCTTTCAAAATCTAGTACAGTTGGGAAGTTTAGACCTTTCTCATAATAAACTAGAAGGAAGGATCCCACATAGATTAGCCCAACTCAATTTTCTTTCTACTTTTAGAGTGGCCTTCAATAACCTCTCAGGTAGGATTCCATATGAACATCAATTCCGCACTTTTGATGAGAATAGTTATATTGGTAACGAACTCTGTGGACTGCCATTGCAAATCAATCGTTCAGCATTAGAGAACCAATCATCAGGACTGATGTCAACAGCGATGCAGGCAGGAAGAATTGGCGTCTGAAGTACTATGGAGTCATTGATGGGTACACTGACAGGTGTAGGGAATGGTTATTGGGATTTTAGTTTTATGCATAGAATTGTTTTTAATTTCCAATATAGACTGTTTGCTTTTAAATTTATATTTTTGAACATGATAGATATATGGTGGTTCTCATTTATTGTTGTCCATATTTTATTTGATAACTAGTAGAGCTGTCAATTGGACGGTTTTGGATAGGATTCAAACTTATTCAAATCTTATTAAATCGGTTTTGGACAATCCATTATATTTATTGGCTTGGGCCAACTCAAAATAAAACCGTCCTTATTATTATTCATTTGAGTCGGTCTAAAACCAAAACCCAACAGTTGAATCACCATCTCACCAAACCCTATAGATTTGATTCAAAGCGAAACCGTTAGTGGTATTTGAATATACTTTGGAGCTGTGCTTATCTTTGGAGTTCTGCAGCTTTACCGGACTGGAAGCCCTAACGAAATTGCTTAGTAAGGATGACGAAGATGGGAGAACAGATTTGGCTTAATGGAAGGGCTAAGGGGAAAGGAAAGAGAGAGAGAGAGAAAGAAACATGATTCAAGGTTAGGCCTAACGTTGAAACTACATCACAGCAAAGCAAAAGATGTGTGCTTTGGACCCACTGTATGACCCATAAAGGCAATAAGTAAATAAATAAAAACACTTTAAGAAATCGAATGAGCTGATAAACTGGAATTAAAGCATAAGCAGCTCAGATTCATCCTTTGACTGATTCAACCGGGTTTGATTGTGGCATCAGCTTGGTTGATTCCATGGATAGAATGGTATACATAAATAAAGTTAATTTGAAAACTTCACCATTCAATAATGGTAATGGTACGTTTTGACTGAAGACAATAACCAAGCAATTCATATTTGTGAAGCAAAAAGGTCTCGGTCCAGTTGAACTGGTTAAACCAGAAAATCGAGTTCACTTTTCACTTTTCAAAACATTGGGTTGGATATGATTCCTATTATGGTCTGGAGTTCAATCCCTCCGAGATTAATTGGCCCTAACCAACAAGCATCAGAGGGTTTCGCAGAGAAAAGTGGGCAAGTCAGAATTGGAGCCTGAAATGGAAACTATTTCTCAAATTTAACAAGATCATAAACCCAAAGAGACCAAGTGAATACAAACAGTTTGGCTGGTTCTTCAGTTATTGGAAGAGTTCAGCTTTCTTATTGCTTGAAATGCTTCATGTTTGATTTGTAGTATCATGTCGATTAGCTTGATTTTATGAACCGCAGTCCAGACTACAAAACCAGATTCTTTGGTGGGTTCCATTCCTATGGGCCCAAATTATTGTTGGTAGACATAGGCCCACAAGTGAAGTTTCATGGATGGTGATAGGACTGCAACTTGGGTTGGGTTAGTCTGAACCCGATCTGAAAAGGTCGATATGAGTTAGGGTTGAGGGCTTGAGCAACCTGATTTCATTTTTATATGTATAAATATTATGTAAACATTTTTTTTATATATGTAAGTACTTATCTATATATGTATATATGCATGTGGCATATATGCATATGTGAAACTATGCTTTTATTAATATATTTATTTATTTATATACGCATGTATATATATATATATATATATATATCAATGAAAAGGTAAAATTTTCAAAAGCATAAATAACTATGTCTTTATACATATGATAATGCTAAAACTGAATTAACCTTCAATAAATATAGAAAATAAGAACATTAGACAAAATGAAATAGAAAAATTAGACTAACATGAACCCAATCCTAAGGTTGGGTTAGAGTTGAGCTCAACAAGACCGAGTCCAGCCCAACTTACACCCCTACACGTGGCGTTCATGTCTTTGGAATGGTCAAAGTCATGGACTTGATATAGCTTACGAATACAAGGTGTTTCCAAAACATTTCAAAATTTCATCTACAGTAGATTCTTGGCCACAATGTTGAAAGTGATGTCGCCTGACATGTTTAGCAATGGGTACCACACTAACTACCAAACAGGGCCCTTACAATCAATCAACAGTAGAAAAAGGTTCATAACAAAAGAAGCAAATACATAATTGAGTGAAGAGGTGGCTGCTTAGTTTTATTAGCTTTATTAAACCGTGAATTATTTACATAAAACAAAGGACGTAACCTTCTATATATGCAGATCTGAAGTGGAAGGATTCTTATCCTCAAGTTAATTGGTTTGCAGGCCCATTTACCTGTACCTTGCAAACAATTCATGACTGGAATGGGCCTTTACGTCAGTTCCAATTTCTGGGCCTAGTGCACCTCTTGCATCCTTGTGCCAACTCTGTCCTGTCTTACCCAGCTTTTCAAATTAACACACCCTAGCTAAAAGCCAAGCAGTAAGAGTGCAAATCAGGCACTGGGTCTAAATAATTTCCACTGCATCAAGCTATGCCCCTCTCAAAATTTAACAAATATTCAACCGGGGCATACAAGTCCAATTAAACCAAAATAAATCAAACAAGACTCAAAATGAACTTCCATTAAAAATTTTGAAATCCCGCCCTCTAATTGCAATGTTAACTACCTATACCCTTGTTAATTTTTAAGTAGAGGTAAGTAAATTGGCGACTCTTGCAAAAAAGAATAAACCCACATTTATTCTCTAGAATTAGTGAGTCTCATGGAAAAGAACGATTATCAGATGACTCATTTACTTGACAAAATAACACTCTCCTCAAACTTGGATAAATTATTTATTTATGACGTCGAAAATCACTAATATGTGATGGAACAATATTATACCTTCAGTAATGTTTTTTTTTTTGGATAAATCAATTATTATACACTTTTATCCGGAGAAAAAAGAACACATAAATGTTCTTATCCAATAAATATTTTCCGGAAAATACTTGCCCAAATAAATGAATTTATCCAAATAAGTCATTTACTAATACACAAATGAGGTCATAATATTTTTTTTTTCTCAATGGTTTGAGACCTCTCACCCACAACCCATTGACTATAATATAGGTCCAGTTCCAAGAAAAATTGAAATGCAAAATAACCATTATAAATTAGATCATTCATATTCTCCCAAAAAAAAAAAAAAAAACCATTCTCAGGAAATGAAACTAGAAGTGAACACAACTAGCGGGTGCAAACATGATTGTCATATTTTTCAGGTCATAAATGACCTGCATATTCTGGTGGAAGAGGTTTCCGAACACCGATAATCCATTTATCGGAGATGGCACAAACGCTATACATTTTGTTCCTCCTTCTTCCGTGACGTAGTTTTGCTCCGGCACTGTAAAGTCCACTCCTCCTAAAAAGTGAAGCGTCAGGCTGGGTGGGTTGTCGCTCCACCGGGACCGGAGCTGTTTATCGGCACAGAATCCTTTACTTCCTAAGAACACATTTCCATCCCGTGGCAGTATTTTCATGTCGTCTGCGATGTATGTCCACACAATATCCAAAACCTTCCCGTCATATTGAGCCTGTTGGTGCAAAACAAAATAGATGAGTTTTCGCCTTAATGCAACCAATTTTAGTTTTATTGAAAATTTGCAGTTAAAGTAAGAATCCGGATTTCGTCGTCACAAATTTGGTCCTAGGGATGTAAATGATATCCGATTATCCGATTTCGAATTCAATATTCAACGTAATTGGATTGAATTCAAATGGTTCGATAAATTTAGGGGGTATTCTGTAGTGTATATGAGAAATTGGTGAATATAGCACCGCAGTTCACAGTTGTTCTGAACTGTGGACAAACTATGTGGATTATATTAGTTCACATTCACAATGACATTCTATAGGCATGGTGTGAACCAATCCACACCATACTTTTTGATTCCATATATTTCATATACATTTTATAAATGACCTTATACAATTAATCATAAATATCTAATTTTTGTATTTTATATGATAAATATATTAAAAAATGCATCAATAAATTAATATTAACCAATAAATATTAATTTTTTATAAAAGTAACAGTAAAATAATTAAAAATTAATTTTTTTAAAATATTATTTTATTGATAAAAATATTAAAATTTTATAAAAATTAAAAAAATAAGTAAAATAATTAATATCAATAGGTGGACAGGTGGTGGAGAATTGCAGTGGTGGAGAGCTTCAGCAGGCGGGCGGCAGAGACCTCCAATAGTAAAATGTGAAATAAACAATATAAGATTTCAGCCTTTCAAAAAGTATGAAGAAGAAGATAAAAAATAGACTATGAACGGGCCATATCCACGAATTTTTCCCATTGACGCTAAATTGAGATGTATCCACAGGCAGCCGAACGAATATTCATCCCGTAGACGGTCGCATCCATGGGATGATCACGGTGTTTAACACCGCCTTAATGGTGGAATTCCATTTATATATCATACCGATTAATTTATTGAATTCGAATTTATATTCATCCTATTTGAATAAAATTCAAACTTGATTATTATATAAATTTAATATGTTTTAATAATAAATACGATATAATATATATTAATTTAAATTTAATAGTGGTCAGATGCCCATCATAAAGTGACATTTCAGCCAAAAAGGCTGCAATGATGTCACCTACTCGATTACTCCTCAATAACCCCTCTCTCTCTTTCCCCTCCCTCTCCTTCCATTTCATTTCTCTTGCTCCTTCCCTCTTCCTCTCTCCCGTTAGGGCACCAAGCAACCACTGTTCAATATCTTCTATTTTAATGTCTTTTATATTTTCAAGTTCCAAGCACCAAACATCAAGCAACAACAAATGATCCATCTTAGCGCCTTTGTTAAACTTTAGTTTAGGTTTTTTACTTTACTTGGTTTCTTTTTTTTTATTCATGTCTTGGTGCTGAAGTTTATCTTGTTCTATGTCTTGTTGTAGATGTTGCATATCTCTTTTTAGTTTTATTTTTACAAGACACAGGGCATGAAGCCATGAACAAAACTAATGATGCAGGGATCTTTTTCCATTTTCCAAAGAAAATGGAAGTAATTGGTCGAATTTGAATTAAATCAAATATTTGATATTTTAATCGATTTCAAATTCTGTTATTGGTTTTGAATATCCAATGGATATTTAATCGAATTTGAAACATCTTTATAATTGAATTGAATTCGAATATAAACTAATTCAATTCAAATTTGTTCCATTTATAAGCTTATTTGGTCTTAACACCATCCCCATAACCTTTACTGTCGTGTATTAGAAATATATTCGCATGAAGATAAATATACAAGTGCAGAGATGTTCTACAAGTGTTGTAAAGACAATGTGAACATTAATTTTGTGAGGACAAAATCCAATCTCTAGCATAAAGATTTGGTCTAATAAGCACAATATGGTAAGCACGTTCAAAGAGCATTTGATAAATTTTATGACAACTATTAAAAGTGGCTTTTAGTTGAAGGTATTTTTAAGGGACATGTGTCAAAAAAATTTTTAAGTATTCATTGAACTTATTTACAATGTTGTGCCTACCTGATCAAGACTATAATTAGACATCTCTTTATAGGGTGTAACTTGTCAAGTCACTTGGGTTGACCCAATTCAAAACCCTAACTCCACCTGATTTTTAATAGGGGGGGTTCATCCAAGCCTAACCCAATCTTCAGCCCAACCCAACTCTATTTTTTCCAATTGGATTGGGTTGATCCAACCCAAATTGCATTCCTATTTCTTACTACCTTGGATTGGTTTCCACTTTCCACCCATATAAAAAATTCCTAACTATGTGCCAACAAAAGTTATTTCTACATGAGAGTTAAGAGGGAATGTTATAAATGGTATTGAAACCATAGGGAAAATTCTTGATTAGTATCTTATACTTTGGGTGTAGAGCCATTTTGATCCCCAAACTTTAAAACATGATAATTCAGTATTCAAATTTTCAAAATGTGCCAATCCAATATCTATCGTTAACTAGCCCATTAACCAACCATTAAATAGCATTTAAAAAGACAAATGTTCTTTGAGTATCATCTAATTCTCTTTATCAACCATTCACATGTTGATAAAAAATTAACAGTCTCAAATCCTTTATATTCAAAAAAATTGGGGTCATTAGAATGTCCACTAAGACGTGACCCAACTTTCTTAAATAAAAGATGCAAGGATTTGGAACTCTTTATTTTTTTGTCAATATTTGAATGATTGATAAAGAGAATCACTCAAAGAATATTTGTATCTTTTCAAATACCACTTAACAGCAGATAATTAATAAATTAATTAATAATAGAAAGGTACGAGCGCGGATTCAGTGGACCCTTAGGTTCAGAGGGCGCGTGAACCCTCCAATAGGAGGCGTTCACGTCGACTCCTTTGAACCAATCTAACATAACAGACGCTATCGGTTATCTTTTATCCATCCGGTTGAACCGGACACTAAAAGACAAAAAACTAAAACTCATTCTAAAATTTAAAATTTCATTCGAAGTTCCCTCCCATCGGCTCTCGCCTTTCGCTTTTCGCCTTTTGCCGGAAAACCTTCGGTATGGTTTCCAGCGGACTGGCGCACTCCATCGGTAGCCGTAAAATCTCTCATCCAAGGACTGGCACACTCCATCGGTCTCTGCAGAACCAGGTTAGTCTCCTTCCACCGCAAATTTACCACCCATGCCCTTCTTCCTTCCCACCTACAGGAGTTCAAGCGATGCGTTTCTATGACCAAACATCATAAATCCACCTCAACTGTCGCCACCGCTTCCGTCGCCTTCATCTACGGCGACAAGAGTATTGCTTCTTAGCTCCGTGCCGACGGACGTTGATGAAACAATAGTGAGAAGAGAATTGGAGGTGTTTGGTGAGGTGTCTGGATCAACACCCATGGAGTAGTTCCCAATTCACGGATCGTTGGCGCTTTTCCATGAAACGAAGAGAAGAGTATTGCCGGTTCTGAGATTCAAGCTGGCTATCCGTTGGATCATCGAAACTCTGCCACAAGGTATTTCCAGTGTCGCCGGCGTCATTGCCAATACTCAGAATAAGATTTCCAGAATCCGTGAGATAGAAGTGGAATTACCCGATACAGCTGAAACATTCGTGGACTAGAGAGAATTTCCATTACCATCTAAAACCAACAGATTGCCGCTGTCTCCAATAGTAAAAACTCAGTTGGTATCTAAAACAGGATTATCTCTGTTTGCGACCCATACGACTGTTTGTACAGAAACCTTGTAATACCATATGCCGACATAACGATTCGTCGAGTTTACCGGACTGAAGAACCCCAACTGAAAGTTGTTTCCCGGAGAGATAATGGTTCCTCATTCGTTGTTTATTTTATTTTCACCAAAATCTATCGTGGCGTAATTTTATGGTTTTCGATTGATTTCTTGATTCTTATTCCGAGTTAGTTGATTCTATTTGCTCCTCTCCTCTTTCCCTCATCTATTACTGTTGGAATAGACTTGGTTGAATATTTACGCTTGGGGCAATCACGCATTTAAAGAGGTGGTCTTCTCACTATCGTTTGCAGGAAAATCGTCAGTTGTCTTCTCGCTGGCAGGGTTAGGCTCGGATATGGGAGAATGAGCGGGAGAGTTCTAATCGTTCAAAATGAGGTTCACACATTGGCCACCTGTTCAAAACGATAGTGAGAAGAAGACAGACAGTAAACCAGCAATGCGAGACAGATTAATTCAGTGCACCGGCAACAACGGGGGTCAACCAGGCGGCACCAGCGGCAAGGACAGCAGAAGGAGTTGGTGCCGCTCCCCAGAGGCAGCAGAGGGTGATGGCCGGGAGAGGGCAGGAGGAGTGATATTGTTTGCGCGGTGGTCGGAGAATGGGAGGGAGGAGTTTTTCATTTTTTGTCTTTTAGCGTCCGGTTCAACCGGATGGATATAAATTAATGTTAAACGGCCGTTATGTAAAGGTTGATTTAAAAGAGTCAACATGCACACCTCCTATTGGAGGGTTCACGCGCCCCGTGAACCTGAAGGACCATTGAATCCGGACTTCAGAGGTACTGGATTGGCACATTTTCAAATACCACTTATAGCATTGTCAAAAGTACACTACAGGGTACTGATCGCTAATTTTCCCTAAACTAAACAAAGCGCTTAGGAGAAGTAAAAGAATGGTACTTACTGGCTTCCCATATCAAAAATAACCCCTGCAGTCCGATTCGGCAATATTTGGAAAGCATCGGGAGGGAGAATCACTCGCCTGTTGCCAATGCTGAACCCTTCCAAGGCTACATAATAGTGTTGGGGGTCCGACGGGTTATCCACAATCGGGATTCTCACCGCCATGTTCCTTAATTTTGGTTTGAGCAGGGCGGCGTCCCCTAAAATAAGCGGTGTGACCCTTTCTTCATCCTTGCTGGTGGTCAAGCACACCGAGAATCTGCTGGCGCCAACTTGTCTGATCAAAGACGTATTCCCACGGCCCATCCCCAGCACGCCCTGGACGCTTCTCCAGTAGCGCTTCGACTTGGTGGTGTAGCCAAACACCAGATTGTATGAAGCATCCCCCATATGAAAGATGTCGGAAGCCATTTTACCACTCACACTTGTTCCATCTTCGTATCGTTGGCTGAACGTAGATGTGTTCCGGCACCCAAACTTGAGCTTATAGAAGCTCTTGCACAGAGAATGATTGCAAGGAAGGTTGTTCAGGGTAGACGACTCTCGTGGGTTGAAGGGGAACAAGTTGCGAGCTTGGAGCCATATGACACTGCTGCTGCTGCTCAAGAGAGCAGAGATGCGCTGTGGAGGAGTGCCGACGTATATATCCACAACGTGCCCCTTTGGGCCATACCGAACTACTGGTATTACTGAACCAGAGTTAGTATCCAGCCACCGAAGTACGCCGAACCCGACTATGTTGTCCACTCTAGTCACGCTGAATGCTATGATTATTAGAAATGCCATCAAAAGCGTGCACCGACTTTGGGTTGCCATGCTGATTGACGATTCTACAACACCATCAACGGTTATATTTACAAGAATTAATTAATAGAAGTGTTCTATGACTCCATTTAGGAAACGAAATCAGTGTGGATGGGATATTATCAACTACCTAGATGAACATAGATATCAATTATTTTTAACTAATTCTAGTGTTTGTTATTGATGGTTATCATTCCATGTGTGGAATTTATGAATGCACAAGAACTGGAGAAAATGTCGGTCGTTTAAATTTGACAGCACATAAGGGGCTTTCTCAATTTCTCCATATCACATTTAGTTCATGCAGACTTCTTATATAATAGTATTAATTGGTGCTGGATGCATTGCGGTTTGCGGGGAAGCCTAGTGGACGGCCTAGCTTTTGGCTGATGGCCTAAGGCTGTTGAATGTGGATAGCAATTATTATTCTTTTTAATTGGAGTCTAGGCCATGCCACCTGGATTGCTGTCCTAATTACTTTCCTTTAACACCTCTTTCCTTTTTATTTTCTATCCTTTGTTTATGCGGGCGAGTTGGGATTAACTGCATGCATTAGATGGCTGTGTTAGGCCGAGGATCTCTTTAACCCAAACCAAAGGAATTTTCCAATCAAAAGCAACACTATATTCATAAACTCTTACTGTAGGCAGCCTATTCAAATGGATCAGAAAACCAAGCAAATTCAAACTGTAGATATATTAAGGCTGCTTCGGGTTAGAAGCTAAAAAAACAATCAAATATGATAGCAAAGTTGCAATGGGAGATCTTACCGAAGAAAACCCATTACAGTCCTTCTTACATTCTGCAAAACTTGCTGTCAAAGAAGACATCTTAAGGTCGTTCTGAGTCGTCCTATTTTCTCCCAACCCAAGTACACCCCTTTGAAGAAGGCAGACCCCGTTGAACCGCTGTTGTGTTTGAACAGCGAAAACCCCATTTAATATAATATAGTTATTCTTTTTTTGGTAAAAATATACCGATTCACATGATACGATCGAAGTCTCCACTCACCACCACTAATTCTCTTCTTTGCTTTAAAAGTTTTCTGATTTTAGGATGGAAGAGAACTGGCAAGAATTGCATATTGAGATGGTTGAATTATATGAAACCATATGTCAATAAACCTTACTCCTGAAAAATAGCTTTGATTCTTGAACCTCATTCGTCAAGATATGGGGTATCAAGTGGTCATTCAATCATGGTGAAGTTTTATGGTCTATTCCCATATTCTGTTTGGGAATACGACTATGAAACCATTCGAACGCCACCCGGCCAGGATTTTGAATCTGATTTAGTCAAGACCTGTCAAACGGTCAAAAATTGTTGACTTGGTCAAGAACCGTTTGACTCGACCGGTTCAACCGCTGATCCATTCAATTGGCTTGTGAGTTGCACGCTCAATGTATGCAAACTTTCGGAGGTCATAACTTTGCACTCTTATGTTTGATTGGGGTGATTTATTTTTTTTTTTGTGTGGTTTTTCAAGATCTATGCGTTAGGTTCCTTGTCCTACTATTTTTGCAAAAAAAAACTTTTTTTATCCTAAAATTGCAATTTTTAATATTTTTATAAATAAAAAGAATTAAAAACTGAATTAAAAAAATATAAATTAAATATAAAAAATATATATAACATACCTAAAATATATTTATATATTATTTTTTGATAAAATATATATTTTTGCACATATACATACATACACGCATGCGCGCACACACACACATACTTAATACATATATATGATGACATGGCACGGTCTGAAATGTTCGACTGGCTGGTCGAACCAATGACTCGCGACCAAAGGCAAAAGCAGTTCGGCCTCCGGGTCAATTTTTAACATGGTTTTCAAAACCGGAGCGGACTAGAAAAATCGGTAACCGTTCATCCCCCGAGTTCAATCCGGTTTTGATAAAATCCCTTTTCTTTTGTATTTTCTGCAAACATATGACTGAATACATATCACTAAAACATTCTACTTTCTTATTTTTATGTTCTTCTGTATTTTTTTAGTATTTTTCTGTATTTGTTTGCAATTTTCTGTGTTTTTTTTTTATTTTTTCACAAATTTCGGTGCTTTCTGTAGTTTTTTGGATTTGTTTGTATTTCCTGCACATGTATGAGTATGACTCAACACATTCTAATTTATGTTTATTTTCTGTATTTTTTAGAATTTTTTATTTGTTCTTTTTTTGTATTTTCTATGTTTTATGTACTTTATTACTTTTTTATTTAGATAGTTTTATTTTTCTGTTTTTTTGTGTTTTTCTTGTATTATTTTTGTATTTTCTATGTGTTCTGTATTTTATTATTTTTGTATTAAGATAGTTTTATTTTCTGTATTTCTCTGTTTTTTATTTAATTTTATATTATTTTATAAATATTTTTTTAATTGATTTATGACATCATGGGTTGAACCGTTCGACCCAGCAAAACCAGAAAAAGATCCCCTGACTGGTTCTGTTTATGGGTCGTTTTTAAAAACCTTGATTTTTAAAATATTGTATTCGACCTATTCAACCTAAACTAACTAGGTGGTCTGATTCAACCTATTCAGTTAATTAAGTACTTAAATATTTTCTGCTAAGAAAATAAGGAACTTCTGTTGTTTTATTATTAAGGAATTTTATTAATTGATAACTACTTTTTGCTTTTATTCCTGTGCATCGGATGGGCTATCGGAACCCATGTGATGCACAGGCTTTTTATTATGTGAAAGTAATTTTAAATTTCTGGGTAAAGCAAAAGTGTCTTGCTATTTTAGTTATGAACCCATGAAATAGCAATGGATCCCCCACCAATAAACATAAACGATAAGCTTTACTCTTTGCTTCAATTTTCTTTTCAAGGACCTAGAATTAAAGAAACAAAGACGGAGGGAAAGCCAATGAATGAAGAAACATCCATTTTATATGACTAATATTTTATTTATTTTAATACTTTTATGTAATACTAATTTTATTAATTTAATTTTTTTAAATGCAATTATTAATAAACTTTTAATTTGTAGTAATTTTTACTAACTTTTAAATGCAATGTTATCCATTTATCTCAAACTCGAATGTTGTATGGCGTTTTCAGTACTAGGTCCAGACAACCCACTATCTCATATTTCCAATTGCCTAAAACCTCCCCCAAAACTAGGGGTGTAACCGTGCAACTTGGGCAGGTTGGGCTGGGTTTAAGGTCAGCCAACCCAGGCCCAACCCCAATTATTTGGCTTAAGGCATTGGCCCAGGCTTAGCCCGACGTCAAAATCTATCTTTCCAACCCAACCCAGGCCTAGAGCAGGATTTATTGTGATAATGTTGTTGTTGTATTTTTCTCAAAGAATAACAAGACAAGAATAGGGTCGAGACATCAAGTACCTCGTTATGAGGGAAAAGGGTTTAGGATTAGATTGTATCAGTAGAACATATTAGTTCTACACTCATGTTGGTTGATCCATTAGAGAAAGGACTTCCACCCAAGCTCTTTTTGGAGCATGTAGTGCGCATAGGGTTAGTGGACAGTTTTGATAAATTGGATTTATATTGGGTATAATGGTTTTTATTGACACCATTGTATGTGATCACAATAAAGTTATTGATTCTGATAAATATATCTCTATTTTTATCTCAATTTAAGTGTATACACATAACATAAGACAAAGATATGTGCATTGTGCTTAGGTTTTCTAACCATTGTATGCAGTTTGTTCATGTTGGTTTTGCTAACCTCTATAACCATTGATAGTCTTGAGTCAAATTGAGAGAACTCAAGTGACTTTGATGATGTGGGGATAGTCGTTTCAATTGAATGGATTCGGATACCCTTAGGTTTACCATACTGGGTCATTGATGGCCATATAAAGTTAAATAGAAAAATTCATCTCAACCAAGTGGGAGATTGTTAAAACTCATTCAACAAGTTCATAGTGGCTTGAGGTGAATCAGAAACCGGGACCCATAGTGTCTGTCTGGAGCTAATTGCTGAAATGTCAAGCTATTCTAGAAGCCCACCTAAGGCTCCCATTGAGAGAGGAACAACATGGTTTCGGATTTAATGGTTTGTAAAACAGAGGTTGATGGAGCCTCTGGTTTTTGCAATTCCTTAACCATGAAGGAAGACCCCTCTTTAGGCGGTTTGGGTTCTATAAATAGAACTCCATACACACACACACACACACACAAATCATCCATCGGTTGAGAGCAATTGTGACTAGAGAGAAGAGCCTCCCTTGTGCTTTATTTTCAGTTTTGCAGTTCAACAAGTAGAAAAGTGTTCTTCGGTTCGATTTCTTGTAGAGAAGAGTAAAAGAGAAAGTGACAAAGCCAAGGAGGTGTTTTTGAAGGTCTCTAACTCTGAAATAGAACCATGGATGCCAATTTTACCTCAATAGCTCAAGGTCTATGTTTACTTATTTTAATTCATTTTTAGAGCTTAAATGCTCCTATGATGCTTCTTTTATGTTTAGAAGTCATTTCTCTATCTATCAGAATGCTTTAACAAGCCAGAAAACTCATGCTATTAAGATACCATGTGCATGGGTCATGGCATGTGCTTTTTCCCGAAATGGTCAGAGTCTGTTCCATGTGGTGGTGTTGATAGTGCCTGCTTTATCTTCAATTTGAACTCTCCATTTGACAAGGATGGGAATTTACCAGTAAGGATGTTAACCGGGCATAAGGGTTACGTATGTTCATGTCAGTATATTCCAGATGAAGATACTCACCTAATAACCAATTCTGGTGATCAAACGCATGTTTTGTGGGATATTACCACATGCCAAAGGCTTTCTGTGTTTGGAGGTGAATTTCCATCAAGACATACAACTGATGTACTAAAGTGTGTATAAAGACCATGTTCATGAATTATGAGTTGAAGAATTGGGAATGACTTCAAAACAAAAACCACAAATAACAAAGCTCATAACAAGTAGCAGATCGCAAATCCATTAATATATATTTGAATAAACTCCTTTGGACCAAATTTTGTAAAGAATAAAAAATGAAAAATCATGATGATTTTGGTTGGAAATGCAATTCACAAGCAAATAAAACCTGGTAGCGAGTATTTTGTCCCCAAAATACTGGAACGTCCCAGTTCCACCGTCTCAAACTTTTGCAAACTTCAACCCATATGGCTGCAAACTTCAACTCATACTCCCTGTACTGTTCTTCTGCATATCCACCTTCACCTCCGCCATCTGCTTTCAATGGATCAGATTTAGTAGCGAATGCTTTAGCAACGAAAACTAATGATTTTCTCACCTGGGTATTACAGATATAGATTGAGGAGTTCAAGAATGAGTAGTTCTTAGAAAAATAATAGCTGCAAGGAAAGGTGAGGTAAGGATTTTGCTGGGAGGGAGCTGTTCTTGGCAATGGTGGAGAGGAACAAAGGCATGGGTAGCTTCTTGGAGATATAGACATGATCAACGCATTGTAAGTGGAATTCAAGGTTGGAGAGTTTTAAGTAGGGGTGTTTACAGTTTGGTTAATCGAACCATGGCTCATTTTTGTAAATTGAATCGGTGGTATTGGTTTTTTCATTTAGCTAAGTCGAAACTGAACTGGTACTATCGGTTAAGCAGTCCGCTGGTTTTAGTTTTTGACCGGTCCAGATCTTTGGTTTTTCAGTTTATTATATTTATAATATATATTATATTAATATATGTATAATATTATATTATAAATAATAAATGATATATAATATATTATAAATATTTTAAAAATATATAATGTATTTATAAATAGATCATTATAAATATAATACAAGTATATATTTATATGTATAATGAATATATATTTATATATAATACATAGAAAATATAAAATATGTGACATATATTAAATATATATATACCAGTCGGTTTGATTAACTGCCGGTTTTTTGTAGGTTAACCGAAAATTAAATTGGTCCTTCGGTTTTTCAAAAAGTTTGAATTGAAACCGATTCAATTAACCACATTTTGCAATTTAATTTTCTCCGTTCGGTTCGATTTTTCATGGACACCCCACTTTTAAGAGAAAATGACAAAAAAAAAAGAAAATAGTGAAAATTTAATGGGATATTTTGGTAATTTAAAGTTTTCCGTCATCTAATTTAACAACTGAGGGATATTTGTCCCAATGTAAAAGTTTGGAGGGTCTTGTCGCAAAAAGAAAAGTACAGGGGTCTTTGTAATTTACCCATGGAAAAATTGAAACGACACAATAGAACAACAAGAACAAGAGAAAGGTTAAGAGGGGGGATAGAACACAGACAGAAGTTCTTAATCGAATCGAAGGGACGCGACGGCAAATAACAAAACGTCTTCTATATAGTTTCTCTCTGTGAAAAGTTTCATGGTTTTGGATTGAGAGAGAGAGAGAATTCTTGGTCTTTTAAGGTTTATAAGTGCAACCCATCCTTGGTCTTTTAAGTCATAAAAATATCCTCTCACTTTGTAGGTTTTTTTGTCTGTCTTGAGCATGGATGTAATTTGGGCTTTTTATGTTACTATATACCAGTAAGCATTAATTGTTCATGGATGGAAAAGAGAATTCTTCTTGAAAAGAGATTCAAGAAAGCTTATGTGGAAAAGCAGTTGTCTTTATCACTTTGGCCGACATTCCAATCATACCTTTTTGAACCTTAAAAGGAAACTGTGTTCTCTACTGTAAAGGTGTCAATGGACCTGTTTTTGGTTGGACCCTTCCAATCACTCTCTGATTTGATGCCTCCCCCTGTTGATTATGGCTAACCTTTGAAACTATTATATCCCCGATGTGATTGCCACTTCTCTTTGTTTAGCTTACATGAGTTTCATTTTCATCCTTTAAAAATGGGAATATCAATAGAGAAAAAAAGGGAAATTCTTTTCTATTTCTCTTGTTATATCTTGGAGAAATCTTTTTCATTTATTTTCTTTTTCTTAAATATAAATTCCCACTATCTAAGATGAACAAGTTCACTTGTTTCTATGTGTTGGACAGGGGGAGGAAGAAAAAATAAATGGTAAGAAAGTAATTCCAAATTCTATTCGACTTTAAAAGACTGTTTGTTTCACTGTTTTCAAAACCGGACCGGATTGGAAAAACTAGGAACCGGTCACCTGGCTGGTTCCATTTCCTCCAAAACCGCTTTTTCCCCCAAAACTGTTGATTTTGGTCAGCAAACCGCTAAACCGGCCGGTTAATCATTCGAACGGTATTGGCTGTTTTCCAATTTTTTAAATTTTTTTATTTTTTTGTCAGAACGGGCCAGCCATTCGGGTCAAACAATCGGACTATTCAAACCGGTAACCAGACCCCTAGCCGGTTCGATCACCGGTTCATTTTTAAAAACCATGGTTTGTTTTGCTTGTCTGCCATCAAGGGAATGAGGGAAATTCAGACATTGTGCATTGCAACGAGGACCTTGGAATTGTCCAAATAAAGCTGGAACATACCATAAAAAATGTGTGTGAGCGAGGTGAATTTGACATCTTTCTGTGTCTCGGTACCCTTTGGGGTCTAAGAAAATTCCACTTACAAAGAGAAAAGGTTGTTAGTGAGGAAAACCTGTTAAAGTTGAAGCAACTGAAGCGGCTTAGGAAGGACAATATGGGCATAATGATACCCCATCTATCAATAAGAATTACTTTTTTGGTTTTCATCTCTAACCTAAAATTTCCCATTTACTCATCCATCAAGCCAAGATTCCCGTTTGAACATTCTCATTAGCTGAAAGACTCGCAACATAAATTCCCAAAATTCCAACACCCTTAAAACCATCAGACACTCCCATTAGACCCCAAATATTCAAAGACATCCACTACCCAATTTTCAGATTCAAAAATCCCCATTTTTTCCCTTCATATGTAAATATTCCAATTCGACCACTCTCGTTGCTTGTTACACTCAAAATCTTAGATCTCAATCATGAAACTTCTCCCGAGACATTCAAAACTTCCCAAAATCTTCAACAACCACTTGATTGACCACCCACCAAATTTTAGACCTCAAAATGTCTATTATGCCCTTTACCTAAAAAATTCAAATTGATGATCCTTATTAGCCACCACTCTCCCAATCTGAGATCTTCATCGAGATACTCCATCCAAGACCCTAAAATCTCCATCGACTTCTATATCGACCATCCACCACATTCAGACCAAAAAATGACCATTTCATCCTTCATCCAAAAAGATTCCAAACCGACTATTCTTATTGGTCGCCATTGTCGAAATCCAAGATCTTCATCGAGAAACTCCATCTAAGACCCAAAATGACTTTTTTGCCTCTTCATTAAAAAAGATTCCAAATTGATGATCCTCATTGGCCATCATTCTCCGAATAAAGATCTTCATCACGATACTCCATCCACATGATAGGCATATTCCCTTTGAGGCTGTAGAGTAGCCCCTAGTGCAACCCTTGGGTGCACGTATCTATGGCAGATGATTGATTAATTTGTTCCTTATACCGAAGGACAAGGTTTCTTTACCATTCGATATAGTCAATGACAGACTCATCCATTCTTTGCCTTGTAATGGAGAGGTCTAGATATCCAACGATTCGACATGTACAATAGAAGCGAGTAAGGAACTCCCTCTCAAGCTGATCCCAACTATCAACGGAGCCTGGTTGGAGGTGTGTATCAATCAAACATTGTAGACTTGAGGCAGTAAACAAACTGCTTAACCATTTGGTTGTCGTAGGTTCCTGCGTTGTTGCAAGTCTCGATGAAGTGGGCTATGTGCTACTTCAGATTGCCCTTCCCATTGAACTACTGGAACTTAGGAGGTTGGTAACTGATTGGCATGTGCATCTCATCAATGCGATGAGTGTATGGTTTGGAATAAACTAGAGAGGTTTGTGGAACTCCTCCATATTGAGCCCTTATGGTGTCAGTGGTCATGTATTGGAGTTGTTGCATTTTTAGAGAAACGATAGAGACTTGGGTGGTGTCTTGCATCATGTTCTGCACGGTGACCCGATCATTCTTTTTTTGTTGTTGCTTCCGCTACTCTTGGAGGTCGGGAGTCTTTGGAGGACTGAATCCTAAAGGGTGGAAAGGTCATTGACTAGACTCTTCTTGGCATTTGTATCTCTAGTTTGTTTATCAAGAAGGCAATATAGAGATCTTTCTCAGTGTTGGATCTTCTGAAGTCATTCTTCCATCGTTGCGGCTTTTGTCATCATCATCGGTACGACACCACTAGAAGTAGATTAGGAGTTTTATGATGGAGAGGAGTAAGACTCAATCCTTGACACACTGCTAGATTGGTCATATGAGAGAAAGTGTTTTTTTCCCTTCAAATCAAAGTGCAAAGAGTTGAAGAGGCTCTGCTTCTATAGAATAGTCACCTTGGTGATTTTCCGTGTTGGAAGCTCGACTAGAGATGTTAACTTTGTTGGATTTTTCCATGGCACATGTGATAGGACAGTTGTAGAAAAAATTAAAAGCGCCAAATGTCTTGTTACTTGAATTTGGTGCATTGTTTCTTGAATTTGGTGCATTGGATGTTTCTTGAATTGAATCACATTTGAAGGAAGTTGCAGCCTTCTTGGCAGCCATTGAATAACTGTTGCAGTTTTCGATTGGAAAGATGAGAGGAAGAGAGTGTCCCACTGGGTGTGCTGGAAATTTGTCAAAACAAATTTTGTGTATTTGATTAACGCAAAAGATAAACACAAATTACAAAAAAATAATTTTGTAATAAATGAAAATACAGGAGATTTGAACTATCTTTGATTTCTCATGATTCTTGAAGTGTTGATGTAGATTTTCTTGAAATTGGTGCTTCTGAAGAATTGATGTAGATTTCTTCACTTCGGGCTCCGTGCTTGATGAGTTGTGAAGGTTGTTTTCCTAAGATGGGTCCTTTTGTAGTGGCTTGATCTTCTATGGAGAACTTGAATTCAAGTGTGTTGTAGAGAGCTTATTGCAATGTGAGTGTTGGTGTGTGAGAGCTTATTGCAATGTGAGTGTTGAAAAAAGATGGCTCTTTCTCCCTACGCAAGGCTATTTATAGCCAAGGATTAGGATTGCCATCTTAGCCCACTTTGCTAACCAATCCCATGTGAGTGGGGTGTTGGGTTAGAACTAACTTCCATACATTCACCATTATGTAGAAGTAGGGGTGGATTCGAGCCGAGCTGAGCTAAATAGTACCAGGCTTGAGCTCCGCTCGAGATTGTTTAATAAGGCTGAAGCTCGAGTTCGATTTTGAGAAAAAATGTTTTATAAATATAAAAAATTATATATACAAATATTTGTTATTTGATATTTAAAAAATTAAGAATTATAATATTTTTATTGTATACATATTATTTTCTATGGATGGGTCAACCACACCTCGAGGTTAACAGAGATGTTCCCAATGTACGAATACAATGATTGTAGGGACTTTGTGTCAGACTCGATTGAGTCCAGATGATATGGCCACACCTTGGGAACATATCTTAAGAAATGTACTATTTGAGTGTTTCTGAATTATTTGCTTCAAGTTGAGATCTGTTGACCACAACATATACAGCTCTAGCCATAGGACTGCAAGCCTACAACCACACATGGGTTCCCCATCAATGAAATATTTAATGTACGTTTGAGTGAATTGATTAAAGTTGCATCCCAAAAGCCTTCCCAAACGAGCACTGAGACTAAATTTGAGAATGCTTAAAAATAAGTGCTTATTCAAATACACACTAATTTTTGGCTGAACCACACCAATGACTGCTTATTTGCATTTGAGAAATAAGTCCAAATAAGTGTTATTCCTGAAACTAAGTACTTATTCGAAAAGTTCAAATTTTAAGTGATTATTCAATAATTGCTTATTTCTTTCGAAAAAATACGGATAGGCCCATTACAGATTTTTGAATTCTATTATACATCTATAAAAATTCAAAATGTCAAATACCCCCAATCTATTTATCAATATCTGCCCAATTAGCATCATTAATTCTGAACTACCACCTACCCCAATTGTACTTTAGACTTATAAATTTCAACTCTGGACTGAACCGTGGCAGAACCCTGATTCTCCCTATATCTTTTCCTGTAAATAGGGTTCAGACTCGATTATCCCAATTAATTATTGGGATGATTCTGGATCCAATGTGAATTACAGATTGATATCACTAGTCAATAGTCATAGCGCTTTCTTAGTTTATTTTCTATTATCACTCTCATCCCCTGGAATTCTATGACCCAACGTGAATTAAACGGCATCAAATGCATTTTCCTGGGCCCTTATCCTTTCTCCTTTATGCATAAATAATAAAAAAGATATAAGTTGAGCCAAAATTAGTAGAAATTACTAAAAGTAGAAATTCATCAGAACCAAAAGAAATAATAAAAAAACAAAAGACAATATATTTTACAGTATTTTAAACCTTGCAAAATGCCAAGTATTTTTTGTTAAAAGTAGCAAAAATTAGAAAAAAAAAAAACAAAGGAATTGTATAAAAGCACACAAATTGAAGAAAAAAATGCTAGAATTAATAAAAACCTTAATTTTCAGTCAAAGCATTACTATGCCAACCAACCAATCTTAAAGACTTGTACCTCTCTCGAAACAATTTGGGTGATATTGAAAGTAATAGCAAAGCATTACTATGCCAACCAACCAATCTTAAAGACTTGTACCTCTCTCGAAACAATTTGGGTGATATTGAAAGTAATAGCAAAGCATTACTATGCCTACGTAATTTGACGTCGTTGGAAAGGCTTGGTGTATCAGACAATAATCTCAAAGCTTCCTCAGCATTTCTGAAGGGTATAATTAATACACGAACAAGCTTAAAGAATTGAGATTGGAAATGATTTTAATTATACACTAATATATGAATTTAAATTTACCGTTGCATTCATGCTATACATCAGAAATATATCAAATCAGCAACCTTAAAGAATTGAGATTGGATTCCAACAATCTGGGCAGCAATGGAGAACTCCCATGGTTCCTACTACATAATCTCTATTCCTTGGAGATGCTAGATTTATCAAACAATAATCTCAAAGGCTTACCGACTATTCCCAAAGGTACGTAGTTACAGTAATTAATAAGAATATTCTCTTAATTAATTAAATCATGGGATGTGGATTGTTAATGAATAAATTCTCTTATTTAATTAAACCCTGTTTACGTAGTTACATAATTAATATTTAATATATATATATATATGGTGCATTTACATTTGCAGGATTGGATGGACTGAAGAATCTCAAGGAATTTGATCTAGACGATAACTCTCTAACCAATGAAGGCCTACCCTCAGGCCTTTTGAATAACCTCTCTTCACTGGAAGTACTCGACATGTCAGAGAACAAGCTTACAAGTTTACCAACAGGTACCAATTATATCAATCTTACCTACTCTTTATTTGAAAGTTTCTTTTATATATGCAAATTGGTTAGAGTGAGACCAAGTTCGACCCAACCATTATCCTTTGGTTATGTATTGTAGGTAAATTTAATTTAACTTTATTATTTTTATCACCTTCTATTAATTTTAGTAATTAGTGCTATTAGTTTTTAACTAGTCTTTGTTATTTTATAATTGATTTTTAATTTTATTATTTTAGTGGATTTTATTAAATATTTCTCAAATATATTTAATGTTATTAATTATCATTCTATTTTATATTATTATTTTTATTATTTCAAATGAAATTAACTGATTTGAAATTGTAAAAACTAATTTTCAAACAAATAATTCTTACAATTTCAATAATTTCTAATAATTTACCCATAATTAAAAATGATTTACTATTAATTATTGGAAATAATATAATGATGATAATTTACTGATAAATATTATTGTAAATTTTACTCATTTCGAAATTTCAATAATTCTTGAACAAAAAATTACTGTAATTACCAAAATTTCCAATAATTATCTTACTACTAAAATGACAAAAAAAATTAATAATTACTGTTGTTATTTTATAATTTTCATTAATTTTGAAATTATTAGGAATTTCTATGGAACCAGTAATTGTAGTATTATTATCAAATTACTGAAATAAAAAATTATTGAATAACAAATTTTTTCATAGGCAAAAGATTATTTTAAAAATTATTATTATTATTATTTTTAATCATCAATAATTATTAATAATTATCAATAATTTTTTATCATAGCAATTATTTAATGATATGTGTGGCAAACTAAAATAATTATTGTCAATGTTTGTTCATTTAACAATTTATAAATAATAATTAGGGTAAATTTCTTAAACTATCCCTATTGTTTAGTTAATTGAAAAATTGTACCTTTATTGTTTAACTATTCTCTTCACTATCCTTGCTGTTTTTGACAATTGGCTTGCTCTACCCTTGCCATATGTTAATGTTCCACCGATACCCATAAACACATGGCACTACATAACATATAATTTTTAAAAACCCAATTTTACCCTTTATCCCTCTCCCTCTCCCTCCTTCGTCAAAACCCAATTTTACCAATGACGACAAGCCAATTTTCCAATAAGACGACAAGCTAATTTTCAAAAATTACAGCCAATTTCTAGGAATTTTAACTGAATTACTACTAATTATTAGTAATTCATGAACAAGATTAAGAAAATAGTGCAGGCTAAAACTGACTGAATAAAATAACCGGTCAAAAACGTAATTTATGTAATCGGATCAAGAAAACAATCTAGACGAGAGTTGATTGGATCAACAAAATTGTCTAGACCGCAAGGGATAGTCCAATCATAATTGAAGACAGGATTCGGTTTTCAGATCTGGATTAGATTGTACAAAACCCAAGCATTTAATTAAAACGTTCTTTTTTACCCATTTAATAGCTTTAGTGGTTTGAAATTTGAATGACCAAGGGATTTCCTATATAATAACAATTAAAGAATTACAATTTAACTAAAAGTGTTGCCTTGTCTCTTCACTAAAGTCCACAAAACAACAATTTTCACCTAGGCCTTCTTTTTACAGCCATTTAGTGAAAGAAAGGCTCTAACTCGTAGTTGATTGAGAAATGCTAGCTTGTTATATGAAATATAGTACAATACATCTTTATACTTATATTCTCTTTACAGGCTCTGTCAATTGAGGAACTTACAATTATTGGATATTTCTTATAATCAAATTACAAGCAACATTGCTCCTTGGATTTTCAACAACCTAACTTCACTAGAGTCCCTTGATCTTTCAAATAACCAGTTTTCTGGAGAGCTCTCCTTCTCTATGTTTGCTAATCTCTCCCAATTAACTGAAATTTATCTTTCCAACAATTATAAGTTGGATGTTGATACTGAGTCACCATCTTGGATTCCATCTTTCCAACTAAATTATTTAAATCTAGACAATTGCAACCTCAATAGGAAGAGTCGTAATGTCATTCCAAATTTCCTCTCCACTCAATACAAGTTAACAAAAGTGTCTTTAGCTCATACCTCTCTTCAAGGAACCATTGCTCCCTGGTTGTTGTACAATAATACTTCACCAAAACACTTGTCCTTAAGGGGTAACCATTTAGTTGGCCAACTTCCAGAAATGCCTTTCCAAAATGAAACAACAAGACTGACCATTCTTGACATTTCTGACAACCAAATCAAAGGGCATCTTCCTACAAAAATCGGTGACTTCTTTCCCGGCCTACATTTTCTTAACATGTCAATGAATAAACTTGAAGGCAAGATTTCGTCTTCGTTCAGTAGGATGTGGCAATTACAAGTGCTAGACTTGTCTAACAATGCCCTAACAGGAGAAGAGCCCAATGGATTATCCCAAAACAAAACCATCTTATCACAATTAATCTTATCAAACAACAAGTTGCGTGGTATGCCAATATTTTCCAAAATGTATAGATTAGTTGATTTACATCTTGGAGGAAATTGCTTCACAAAACCCATCATAATCAATGCATCAAGTGCCCCATCTCTTCACATGTTGGATCTAAGTGGGAACTATTTGCTTGGCTATCTTCCAAATCATCTGCCAGTTCTTCCAAATTTGGGTGTTCTTCACTTAAGAGGAAACCATTTTTTTGGCCAAATACCAGAGTCATTATGCCAAATGACAAAGTTGCACACATTAGATCTTTCAAATAACCATTTGTTAGGGAGCATACCTTCTTGTCTCGACAGCATTATATCATGGAAGGAAAAATCTGCACTTGAAGAGTTTCTCCCTTATTTTGATCAAGGCTACCAAATGGACAGGGAAGTCGAAATCAATTTTGCCACCAATGGTAGCATGCACACTTACCAGGGTGATCCTCTGTGTTACATGACTGGGATTGATTTGTCAATGAACCAACTAACAGGTCAAATTCCAACAGAAATAGGAGACCTGAGAGAACTCCACTCATTGAACCTTTCCAATAATCTTTTGGTAGGCCATATCCCTGAATCCTTTCAAAATCTAGAACAAGTGGAAAGTTTGGATCTTTCTCACAACAAACTTGAAGGAAGGATCCCACATCAAATAACCAAACTCAATTTTCTTTCGTCCTTCAGCGTGGCCTTCAATAACCTCTCAGGCAGGATCCCTTATGAAGATCACTTCACTACTTTTGATAACAATAGTTATATTGGTAATGATGAACTCTGTGGACCACCGCTACAAAAGAATTGTTCCTTGTTCGGGAACCAGCCACCACGGCCTAGAGGCAATGACTTTGGAGGTGGGAAGAAGAAATTGTTAGCCAAGGTCATGGATGAAGACTTGTTTTTCTATTCATACGTGGCTATTTGTTATGCATTGGGTTTTTGGGGTGTTATTATCCCGCTGATTTTGAGCAAGAATTGGCGACGGAAGTACTATGGAGTCATTAATGGGTGCGTTGACAGGTGTAGGGAGTGGTTGTTAGGATTTTCATTTTATGTACATAATTATTTTTAATTTCCAATGTTGATGTTTATACTTTATTTGGTAGTAAGAAAACATCCAAACAAGATGGATATTTATATTTCTTGTAGTAAAATTATAGTAGTTTTTACATAATCATATGTAAAAGAATCCTTGTTAAGGAGTCTTTAAGCCTAAGTTTGACAAGTGATGAGGCGGTCTTTGTTAACTAGCAAGGAAAGGTCATCTTAAAGCTTAATTTCCAAACAAAGTTTATGTATACCTTAATAAGTGTCTTTTCTTCCCAGGGAAAATCTGATAATGAGTGAGAAATTTGAAATATTAGATTACCATAAAGCTTATTATGAACAGTAGGTTCGACTATGATACCAGAAAGACACAATACCAGAAAAATCATGCAGCATGTTGTAACCCATTAACTTCTTTTTGTCTTTGTAATGGCTTACAATTAGAAGGCAGGGTAATTGGGTTCGGGGTTGGGGACAGGGCATGCCAAACCCAGCCCTGCCTTGGCCTGTTGCCATTCCTACAAATAGGTAGTTGCTCTGTTATGTGTCTTCAGTGTTATTGCTACAACAACAATTTGAATTCTTTGGGATGATATATAAAAAAACGTATAGATGTAGTGATCATCATCTCATCATTATCTGATGGTGTTTTCAACCCTTCATTGGTCTAAACAATTGAGTTGTTTGAGTTATCACCTGGCCATGATTCTTTGTCCGGTTCTCCTAAAATCTAGGGATTGGTAAAAAATTGTCCAACTCAGCTAATTGAACGGTTGACCTGTTCAACATGGCTACTAGGGTGTGGGTTGTACACTAAATTAATATAAAAACTTTCAGAGGCCATAATTTTGTGCTCAATCGCTAATTGATGATGTTGATAGGATCTTTGACTTATTAGAGACTTGGGGTCAAATAGCACTATCAATAAGGTTGGGGGCTAAGGGGATGGGGAATGGGCTGACACCATTAAAAAAACATAATCTTTCTACTGGATCCTTAGTAGTTCTTTTTGCATGCCACTTAATATTTAAATAGTTTGTGCTTTGCTACCTCTATGAATACTAGATCTAGACCATTGGAACATTCCCCTGACCCTTGACCCAAACTGGCGATGTATGGAACAAGAACAACTGCATTGGAATAAGTTTGCATATGAAGGTAGCAGAAAGGTTTTAAAAAGCTAAAGGTGTAATTTTGAGGCGCAGTGGCCCAAAATGGTGAGACATAAGTCTCAATGTGATGTAAGACATTAGTCTCAAAATTTAAGAAAAAATAATTAAATTTTATAAATGATAAAAATAACATGTAATATGCAATGTTTGAATGACAGAAGGTACAAATATCCATAAAATAGAAGTTTATAAACAATAAATTTTAAATTTTAAATGTTAAATAAAATAATAATTAATCGTCTAACAATTATAAGCATTTTACATTTTGTGTTTCAAACCAAAGTTGTAAAGCTTAAGCCTTGGAACAAAATCTAAATGCCTCACCTCAAGGCATACGCCTCACGCCTCGAGGCTTAAGCCTTTTTAGAAAATGGGTTTCGTAGATTGAGAAATAACTGAGCACACTTTCACTTTTCAAACACTGGATTGGATTAATGATTCTTAGAGGGTTTCGTTGAAAAAAGGGGGGATTTAGTGATTCAGATTTTTACCTTGGAGACCCAAAACACATTCAAAATATCAGTAGTCTTGATACTTGTGTATCAAGAGCGTATAGAAACCCTCTTCTGTATTTACTACTTTTAGGCTTTGACAATTTGAGAATGTATAGCCCTTATTAATGATTAAAACAATTACAACCTGAAATATCATGATATTTTAAACCTTGTAAAATATCATATATTTTGTCAAAAAAATAACAAGAATTGAAAAGAATAAATTATAGAAAAAATGCATGTAGAGGCCGGAATCCCTATAGACTACAATCCAAATCTCCCTTCGCCCTTCTACCGCAAGGATCATTGACTGTGCGAACTTAGATTCAGTCCTAACAAAACCTTATTCACACTGTCCTCACAGTTAAATGCAATTGTGCATTGGGATTAGACCAGTTCATGGGCCGGGTGGCCTGACGGGCTGGCCCGGCCCAGCCCGGCCCCCGAACGGGCTTGAACATGTTTATAGGCCCATAGACTTAAATTCGGGCCAAAAAGCCTGGCCCACAATAAATTCAAGCCGAGCTCGGGTTTTGTCAAAATATTCAGACCCGAGCATAGCCCAGCCTGACCTAAAATTAGACTTAAAATGAGTTATGTGATTATGTACATTTGAATAAATTTTTTGATTTAAGAATGTAAAACTATGTTTTAAAATATAAAAGAAAGGGGAAAAATTAGACTTAAAATGAGTTATGTGATTATGTACATTTGAATATTTTTTTTGATTTAAGAATGTAAAACTATGTTTTAAAATATAAAAGAAAGGGGAAAAAACCATCTTGTAGGCCCATTGTTCATTTAAATGTTGCGTGTGTGTTTTCTTGAATTTGACTTTAAAAGGCTGTTTGTTTTGCTTGTCTGCCATCAGGGGAAGGAGGGAAATTTAGACATTGTGCATTCCAATGAGGACCTTGGAATTGCCCAAATAAAGACAGAATGTACCATAAAAAAATGTGTGCGAACGAGTTGAATTTGACATTTTTCTGTGTCTCGAGACCCTTTGGGGTCAAAGAAAATTTCACCTGCAAAGAGAATGTTGTTATTGAGGAAAATCCTATTAAAGTTGAAGCAACTAAAGCGGCTTAGGAAGGAGAATATGGGCATAATGATATCCCATCTATCAATAAGGATTATTTTTCCAGTTTTCATCTCCAACCTAAAATTTCCCATTTACTCATCCATCAAGCCAATATTCCATTTTGAACATTCTCATTAACCGAAAGACCCATGACATAAATTCCCAAAATTCCAACACCCTTAAAACCATTAGAAACTCCCATTAGACCCAAATATTCCAAGACATCCACTGCCCAAATGTTAGATTCAAAAATCCTCATTTTTTCCCTTCATACGTAAATATTTCAAATCAACCACTCCCGTTGCTTGTTACGCTCAAAATCTTAGATCTTAATCATGACACCTCTCCCGAGACATTCAAAACTTCCCAAAATCTTCAACAACCACTTGATTGACCATCCACCAAATTTTAGACCACAAAATGTCCATTTTTCCCTTTACCCAAAAAGATTCCAAATTGACGATCCTTATTAGCCACCACTCTCCCAATCTCAAATCTTCATTGAGATACTCTATCCAAGACCCCTGAATCTCCATCAACTTCCCAATTGACCATAGGGTTGTTCACTAGTCGGGTTGGGTCGGCTTACGGAGATTTTTCCAACCGACCCAACCTAGTTGGGTTACTTGAAATTGAAATCAAAACTGACCCTATGTTAAGCAAATCCAACTTGATCGGTTTGAGTCGGTTTGGGTCGGTTTCAGCTCTAAGTTCAACCATGGTAATAAATTGGTAGATTGGAGAAAGAAGACTGAAATTTGATGTAAAAAATGACACCTAATTCTATTAGAGAAAGTAGATGAAATTGGTAGGGGCGGACCAAGTTAGAATAGAAGTTATCAAGAAAATAGAAAGTCAAACTATATTGGATATTTCTTATAATCAAATTACAAGCAACATTGCTCCTTGGATTTTCAACAACCTAACTTCACTAGAGTCCCTTTTATCTTTCAAATAACCAGTTTTCTGGAGAGCTCTCCTTCTCTGTCTTTGCTAATCTCTCCCAATTAACTGAACAATTATAAGTTGGATGTTGATACTGAGTCACCATCTTGGATTCCATCTTTCCAACTAAATTATTTAAATCTAGACAATTGCAACCTCAATAGGAAGAGTCCTAATGTCATTCCAAATTTCCTCTCCACTCAATACAACTTAACAGCAGTGTCTTTAGCTCATACCTCTCTTCAAGGAACCATTGCTCCCTGGTTGTTGTACAATAATACTTCACGAAAACACTTGTCCTTAAGGGGAAACCATTTAGTTGGCCAACTTCCAAAAATGCCTTTCCAAAATGAAACAACAAGACTGACCATTCTTGACATTTCTGACAACCAAATCAAAGGGCAGCTTCCTACAAAAATCGGTGACTTCTTTCCCGGCCTACATTTTCTTAACATGTCAATGAATAAACTTGAAGGCAAGATTCCGTCTTTGTTCAGTAGGATGTGGCAATTACAAGTGCTAGACTTGTCTAACAATGCCCTAACAGGAGAAGTGCCCAGTGGATTATCCCAAAACAAAACCTTCTTATCTCAATTAATCTTATCAAACAACAAGTTGCGTGGTATGCCAATATTTTCCAAAATGGATAGATTAGTTGATTTACATCTTGGAGGAAATTGCTTCACAAAACCCATCATAATCAATGCATCAAGTGTCCCATCTCTTCACATGTTAGATCTAAGTGGGAACTATTTGCATGGCTATCTTCCAAATCATCTGCCTGTTCTTCCAAATTTGAGTGTTCTTCACTTAAGAGGAAACCATTTTTTTGGCCAAATACTAAAGTCATTATGCCAAATGACAAAGTTGCACATGTTAGATCTTTCAAACAACCATTTGTTAGGGAGCATACCTTCTTGTCTCAACAGCATTATATCATGGAAGGAAAAATCTGCACTTGAAGAGTTTCTCCCTTATTTTGATCAGGGCTACCAAATGGACAGTGAAGTCGAAATCAATTTTGCCACCAAGGGTAACATGCACACTTACCAGGGTGATCCTCTGCGTTACATGACTGGGATTGATTTGTCAATGAACCAACTAACAGGTCAAATTCCAACAGAAATAGGAGACCTGAGAGAACTCCACTCATTGAACCTTTCCAATAATTTTTTGGTAGGCCATATCCCTGAATCCTTTCAAAATCTAGAACAAGTGGAAAGTTTGGATCTTTCTCACAACAAACTTGAAGGAAGGATCCCACATCAAATAACCAAACTCAATTTTCTTTCGTCCTTCAGCGTGGCCTTCAATAACCTCTCAGGCAGGATCCCTTATGAAGATCACTTCACTACTTTTGATAACAATAGTTATATTGGTAATGATGAACTCTGTGGACCACCGCTACAAAAGAATTGTTCCTTGTTCAGGAACCAGCCACCACGGCCTAAAGGCAATGACTTTGGAGGTGGGAAGAAGAAATTGTTAGCCAAGGTCATGGATGAAGACTTGTTTTTCTATTCATACGTGGCTATTTGTTATGCATTGGGTTTTTGGGGTGTTATTATCCCACTGATTTTGAGCAAGAATTGGCGTCGGAAGTACTACGGAGTCATTAATGGGTGCATTGACAGGTGTAGAGAGTGGTTGTTAGGATTTTCATTTTATGTACATAATTATTTTTAATTTCCAATGTAGACAGTGTGCTTATTATAAATATATATTATTTTTGAATACATATAACATAATAACTCTCATTTGCCGTGTTGTTTATACTTTATTTGGTAGTGAGAAAACATCCAAACAATATGGATATTCTTATTTCTTCCTTGAAGTAAAATTATAGTAGTTTTTACAGAATTACAGTGAGACATAGTCTCAATGTGATGTAAGACATTAGTCTCAAAATTTAAGAAAAAATTAATTAAATTTTATAAATGATAAAAATAACATGTAATATGCAATGTTTGAATGATAGAATGTAAAAATATCTATAAAATAAAAGTTTATAAACAATAAGTTTTAAATTTCAAGTTTTAAACAATAAATTTTAAATTTTAAGTGTTAAATAAAATAATAATTAATCATCTAACAATTATAAGCATTTTACATTTTATGTTTCAAACCAAAGTTGTAAAGCTTAGGCCTTGGGACAAAATCTAAATGCCTCACCTCAAGGCATACGCCTCACGCCTCTGAGGCTTAAGCCTTTTTAAAAAATGGGTTTCGTAGATTGAGAAATGACTGACCACACTTTCACTTTTCAAACACTGGATTGGAATAATGATTATCAGAGGGTTTCGTTGAAAAAAGGGGGGATTTAGTGATTAAGACTTTTACCTTTGAAACCCAAAACACCGAGGTTCAAAATATCAATAGTCTTGACACCTTGTGTATCAAGAGTGTATAGAAACTCTGTTTTGTATTTACTACTTTTAGAATTTCACAATTTTGAGAATGTATAGCCCTTATTAATGATTAAAACAATTAGAACCTGAAACTTGATTCCTACCATTGATATGTTATGATATTTTAAACCTTGTAAAATATCATATATTTTGTCAAAAAATAACAAGAATTGAAAAAATGAATTATAGAAAAAATGCAAAAATTTATAAAAACCATATTTTTCAACCAAAATTTATTTTTGGTAGAAATCAGCCAAAAATTGGAGAAATTATAAAAACAACCAAATTTTGAGATGGTGGTCACAAGACTCACAATCCTAAAAACTGGATTTTGGGTCAAATAAACAGTTCAATGTCGTAAAATAGATATCAATAATTGTGGGCTGCGGACAAGATTCAACAGTGGAATTATTTGGATGATTGAAAGTCTGGGACAGGGTCTGTACTACGCTTGAAGACTTAAAAAATTAGAATTCTTTGGAATAATCACCAAAGTCTTTAATTCGTTGACTGTTCATGGAATGTGGCCGGCCTGTATCTGTTTGTGTATTCCACAATTATAAAAATGGAGTATGGAGGTTGTGGTTGTGTAACCCGCGACCCGGTGGCCTGCAGGTCGAATGGGTCAGGGGGTTCACCTCCTATTTTAAATATGAACTTCTCTCTTTTTTTGATAGAAAAAAAAAAAAAATATATATATATATATATATATAAAAAAAAAAAATATATATATATATATATATATATATCTGAACTTCTCTCTCGTTTCTCTACAATTCCATTCCACCCAAGTCAACAGTTCCACCAAACCTTCATCTTTATCTTTAATGGAGATTGACTGACGCTCTTAGAAACATCCAATCTTATCTATTCAAAAACAATTGGAATTCTCGCCACCTCCAACTTCTCCCAAGTTCTATTTTTATCATTAAACTTTAAAATTAAATTTCTCTCAACGGCCTCCGACACTGCCTTGAAAGTATCTGCACACCATGCATGTAGAGGCCGGAATCCTAAAGACTACAATTCAAATCGCCCTTCTAGTGAAAGGATCATTGACTGTCCGAACTTAGATTCAATCCTTACAAAACCGTATTCACACCGTCCTCACAGTTAAATGCAGTTGTGCATTGGGATATCTCTCCATGACTGTTGCAAGGAACTATGTACTCAAGCACAGTTCTAAAAATCAACAAATAGAATTAAAGCTTCAACAATATGACTGTATAAAACAAGACAAAACTACAACGCCCACCTTGACTTATTTTTATAGCCAACCTTAGAGATCCCCTGTTCCAACCTTTGTAATGCATCCCATAAAAACACCAATAAGTAGACATTTCTACTTAGGTCCCATACCCAAATTTTACAATCAGCTTCCGCAAAATGTGATGTAGGACTGATTTAATATATTATGATTAATCTAGCATAGAGAGAAAGAAAAGATGGACTATTTATAATAATAAAATTCAGAATTAAAATATTTAAGGAATCCAAATTGGAAAGTTTATTAAAACATGGAGCAGGGAAACACAAGCTTTAAAATCCAGAGATATGCAAGTTATAAAAGCTTTTACTAGGAATAATTCTTTATGTGGTCTCAACATGATAGTTTATATATAACGAATACTTAATTCTAAAACACAAATCTTCCTTCCAAGTGTTTGCTTAACAAAAAAAAAAGAAAGGGAAACTTCACAAACTAGCTCGACATGAGAATTATTTGATGGCCAATGCATATTAGATGGATAGTGGATACAAAAGAAATTAGCTATGAATTCTACTTATTAAGAGAGAGAGAGAGAGTAAAAGAGAGAGAGAGAATATTCCTCAATAGAAACTGTTATGGACACACCGCCTAGCAGCACACTGCGGCACAGCAGCACGCACCGCCCGGTAACGCATAGCACGCACCGCACGGCAGGAGCACTAGACATCAACATGCACCGCACGGCAGCAGCACTGTGAAACACGCACACTACCCGGCAACAGCAATAGAGTGGGGCCCACACGATAGCTCATCAGGGTGGATCCACACTTATCTTACCACAACAGCTCTGTTCGCCAACTCGCTGCCAACTACATCACTCCTCATCCCTTATCCTTATCTCATCTTATCTTCTTAAGTAAGAGTTGTGTTACCATTAGGAGTAAGTAATTAAGAGTTTGAGTTTGAGTTGGATTACCCTAGCCGAATCCAACAAGGAATTTCCTTCTGTAATATCCTATTTAAGGAGCTACGAATTGAAGTAAAGGCATTGAGTTTCGATCAAGGAAAGAACTTAGGAGAGTTAGGGTGATCTCTTGGACAAATCACCCCCTAATTCGCCACAATAGGGTCAGCACGCAAAGGGAAGGGCAAGGGAAGGCTAAGAGTTTTCCCCGTGGACCGCCCCATGATGAGATCCTACGCCCGGGCCCATAACAGAAACTTTCTTTGTTAAAATGCTTCTAAGGAGTATTCCTTAAATATAGAAATGTGAAAATTTTCAATTTTCATTAATGCATGTCATATGACAAAAAAATAATAATAATTCTAATTCTTAGGGTATGTTTGGTTCACAGGAATAGAGGTCTAGAATCGGAATTGGTTCATTTCGATTCCAACCGTTTGGTTGGGCGGAATCGAAATCCAATTAGCGGAATGGGAATCCCCCATTTGAGGGAATGGCCATTCCTGACCCAGCCCCCGGAATCGAATTCCCATTCCAACCGGTTAAAACAATAAAAATGAAAATGACAGAAAAGCCCCTCAAACCTCGAATTCAAGTTTCCAACCCTCTTTTTCCTTTCTCTCGTCACTCCCTCCTTCAAACCTTCTCTTCGGCGGTTGAACTCTGAAGGTCCGACCTGTCTTACTCCGGCCAGGTGATCATAGATCTCTCTCCTTTCCTCTTCTTCTTCTTCTTCGAAATCCACCCCCCATGCTTTGCTTCCATGCCTCCTCTTCCTCCTTCTTCCTTCTTTTTTTTTTTTTTTTCTTTCACTAACTGAAATCGTTTTATGTTTCGCAGATCCGCTCCTACTCTATTTGGGATCAATGTACTTCTTCATTGCTACCATTAAAAAGTTCTTCACTCCAGTCAATTCAGGCAATCGGTGAGTATAGTTTATAGTTGAACTCAGATTTTTGCACAGTTTTGTATGTAGTTTGTACGCCAAACTTGTTGTTTGAAAGCTCAGAATCATTGCTCGTCTGAAACTTATATTCCTCCCTACCTGGACTTTGAGGTTGCAATTATTTTTTTCTTTGCTTGAGGTGTTTACTATTTTATCTAGTAGAAATGAATCTTTATATATTAGTAGCTGATTGAAAATCCTAAAAAATATTCGATAATTTTTTTGGTGATTCTATTTTATGGATTACTTTCCCTGCAAATGTCTCTTTTATTTAACAAGTTTATTTAAAATTTTTTTGTTGTTACAAAACTATTCCCATTTGACCAATTGTCTTAGGCCAGATCTGAAAAGAAGCGAATCTGGAAATGTAATCCAAGGATATTCCTTCTTAGAACATATGGGGGCAGTAAAATTTAGAGTCAAAAAAGTCAAGCGTACCCTTGAGAGAAGATAATCTAAGTGGAGAATGCCAAGGAAATCGGTGTAGAGTTACTAATTCTAGAATGGGTGTTTTTGTCATTGCGTCTGTGAAAAGGATGATGCATCAGGGACACTCGTAAATAAAAGTGCATGATGTCTTGCCTTCTTTTAGCTTCCAAATTGCTCAAGTAACACACAATTGGAGTTTTGATAGGGTGTTCCTAGCTAAGGTGGTGTTCGGAACTGTGTATATCGGGATTTGGTCTCGTTCAGTTGGGTGTGGACTCTAAAATATAGTATATGGTAAAAAATCGTGGTTTGGTCCTTTTCATGATTGATTGTTGATCTTGTGCTTCATTACTCTTTTTGAAACTCTACACATTACCATTGAAAGCTTCTCCGTCGCCTCTTCTTCTTTTTATTATACAAAAATGTTAGTTCATTTCTCTCCACCCGCTAGAATGAATGTTAGCTCAGGAAAAACAAGCATCTTCCATAAGACCTGTGTTCTTTCCTCTGTCCTCTCCTCCATCCATTGTTCTTCCTTATTGTTATTGAGAGTTGATTATCCGAAACATTTTGTATTCCTTGTCATCAGCTCATTTCTTTGATGTCTTCCTGTCTGAGTCTTTTGATACTTCCCCTTGTATCAATCAACAAGAAAACCGCATCATGAGAAATAATTAAATCTTAAAGACGTCTGCAATCTTCAACCACACTACCTTCTTCTTGAGTTGTCATTGGGTGTTCAGGCATTGGTATTGCCATTACAATGCCTTGCGCTTCCTGCAAAGTACAACATAAATGCATGGATTGAGAAATAAACACCCTTCCAAATGTTTGGACAGGTCAATGAGCACAGCCGATTTGGGCTTAGACCTGTTCATGGGCTGGGCCGGGCCGGGATTTCACTATGTATTAACAGATTTTTCTAAGGCACGAGCCCGAGCCCGGCCCGACCATCGGGCCCGAGCCCGACCCTCATAAAAAGCCCGAAGCCCGGGCCTGGGCTCGAGCCCGAAATTTAGCCCATGTTGTTACTACTGCTGAAGCGGCTGAATAGAGAGGGAGAGAGTGAGTGAGAGAGAAATTATAAAGAAAAAAAAAAATATATATATATATATATATATATATATATTTCAATGAATATTATATTATTTATATATTTTATATAATATATAAAATACATATTATGTATTTTATAAAATATATAATGTTGAGTCGGGCCGAGCCGGGCTTTTTTGACAAATCCCGAGCCTGGCCCATAACACAGTCGGGCTTATTGTGTTAGGCCCGAGGTCAGGCTCGTGGGCTTAATTACATGACCAAGCTCGACCGGGGTGCAAGCCGGGCCGAGCCAGGCCATCGGGCTACCGACCCATGAACAGGTCTATTTGGGCTCCACATTCGACGCCTTGGCGTACTTTACTCCTAGACCCTCCTTGAATGGCACGAAAAACGCTCCATTTACCAAGACAAGATCTGCTCCTCACAAATGGGCGCTTCACATGCACATCCACCGTGCATTGAGAACATCCCCCATGAACATAACTAAAAAGTATGGGAAATGTTCCCAATACATGGTAGGATTTGTGTGTGAGAAGCCTATGAGGTGCCAGGTGTGAGGAGCAGATCCTGTCTCCCATTTACCATTATATCGTCCTCATATCACAAGTGTTCTCTTCGCCGCGCCATCAAGTGCCATCCATTGTGCCTACAGCCACCATTCCAGTGTCCAAGTGTGTGTCATGGGTGGGTTATACATGTATTTTTGTATGGGGGACTGCCAATGGCATTTCTATAATTACCTAGTATGATTTTTTACCATTTTGATGTATCTTTATGTCACTCCCCCAAAATCTTAATGTACTCTTTGAGGGGGGGTAGGTAGTCGAGTGAATCAAGAGCATGTAAAGGTTAAGCATGAAATCCCCTCGACACTGAACTGTGTGCTTATGCTTGCCATCCATTAATGCAATACCAATTGCCTTTTGTCTAATTTGTGTGCCATCTTTGTTGTCTTTTCTTGTGTTATTGCTTGTCGCTAGGCTTACTCGTCACAATCGAGTGCCGCATGGGCCCCAATGACTAGCCCCGTGACAGTTCGTATCAGAGCAGGAGCTCCTACACTCGCACATTGGACCATGTCTTCGCCCCTACCCCAGCACAATGAAGAGCAATCGTGACATTGCCGATGACATACTACACGAGCTGCACCAAGCCTGTGACATCGATGAGGCTCTACTCGACCATCCAAGACGCAAGCCCCAAAGGGCTGAACAACTAAAGCTAGCAAGCGTGACAACTCTGTCGACCAACTAGCTAGCATGGACATGCGCATCCTACACTGTGAAGCAATAGTAGGTGAGACTCGCGACCGGGTCGAGAAAATCCATCTCAACGTGGAGACAGTAGAGAATGTTGTGGTGGAGCTAGAGAGCTGCTTTAATGGAGTCCTCCAGGATGTCTAGAACACGGTGCAACAATCACAAGCCGGCCCTTCCCAAAACAGCCTTCAAGGCATGATGGACAGCTTCCAAGCGCAGTTGGATGAGATGAGGGCCGAGTTGACAATCATGAAAAGAGCTATGGCCAATTCCGCCAGCCCTTCATCTGCTCCATCCACCCACATCAAGGTGTGCCAACCAACTCCATATTCCAGTGCTCGTGATGCTCGGTAGCTTGAAAACTTCTTGTGGCAACTTGAGCAATACTTCTCCGCGATTGGCCTCCACGATGACCAAACGCAGGTACGTATAGCCGCCATGTATTTAAATGA
Organism: Nelumbo lutea; assembly: GCF_056320005.1. Taxonomy (NCBI): domain Eukaryota; kingdom Viridiplantae; phylum Streptophyta; class Magnoliopsida; order Proteales; family Nelumbonaceae; genus Nelumbo; species Nelumbo lutea. The sequence goes on from NC_142688.1 coordinate 37,727,018, forward strand.
TATTGCAATGTTACGGTGGCGTAGATGTTGCATGGACATTGAACGTGGCACTTGGACCCTCAACACCTAGGCCGATTTCAAGAGAGAAATCAAGCGACAGTTCTTCCTTGAAAATGTTGAGTACTTGGCACGAAGGAAGTTGAAGAACCTGAAGCACCAAGACTCATTGCATGACTATGTCCAAGAGTTCTCAGCCCTGACCCTTGAGATCTTTGACATGTCCGACAAAGACTTCTGTTCAACTTCATGGATGGTCTCAAACCTTGGGTAGAACTCGAACTACAACAGCGTGGGTTGAAGGACTTAGCAACAGCCATGACGGTGGTCGAGCAACTAGTTGATATAAGGAAATCAGAAGAGGAAGACCTCCATCCACATAGCTCACGTACCAACATCTTGAGTGGGGGAGATCAGAAATCAGCCTCTACACAGGAGAAACCATTGCCCATGAACAAACCCTACAATTACCAACAAGGGAAGAAGCCACAAGGAGGCCCATGCTATCAAGGCCACCGATTCACTAGGAGACCTCCTCCTGCGCCTTGTTACCTTTGCAATGGGAATCATTAGACGAGTGGCTATCCAACACGAAAGAAAATAACTGCCCTCATCGCCAAACTCAGCGATAGTGAAGTGAGCGGTGAGGAGAAACCCACAGCGGCACCAAGAGTGGGTGCCCTCCAGCTCATCAACGCCATGGTCAAGAAAGATGCCACATCCAAGCTGCCCACCAAAGCCCACAAGGGGCTGAATTATGTAGACATCATCTTCGGCAAGAGGCCGACCCAAGCCCTGGTGGACACTGGGGCCACCCACAACTTCATTTCGCTTGCGAAGGCAAAGCGACTCGGCTTGACCACCACCAAACAAACAAGGTGGGTTAAGGCTATCAATTCCGGGGCCAAAGTAGTAGAGGGCATGGCTCGTGGGGTAGAACTCCAAGTTGGACCATGGAAAAGACCCATCAATCTATCTGTGGTACCCTTGGATGATTTTCAAGTTGTTCTTGGAGTGGAGTTCCTCGTGCAGGTGGAAACAACACTTATGCCACACATTAACAGCTTCTTTATCCTGGATGAACATTCCCCTTGCATGGTTCTTGTATCATCAGTCCTGCAGATACATGGAAAGCAGCTTTCAGCCTTACGGTTCTACCAAGAAACAAGCAACTATGAAGCCAACGCCGTGTCAACAAGGAAGACCCTGTCTCAATCAACTCACATCAGCACTGAGACGAGTTGGGAAGTCATCACCAAGAAGAAGTCTCCCCCGAAGCCATTCCAACATCAGTGCCAACCTCAACATCAGTAGCAGTGCCAATACCGGTATCAACACCAGCCCTAGTACCACTTTCAGCAGCAACAACAATGCCAACATCAACAACAACAATGGCACCACCGCCAGCGCCACGAGCCGACAACACAAAAGACTCTTGGAAGACCCAAGGCCGTTTCCAGCCATCACCAGTTCCACTATGACCATCATCAGGGAGAGCGAGTACCACCAAATCCACTTAGGTACCCTGTTTGCCACCACAATGATCAAGCCAACCCTCATAGGAGCCTTGTGAAGAATAACCCTTGGGGAAAAAAAATCATCAGGGGGAACCATACCCGAAAAATCCAAACTTTCATTTTGACCTAGCCCTGGCCACAAACCTTCCTACCGCCAAAGCAAAGCAATCAAATTCCTACCTCGAAGTAGCCAGGCAAGGACTTGACATAGGGACTAGCCCTAGGTTTTCCCACCATCCAGATCACCCTAAAGACTTCCACCCATAAACCTACTCGGGCCTTGGAAGAGATAATCTTTGTGGAACAGTTGAAGAACCTTCCTTCATCAACAGTATATCCCAGCCTCGAACAGAAGCTAGTCTTCGAGGATGAAGACTGAATTGAGTGGAGGAGACTGTCACAAGTGTTCTCTTCGCCGTGCCATCAAGTGCCATCCATTGTGCCTACAAACATCATTCAAATGTCAAAATGTGTGTTATGGGTGAGATATACATGTATTTTTGCATGGGGGACTGTCAATGGCATTTTCTGTAATTACCTAGTATGATTTTTCACCCTTTTGATGTATCTTTATATCACTCTTCCAAAAGCTTTACGTACTCTTTGAAGAGAGATAGATAATCAATTAAACCAAAAGTATGTAAAGGTTAAGCATGAGATCTCCTCGACACTGAACTATGTGCTTATGCTTGTCATCTATTAAAGCAATACCAATTGCCTTTTGTCTAATTTGTATATAATCTTTATTGACTTTTCCTGTGTTATTGCTTGTTGTTAGACTTACTCATCACGATCGAGTGCCACACGAGGCCCAATGAATAACCCCGTTACACTCATCCATATCCACCCGCTTTGTCACATGCTCCTACCCGACCCACACCACAAAATGCATGTTAGCAAAAACACGGCAATTGGGGCGCATGGTATCGATTAGAGGTACTGTTACTACTGTACCTCCTTGGCATCCGGGTTCACGGCACAATATTGTGGTTGTCCTGACTGTTTATGGTGGTATTGGCACTACCGCCGATTGCATACATCAGCCACTGCGTGAAATCATTGTTAACCATGTGGATGTAGCCACGCCTACACCTGGGCATTTTCCGTATGAGCCCTCACCGAAATGATTGAACGCAATGGTCACTTGCATTCCTATATCCATTGGATACTCGCAGTTGTGTCCAAGCAACATTGCATCATTGTGATGGAAAAAGTAGTTGTTGGATATGGTAATTCCGGTGGACCCCATGATGGCATCAATCAGACCATCCGTGCAGTGGGACAGCGAGCAATAGTCACTTGCATCCCGATATTCAGCGGATATCTCGTTGGGTGATACCGGAAAGTGACTGTAGCTACAAAGAGCTTTTGTCAGTCAATTCTTTCATTAATAAAAGATATTTATTTTTTTCAGCCTAATCAAAATCCATTAAAAGATATTGAATACTGAACGAAGAAGCCATCAAAATTGGATGCAAAATTCATGAACTAGAAAAGAAGACAAATTGTCTTATCTGGAAATTCAAAATCAATCAACTAATTACAGTGATTCACTGACTAGATCTTCTACAACAATAATTGTTCCTGTTCTTATTCTGAAAACTCTAGGTATCATAGTTGATTAAAAAACCAAAATCCTAGATTCAAGAAATCTGGAAACAAAAAATTAAAATAAAAAGGAAATCAATGAAACAATAATAAAAGAGAAACAATAAGATGAGAAGCAACATTTTTTGAATAAGATGAAAAAAATAATCAATAATCAATGCATTATAGAGGAATGGTGGATCAATGGCAAGTGAAATAGCGATTCTTACTGTTTAAATGGAGGAAAATAACGACCAATGACGACAACTAGATGAAGCGGTGACAACAACTGGGATGATCAATGGTGCTGGCAACAGATGGAGGAAGGCAACGACAACTCTTCAACATTTGCAATGACTTGATGTAGCAGCAGCGAAGGCAGAGAAGCAGAACTCCGAGATACGTAGAGGTGATTTTTGGAGGAGAAACGCAGAAATATGCAGAGAACTCAGAGACACACATCAGCGATAGAAGAAAAGCAGAACTCAGCATTCTCCGTCTAAAAGAAATAATGGCATAGAAGAAGAAAGGAGTGGATGAGAAACGCAGAAGGTGATTTTTGAAGAAGTAGAACGAAGTGAAGGAGGAAAACACTGGTGATTTTTCGGAGAAGTAGAGCTGAACTTTTATATCTTCTAGGGGCAATATTGAGATTTTCTATTTTTATCTGCTTACCTTCCACTCGGGAAATCAACTTACGTCTCACAAGGGTATCATTTACCCGGGGAAGTAATATCCGGGTAAATCAAACTTATTGTGAATCCCACAAAATTTTGAAATCCGAACACAGGTCAATCGATTGTAAACCACCAAACTTCCCCCTTCACTTCACGGAAAACGAACATGGCCTGAGTGTTTGTCTCTCGGTATTGGCATTTGACATGGGAGAAAACTTTATCTGAAACAAAGGCACGCACGATATATAGATAGCAAATTTTTTCATTAATCCTCTTATCTTTCGTTTTATGTACAACTCTGGGAAAAGAGATAAGATAAAAAGACAACAGATAGAGAAAAAAGGTAACACTTCAGAGGGTAAGACTTCCTCCTCTAATCGTTTTCCTTTTCGGGTTTGGGGGGTGGTGGTGTTGGTGACTGGTGAGTCATTAGTGTCATTGGGAATGGGTAAAGTTATCCCTGTTGATAGGGGTATTCACAGGTCAGCTTGGATTGCTTTGAGTTATTTTCTTGTAAAGCTAGCAAAATCTACCGAAATATGAAAGGTTGGTTTATCATTGGTTTAATCAGTTTTATATATATCTTAAACTGAAATATTTATATCTAAATATCTATTTATATTTGAGTTTTTTTAGTTTTTATATAAAATCAAAATATATTTAAATTAATTAGTTTTTTATGCAAAACTGATATTTTGTTAATGTATATTTAAATTCATATAAAACTAAATTAAATATTGTATCATTATATTATATTTGTATTGGTTTTGCGCTTTTAGTTTTTATCATAAATAATCATTTTTTTTTCAAAATTCAAACAAAATACAAATAAAATATATCAACATTTAACATATAAGGCAGGGACTAATTAGTAATTACTTAAACATGTAGTATTTGTTCGGTTTTGTGAAAATCAAAGTCGAACCGAATTGTTGGCTTATTTTCTCATACAAACCGAAACCATCTGGTGGCTTTGAAAAATCGACCAACTTGGTTTGGGTCAAATTGGTTTGATCGGTTTGACATTTAATGTGAACACCCCTACTTGTTGAGATTATTGTTGATGGAGAGCATGAAGAATATGAGCAATATTGTTCTCATGCTTAACCTATTCCCCCAACAACAAATAAATAAAACTAGGCTACTGACCAAACTTCCTCTACAATATTCATATTTGTTTAATAATCAATGTCAAATGCTTTGTTTCCTTCTACGCAAAGGTTTTTCCGATTTTCAACTTGTTTCAGATTCTAAGGAACTAGCTGAATAGCAAAAGGCATTGCTACTACAATTCTTTGCTTTTTATTATGGGTGTCCATGAAAAACCAAAAAACCGAACCAAATCTAGAAACCCGAACCACAAAATGCGGTTAACCGAAGCGATCAATTTAGTTTTGGTTTGGAATTTTTGAAAAATCGAAGGACCGGTTTGGTTTTTGGTTAACCTACAAAAAAACGACAGTTAATCGAATCGACCAGTATATATATTTATATGTATACTTTATATATATTTTTAATATATGTCACATATTTTCTATGTATTATATATAAATATATATTCATTATATATATAAATATATACTTATATTATATTTATAATGATCTATTTATAGATATATTGTATCTTTTTAAAATATTTAAAATATATCGTATATCATTTATTATTTATAATATAATATTATACATATATTTATATAATATATATTATAAATATAAAAAACCAAAAAATCGAATTGGTCAAAAACTGAAACTAGCGGACTGGTTAACCGGTTGTACCGATTTTGTTTCGGGTTGGAAAAATGGAAAGACCGGTACCACCGGTTCAGTTTACAAAAAAGGGCCATAGTTCGGTTAACCAAACTGTAAACACCCCTACTTTTTACTCTCATGGTTTATTTATTTAGAGGATTTCCTATCTAATTCATAGTTTAGGTGGCCAAAACCAAAATACCTACTTACAAAGTGGCAAAAAGCATAATAAAGGATTGGGGGAGGACGAGGAAGCTTGGGATGCCCATAGTGTTAGTGGGGTTATGGAGCTCAAAGTAGTTGGGATAGGTGAGATTGGCTTTGCCAAATTTGTTAGTGTCGATTTTGTTGCAACTGAAGAGGTGAGGGAGCTGAGAGGTGGCACTGGGGTCATCGAAGATGTCTTCTCCAATAGAGAACTTAGGAAGGTTTTGGAAATTTGTGAGGTGGTGGGCGATGGATGTAGTGATGGTGGTGGCAATGAAAATTTTCAATAACTAGGGTTTGCTTTGAAAATTTGAAGAACAATGGAGGGTAAATTGGATATTTCATTTTTTCTGTTACTGTTTAACAATGATGTCAATTGTCTGAAATAGGGAAGGCAATTTTCCTCGTCCCCGACGGGTACCCGGGCTCCCCAACTCAATGGGGTCGAGGATGGGGGGTACTTTGGCGGGGTCGGGGTTGGGGATAGGGCTACCCCTGAATCCCCGATCGGGGACGGGGATGAGGATGGGAAATGCAATCCCCGCCCTGACCCGTCCCCGATTAATAATATAATTATATATTATATATAATATAATATAATTATATATATTATAATAAATATTATTCATTTTTTAAAAGATAAAAACTTGAAAAACACTTAAATAGTAAAAGGCTTGCCAGTTCGTCTTCGTCTTCGATAGAACCCTAGGTTTGTCTTCCTTCATTAGTTCGTCTTCATCACTGATTCATCGACCACCGACCGTCGTCGTTGACTATTGCCACTCGCCCATCGCTTTAGATATCAGACAAAGGATAGAGATACTCGAGTCTCGACAAATGACAGAGAAGAGATACTCAAAGAAGAGTTTCAGTTCTTTAATCTTCCTTCAACCTTCATCATTGTTGCCAACCACTGTCGTCGTCGCCTTGCCCCTTTAGATTCTCTCTCATCGTCGACCTCAGCTCTTGAAACGGTCCTCTCTCTCTCTCTCTCTCTCTCTCTCTCTCTCCCTTCTCTCATTCTCAGAATCTCAGTCTCTTAGAGACTCAAACTCAGTCTCCAGTTTTTCGAGGATTCAGGTCTCTAACGGGGATGAATTCCTCTTCGGAGTCGGGGATGGAGAGGGGAGTGGGGATCGGGAATAGGGATGGGGGGTGATTTGGGGGTCGGGGTCGGGGATGGGGAATGTAGTCCCCGCCTCATTGCCATTCCTAATCTGAAACATTAGGAGTACTTTAATACAATATATAAATAGTAAGGGTATAGTTAGTCAATTAACTAAACTATAAGGATAATTTAAGAAATTTGCCCTTAATTTTAAGACAAAAATGAATTTAAATATAAAAATTGCTTTAAGATAATAAACTCATATATATTAAAAAGAATATGTAATAAAAAGAAAACATATAAATTAGCTATAAAATGAAATAAATTATGTCATATACATACATTATATTTATAGACATAAAATAAAAAAATATATATACTTATACCTTGAGGCTTATGCCTCGAACGGCCTGAGGCTAACGAGTTACGCCTCGCCTCTTTGACACCCAAATGCCTCACCTCCGCATTTATTATAAAAAGGAATTTGAAACTTAAAAGGAAACAGTTAGATAAATACGATTCGAGCGGACTCAAACGAAGCTTTACTCAATTCAGTTTGGGCTTGGATTGGGGTAGGCCCAAGCCCGACCCGCTCAGCGCAACCCCGGTCCCCGGATCTGATACTGCATCTGTATGCCACTATGCCGACGTTTGCCTCATAACTAGGGCACGGTCGGGTTCAACAGTTTTCTCCTTCCCGATCTGAAACAAAAACAGCATGAATCCGTGAAACGCCAAGTCAAATCCCGCCAACTCCTTGAGGGCTTAAACCTGTAAGTTCTATAAACATCTTCTTTTAATCTCGTGCGATGTTTGGTTTTCGCTGCAAAAGATTAATCATCCAGCTACAGAGCAATGGGGAACTTCTCAAGTATCTTCAAAATCCATTTTCTAAATCCATTTCCAACATCTCAAATTCTGCAAACGACTCCTCTTTTACGGTTTCTTACCTAGTAAACACTTGTGGGTTCTCACCAGAAACAGCCCTTTCACTTGCAGAGAAAGTCCACTTGGAAAACGGGAAGAAACCAGACTCAGTCCTCAAATTATTTGAAAAGCATGGGTTCACCAAAACCCAGATCGCAGAACTCATTTCTAAGCGCCCATCATTACTCTTGGCCGATCCAGTAAAAACCCTTGAGCCCAAAATTCGGTCTCTCAGTCAAGTAGGATTGTCAGGCCCCAACGTTGCTAGGATACTCTCTTCTTCAGCCGTTTACATTTTTTCAAGGAGCTTAGAGAAGCAAATCCTCCCTATGCTAGATTTTCTCAAGACTTTACTTCGTACAGAGAAAAACATCGCCGTAGTCATTAATCGTTTCACTTGGATTTTCCAATATAATGTCCTAGAAGCATTAAAACCCAAAATTTCGATCTTGCGTGATCATGGTGTCCCCGAATCCAATATCTCAAAAATGTTCATGTTGTTGCCTCGTATAATAACTCTGAATAGCGATCGGTTTAAAGAGTTGGTCAAGGAGATCAGTGAAATGGGTTTCGACCCCTCAAGTACAATGTTTATCAAAGCAGTTAATGTCAAAGCAGGGATGAATAAAGCTAAATGGGAATCTAAATTTGATGTCTATAGGAGCTTTGGTTGGTCTGATGGTGATATTCTTTTGATGTTCAAAAGGAACCCCTACTGCTTTGCTATCTCGGAGAAGAATATCAGGAGTAAGTTGGATTACTTCATGAACAATTTGAACCTGGACCCGGCAGTTCTTTCTAGAAACGTGCCGCTATTTGGGCTTAGCTTGGAGAACAGGGTTATTCCAAGGTTGTCTGTAATTCAGGTTCTGCTCTCCAAGGGATTGATCAAGGAGGATTTAAGCATTGCAACTGTCTTAATACTACCTGATGTGAAGTTTTTAGAGAAGTTTGTGATGAAGTACCTGGATGAGGCTAGTGATCTATTGAAGGTGTACCGAGGTAAAATATGATTTTTGTGGTTCCAAAAATGTTTGGACGGAAAATTTGTAGAATGTTAATTCACAAATGAAGCAGGGTCTATGATTTTTTATTCGCAGCTCTTTTTTTTTTGTAACTTACTGTATATCTTGTTTTGGTAGAGCTTGCTTTCTTTAGATACAGCTAGTAGTCTAGTACTGATATTCATGAATGATATTCTTAGAAGAATTCCAGAAAATGCATTAACAAGAAGACAAAAATATCAAAAGATCTAAGATAGTTAGCTACCATTTAAATATTTTCTTTCATTATTTACCAATTTCATGACTATCATCTTGAGATGTCTGAAGGTGGAGTGATCACATTGATTTGTCAGAGGCAAAATTCACATTTTTTGGACAAGAAGACTGCATTGTTTGGACCAGTATTGCATGAACTCTCCTAAATGGATGAGCCATTGGTGTCAACCATGTGGCAGACGCCAACACTCCATGGATTGTTGAGGGGCACTTCTATGTGGTAGTTTTCATTCTTTCATTGCTTACTTAATATAAATGAACTGGTAATGTATGCATTGAATGCCACTTTTCCTATGAAATATTATCAAGTAACAAAGGTAAGCTTTTGATATTTTTTCCTGTGGGATTATAATGTTAAATTCAACAAAAGTTGAAAATATAATGTTAGAATTCAACAAAATATGGAGTATTTTAATAGTTTATACTTGTCCATGTCCATGCAACACTTATTTGGACCAACTGGCTCTCTAGATGCTCCTTTATCCATTATCTGAATTAATGTTCATTTCACTTTTCACCATCTATGCATATGATCTTCAAGGCACTTGGGAGATGCCATCACAAGCTTAGTTAATTCAAGTGGAGAAATTTGTAGTAGTATTAGGATGGCAACATTTCTCTAATAGGATTATCTTATTATGACATCAAGAGAGACCATGAGAGTAGCATTAAGGTTCAAAGTGTTGATATGATGCGCCTGTGTTGTATCTTTTGGTTGCCAATGTGCTATATTTCTTGGCCCCCAATATGCCAAATACAAGGAATCAAGACATCTGGCCATTTTTAGAGGTTAATATCCTCCTGGAGGTGTCTTTACTCAATTCTTGAACTTATTTTTTCTAAGGTTTTTTCCCCTTCTGTTTGAAAGTGTATTGATACTTAACCAAGAGTAGCATGAGTGAAAGCATTAGTAGGGTGAGATTCTATGACAAAATGTTCTTAGTATGTTTCAGGAGAGTCCATGGAAGCTTGGGGAAAATTAAAGACTTTGTGAAGGCATTCATATCAAGAATTTGGGTTGTATGACTCAGGAGTTTTGTGATTGTTATGAAATTACTACTTATACATCTTTGATCACCAGCCAAGTTTAGAGATTCTGATTATGAATAGACTCTTGATGGAAAGTAACACCATATAAATGAAAACTATAAGAACATTAATGGTTGAACTTGGTGTCCAGGGGCATTTCATCTATGACCTATTGGCTGGATAGAGATTTATCATGGTTGCTTCTATTTTAAAATGAAATATTGGAGAAAGATGGATGTGCATTCTTTTTTGTGCCTGCCCTATCTTTTACTCCAGAGTGGCACATGTAGAATATCAAATCAAATTCTAATTAACAAAAAAAGGCCTCGAGAGGGATATATGGAAAATGGTGGCAGGGCTTTGCATTATCTTGTACTTGAAGTGCAGTGCTTCAAGTTTTGAGCTAACTGTAGAGAAGATGGGCCGAATGGCCCATAGGCTGTTACTGTATATTATCTTTATGTTCTTCTCTGTAATGGGCCTTATTCTGGGCCCATACTCTTTTATGTTCATCTTTTGTAATTTCTTGTCCAACTAAGGACCTCTCTTGTAATTACTAAAAAATTAACTTAATAAAAGTGTATTAGAGAGTTAGAGGGAGGTTAAGTTCGAACTCCTCATCCTCTAACTCTTCTTGCCGCAACTCTCTCTTCTTCTCTAATCTTCTCTTGCTAGTTTTCTTTGTTTCAAACACAGTCCCTACTTCTAGGACTGTTTTTCAACTCTAACTTAGAAAAATATCCTATAAACTTGTTGGCTTTTAACTACTCTTGGTGCTATTTAATGATATTTTGCATATTAACTTCCATTTGGTTGAATGGCTTATGGTTTTGGTCAGAACTCAACACAGTATTAAAGTGCATCTTTTTGGAAACAAAATTTCATGAATATGATCACTTTGGATGATACAATGCATACTAAAATAGTGAGAAACCTAAATCACCTTTAACAGCACACCCCAAGCAAATACTTTTATATATGGTAGATACAATTCATTTGATGGGCTTGCTTGACTAAGCATACCCCCCCTCCCCCCATCAATTTCTTTTCTTTTTGTCAAATAACAAACAAGAGATCAGGTTTTAGGTGTGACAGTGTAAATACACAGGATAGTTATTTTCGTTTATAAAATTAGGATAGTTACCTTTGTCCAATCTTTTTTAATCCTGCTTTGAAAATCTTTTAGGTGAACCCTATGGCATTGGTGGTGGGAAAACTTGGGAAATCCAACAGGACTTCTGGAAGGTCAGAAGGATGAATTCAAGTTTTCTATGGTTGACATAGAAATACTCTACCATCCAAAATGAACGGATTGGTTGGGGTTTGTTATTTGAAGACTATAAACGATTTGGAGTGGAGACCAAGAGAAGAGAGAACTCAATGTTACCTCTTCTGTTACTTTGGTTTAATAAATCATAACAAGGAAGAGATTCAGGAGGATGCCACCCATAGAATCAGTGGAGAATGGGCAAAATGAAGGGTTGCATTTAAAGTCTTACGTGATAGGTAAATGCCACATACACTTAAAGGAAAATTTATTAAACAGTTGTTAGGCTAGCAATATTGTATGGAGCAAACTGTTGAGTAGTCAAGAAACACCATGTCCACAAGATTAATGTGACAGAAATACAAATGTTGAGATTGATAAGCTGAAAACCTAGAAAGGAGTCAAGGACCAAGGCAGGTGGGCCCCCCTTACAAATGTGACAGAAAAACCATTTACTGATTTCCTGTTGATTTACTAAAAGCATTTGGGAATGGTGTACTTCTTTGTTTGTGTGCAGGTGCCCCCTCCCCCCTTTGAATGTGCAGAGTTTATTCAGGTTCATGTCTAGTCGACCAACAAAAAGGGCCAAGACTATGTGGAGATGTATGAGGGTTGCAGTATGCTGGACTGTTTGGGAGGAGAGGAACTCACGGATATTCTTAGAAAAGGAGAGAACCTTGGAAGTAATATTGGAGGTAATCCATATTAGGGTGATACGTTGGCTGAAGACTTTGGCCTTGTTTGCAGACTTCTCAGTAGATGAGATGGTAAAAAACTGGAAGGAAATTGCAGAATTAGCCTCAGCTAAGAAGGCATCACTCTCTTGCTGGAGTCCCCCATCTAGGAAATGATTTAAGTGCTCATAATTTAAGAATGGATATGGCACTGAACAGAATGAAATAGCAAAATAGGATTCATGTAGCTAACCCCATATAGTTGGGACTTGGGACAAAGCTTAGATGATGATGATGATGATGATGATGACAATGACAATGAGATGCTTTCCTAAAGAAAGGGAGGCTTTGTGGCATGGTTTTCAAACTGGACCGGGTCGGATGGTCGGACCTGAAAAACCGGGAACCGGTCACCTGACCGATTCCGTTTTTCCCCAAAATCGTTGAGTTTGGTCAGCAAACCGCTGAACCAGCTGGTTAACCGTTCGAATGGTTTTGACTGTTTTTCAATTTTTTTTTTGTTAGAACGGGCCGACCGTTCAACCTGATAACTGGACCCCTGACCGGTTCAGTTGCTGGGTCGGTTTTAAAAACTATGCTTTTTGGCATTTGGTCATCAAGAGAATTTATGGGCTGCATCCAAATGGGTGGTTTGGGATTGGCTAGAAATGCCAATGCAAAAATCCCATGGAAAACAATTTTGACATTACTTCCTACCTTCCAGCAACACATAAGATATGATGCAATATCTGGATAGCAGGTGAAATTTTGGAAGGATACTTGGTGGGGAGCTCTCCTTTTTTCCAATCCTTCCCAAGAATTCAACTTATCCAATGCCAAGAAACCCGTTGCTGATTTGATTACCTTTGATAGGATGGGTCTGGTTTGGAATTTGGGTTTGAGGTGATCTCTGAGAGACAATGAAACGAATGAGCTGATTCCCTTGCTTAACACACTTCAGGATATTTCCTTTGGGTTTGGATGAGAGGGTGTGGACTCTGACTGCCAATGACAACTTTACTTGTGCTTCCTTTTTCAAAACCTTACTCCCTCAAATGATAAGCCAACCTTCCCTGCTAAAGAGCTGTGGTCTAGCCCAATTCTCCCTAAAGTGAAGATTTTTGTTTGGAGGCAGCCAAGCAAATCATAAACATTTGTGAAAGACTCCAAAGGAAGTAGGAAAACTGGTCAATTTCCTTCCAATAAAAACAATCCAGTCAATTTCTCCTCATGTGTGTGTCCTCTGCGACTCTGCCTAAAGAATGGGGGAAAATATTAACTACCTCTTTTTGCATTACTCCTATGCTTCATGGGTGTGGCAGCACTTGCTTTCTTTGGTTGGAAGAGATTGGGTAGCATCTCCTGATGTGGCAGATTTGTTTAAATCAGAAATGATGAATGGTTCCACTTGATGGCAAAGATTCATAGTATTATGCACGTGAGTCATGGAGCAGTCTTGTGGGGTCTGTGGTGTGAAAGAAATGCTAGGATATTTGAAGAAAAACACAACCGGATTGAGGATTTGATTGAACTCATAACATTAAGAGGCGGGCATTGAGCCATCATTTTTTAAAGAATTTTTTGGTCCATCTCAATGATTTATTGAGAGGATGGAATATTGTAGCTGGTTTTCAAATAAGTAATCCCTGAAGGCTGATGATTTGGTCTCCACCAACAGTGGGGTGGGGTGGGGGGGGGGTATAAATTGAATGTGACGGGTGCTGCTTTGGTGATATGGGGATGTCTGGAGTGGGGGTTGTAGTTAGGGTTAGGGACCATCAAGGCAATATTATCCGCGGTTTTTTTTTTTTTTTTTTGGGTTCAATTGGAGTTGGAAACTCCCAAAGGGCAGAATTGATGGCTTTAATTCAAGGTTTAAAACTTTTGATGATGCAGGGCTGGAGGAATGTGGAAGTGGAGGGTGATTGCCAAACAGTTGTAGGTTGGATGAAATCCCAAAATCAGTCTCCAAGGCAGTTCTGACCTTAGCTGAGATTGTCTCACTCTCTAGGTGTAGGTGAGTGGTATGTGGGACTGGGGGTGTTTGCCTGAAGGATGATAGATGGTGGTCCTATCTAAGAGGTTGAGAATGGGAGGGTAGGATGGCGAGGAAGGTTAAAATTGTACAGCGACAGGGCTTACACTAGTGTCTGCGGGAAACACCTGTTCTGGGAACTCAGCATTCCCACTACAATGCCTTACCTGTCCATTTTTATCCATGCACTGGTTACTTATGGAAAGTCTTTGGAGGTCTCTCATCACTAGGTACCCAACTCCACGTACTTACACTAGGTTCTAGTTCAAACATCCCATTCAACTGGATTCCTAGGAGTGCCAATACATTAGTGGATTCTTGGGCAAGAGCTGGGGTTGGGAGAGATTCTCTTGAATGGGGTTGCCCTAGACCAGGCTGTAAATTGTAATAGTTTTTACCTATCTCATTACTTTTTAGGCTTCTGTTGATGGAAGCTGTTTGTACTCTTTGGCCTTCTGCCCCTTTGTTTAGTGCATCTAGGTTTTGTTTCTGTTTAATGAATTAAATTCAATTATTTATAATAAAAGATGCTTCCCTGTTGCACAAGTGGTTCTAGCAATATTGGTTTTGGCCAGAGAACCTTCGGAAGAACATTCTGGAAAACATGGTGTCAGAAACATGCCCAGGTGAGCTAAGGACTTTCTATGAATATTCTGTGGACAGGTATGGAGAAGGTGTTGACACAATTCATTTAAATGGATTTTCTGCATTCCGGTTGATGGGTATCAAATTCTGGAGAGATCACTGAGGTGATATAGTCTATCTAATACAGCTGCACCTGTTCCTTTTTTATTTTTTCTTGTGAATTGTGACGTGGCTGACGATAACACTAAGTTGAAAGGGTGATGCATAAATTTTCATTAAATTTCAACGTTGGGAGATCAATGCAGTGATTTCTTAGTACTGAAAATTGAGTTCATTCACCATCTCCAAGGTCGACAAGATTCAAGAGTTTGTTTATAGAACACTTCAGATTCTCATTTAAATCCTTCCTCCAACAAGTTGTACTGAAGGGCTGACAGATTAAGTCCTTCCTCCTACAGGTTCCACAATAGATAGATTTCATGCTGTGGACAGCAACTCTGGTAGAGGCGCAGTTGCAGATATCGTGATGCGCCCCATGCCTCTACACGCAACTCTGGAAGATGCGCAATCACATGATCCAAGCTCATGAACAAACTTAACTATCTTGGCTAATTGATAAAATAACATTACTTGTACTGATAAAAAATAAAATAACATTACTTGGTACTGATAAAAAAAAAATAACATTACTTGTACTGATAAAAAAAATAACATTACTTGTAATTAACCCCTAAAGGGACCGTTACTTGGTAAAATGATAAAATCTATGTCTGTCAAGCGTAAAAATGCAGGTTAAGTCTTGGAGCAGTTACATGGTACAAAAAATTGCCAAAGGTTAGGACAGTATCCAGTCCACCCCTCCCATGTCCCTAGATGGCTGGGAGCCTGGGACCGACATTGGGTAATGGCTTTTTACTTATATTTAACCATAAAAGCAAATTTGTAAAATTGATGGACCAAGTGTAATTTTGATTTTTGAGAGGCATAAAAAGCACATTTTAAGACACTTTGCAAAAAGGGGTGCCAAGAATGTAATTTTTATTTAGTCTCTCGAGTCTTGGCTATGGCAATGCTTTGGAGTGGTGTTTTTACTGGAATACCCGATTTTTGCTACTTCATGACCCGCAACAAGCCAAACCTGCTAGCTAAAGCTATGTTTTGCTTCATAAACCTTATACATGCTTTCCTTCAAAGTTCAAACCAAACGTAGGGTAATAGAAACTTCATTTGTTACTAATAATCCCCACCAAACCTGATCGCTAAAGCTATGAACAAAAAGTGCATGAACATGCATTTCCCCTATGAGCTTGAAATTGAAGATGGGAAATAAATCATTCCTGTGGCCATAGCCATATTTATTCCATGGTGTTTGGAAGTGTGGGCGTTTTTTGGGATCGATTTTTAAGAAAAAACGCCCATGCTTTTAAGACACGTTTTTCATAAAAAAAATACTTCTGCCACGTAGGCAGTGAGCAATATACTATGCCGTTTGGTAGGGTGATTTTCATCATCGTTTTTCATGTATGTGCTGACAAGTAAGCATCACATAGGATATACATTAGTCAACTATTGGGGAAAATGGTTCACTGATGTGCATTTCATGCATTGGTGAGGTTCCGATTTTCGAGGCATGCCTGATTTTTTAATAATCGGCTGAACCAAACAATGAGATACATGGGCGTTTGTTGAAATGCCTATGCGGATCTAACATGGCATCGTTTTTTTGAAATACGGCCACGGTTCCAAGCATCCCCTTTGTTGCAGTCGAGGTTTGAAGTATTGATACTGCGTAGTGGGAGTTTTCAACAAGCATTACTCTTTTTTTTTACTTGACTTGATATTTCACATATGAATGTTAATGATGGAATTGGATCTGTTATAAGATATCCCCCCATGAATGACAAGGGAAATCCAGGCTCATTAGGATGGGGCTGATGGGCATTGACATTTTAAATTATTCACAATGCCTCCCAACCACACATTGGGAACATCTCCTATACTTTGTGTTGTTATCCATAGGGAAATGTTCCCAATACACGTTGGGATAGGGATGTGGGGTTGGTGTGAAGTGTGCTCTGTGAGGAGCAAACCTCGATTCCCTTTATATTAAGATTGCAACTTGGGTTGAGATGGCTCGGACTCGGCCAAAAAAAGTCAGGTTGAAGTTTGGGTTAGGCTTGAAAGTATGAGCCCAACTTAATTTCTGGTTGGGTTAGGGTTGAGACCTTAGCCAACCTGAACCCAATTTAACTTTATATTTGCATATATAAATATTAAATTACATTTATTTAGGTATGTAAGTATTTGTGTATATACATGTATGCATGTGACGTATATGTATATGTGCAATTATGCATTCATTGATATATGTATGCATGAATTTTTTTTTAAAACATGACCATCATGTCCTTTTACAATAATAATGCTAAAGGCCTAAAACTGAATTGATCTCAACCTTTGAGTTTAAAAATAAAGAAATTTGGCAAAAAGTAGAGAAGATGGGCCAACCTGAGCCCAACCGGAACCCACCCTGACCTCAGCTTTTGTTGCAATTTGGGTATGTTGGGCCAAGGATGGGGCTAATACTACAAGTGTCAATGCACCAGGTTTGAGTTAGAACCAATCTAAATTAAAATCAATTTGAACTGATTGAATGGTCTAAACATTGAATTAGACCAGTCCAAAATGGTCCAAAGTATTCATTAGATTGGATTGGACCTGGTCCATCTGTAATAAATTCATATTGGACTGAAACGGATTAGACGAAATCCGGTCCAATTGAGACCCCTACCTACACCTAAGATAAGTTCGAGCATGCCAGCATTGCATCAGTCCAAACTCCAAAACACGGTCCATTTTGACTCTCAGCTGGGCTGGATTACGTTGCCCAGGTCAGGATGGTCTTATTTTAGTTCTTGTTCAGACACAAAAATTCGAGCCCTAGTATGCCAAAGGCTGGGATAGGTTGGGCCTTGGGGATAAGTTGGGCCTTGGGTCTTCTAACTTGCAAAATTTAGGGCTTGGTTTCCAAGTTTCAACATATCTACTTTACTTTCCGGTCTTAAACAGAAGACTATGAAGTAAGAGTATGACCTCCGAAAGCGCCAGATCAGATCCCGCCAACTCCACGAAGGTTGAAAGCGTGCCTGATCAGAACCCGCCAACTCCATGAATGCTTTAAACCCGTGAATTCTACGAAAACATCTTCTCTCAATTCTGTTTTGAAACCTTTTCGGTCTCAATCAATGTTTCGTTTTCACTGCAAAAGACTCATCCAAATTCGGAGACACGGAGAAATTCTCAAACGTCTTCAAAATCCATCTTTTAAATACTTGTCTAGCATCTCAGGTTCCACAAAAGACTCCTCATTTACAGTTGCTTTTCTAGTAGAGTCTTGTGGGCTCTCACCAGAAACAGCCTTCTCAGTTGCAAAGAAGGTGCATTTGGAAAGCGAAAAGAAACCAGATTCAGTCCTGAAATTGTTTGAAAACTATGGTTTCACCAAACCCCAGATCGCAAATCTTATTACTAAGCGTCCATTGTTACTCGTAGCTGATCCAGTAAAAACCCTTGAGCCCCAAATACTGTTTCTCAGTCAGGCGGGGTTATTAGGCCCTAAACTTACTAAGATACTCTCTTCAGACCCCAATATCTTCACAAGGAGCTTAGAGAAGCAGATAATCCCTGCTTTCAATTTTCTGAAGACCTTGCTTCGCACAGACGAAAAATTTTCTCCAGTCATTAATCGCTCCACGGCCTCTTGGATTTTCCAATTTAACGTGCTGAAAGCAATGGAACCCAAAATTGCTATCCTCCGCGACCACGGCGTGAACGAATCCAATATCTCAAAAATGGTCATGTTGTTGCCACTTATACTAACTCTGAGTAGCAACCGGTTTAATGAACTGGTCAGGGAGATCAGTGATGTTCAAAAAGCATCCCTCTTGCATGGCTATCTCAGAGAAGAATATCAGAAGCAAGTTAGACTACTTCAGGAACAAGTTGAACCTTGAGCGATCAGTTCTTTCCAAAAACCTGTAAATATTTGGGCTTAGCCTGGAAAACAGGGTTATTCCAAGGTGGTCTGTCATTCAAGTCCTGCTTTCCAAGGGACTGATCAGGAAGGATTTAAGCTTTGGTAGTGTACTAATGATATCTAATGTAAAATTTTTGAAGCAGTTTGTGAGAAAGTATGAAGGTGAAGTTAGTGATCTATTGGAGGTGTACCAAGGTAAAATGTGATCTTTGTGATTCAACAAGGTATTTAAAAATCATAGAATTTTAATTTACATGTGAAGAAATGTTCATGACTTTTATTTCATAAATCTTTATCTTCTATATATTTTGAATTGGTGGAACTCACTTTCTTGAGGTGCGATTAGTTCTGGTTCTCGTAAATGTTACTCTTAGCAGATTTCCAACAAATTCGTAAGTGGAGAATAGAATGAGGTTCAAGGTATGCTATAATCCTATTTATCAAAAAAAGGTATGCTATAATCCTTTGATGATTGCATGATTACTAACTTGAGATAGAATCCACAATATTCAGACTACCTGACTTCGTAGGAACTTGTTCTCTATCCTATCTGGTTGTTGCTTATGTTATTTTCACTGTTCGTATGTATGCTTTTGATCTAGATAGACAAAGTAGGAACCTGAGAGATGCTATCAAGAACCTGATTAATTCACCTGGATTATTTCCTATATTCCTATGGTATTGGAGTGATGGCAATTTTCTAATATGATGCTCTTACTGGAGTTAGGAGAACCCGTGAGAATGGCATGGATGGGAGTATTAGAAAGGTGAAATTTCTGTGACAGAATGTTCTTAGTACGTTTAAAGAGAGTCCATGAAAACTGGAGGAAAATCCAGGCTTTTTCAAGGGAACACACGAAGCGCATATTCAAGAATCCATAGCAGGAAACTCATATTTTGCAATTGGTATCAAAGTACTGCCTTTACATTGTTAAAAGTCAGCAGGGTTAGAGATTCTGTTGATAAACAGAATTATAATGACAGTGCTGCATGGACTCTCTTAAATTGATGATGTGATCATATTGGATATGCCATACGAGTCAGATTCCAACATGGCTTTCTCAGTGGCACTTCTATGTAACATTATCCTTTCTCTCTTTACTAATTTGACATAAATGAGTAGTTTATGTGCGGAATGAGTAGTATTTTTCCTATAAAGGTTTTAGGTAGCAAAAGTAAACTTTTAAGCATTTTTCTATCGATATTATGCTAAAATTCAAAAAAGGGAGCTACATTAATAGCTTATTCTTTTCTACATATGTCTTTACAAGTTATTTTCTCATCTTGCACAGTTTGAATCTGAGACATGCATTTGGATCCTATCTCATTGTCCATGTAATACTAGTGATGGAAGGTAACCTTGTGAAAGTAAAATGTAAGAAAGATATATGGAAATTGGTTGTTTAACGAAGTACGGTGGGGTCTTTCATGCAAGTTAGGTTATGTTTAAACCTATTCACAGGCCGGGCTTCAGGCCCAACTTTACACTGTCTTGCGCTCATGCTTCAGGCTGGGCCCATTAGAATTTTGACAAAAGCCAAGCCCGAGCCTGGCCCATGATCAGGTCTAGTTATGTTCCATAATTCCAGTGCAAGTGTTTAGAACCTTACTATAATTGTGCCTTTATTTTATAAATGGAGTGTTGGATAAGGATGGTTGTACAACTTGTCATTGTGTATTATCTTTTACTTCCCAAGGGGTGCATATTGGAAATCTAATCAAATTAGGCAATAAAAAAATCTAATCAATTTTGGAATGTGTGGTATCTAATTGGCCTCTGAACTACCTTGGTCTGCCCCTAGGAGATAATCCTTAGAAAGGAAACTTTTGGACTCCGGTTGTGGAAAGATTTGAAAAGAGACTTGCATCTTTGAAGAAAAATTACTTATCTCTTGGAGGTAGAACTACCTTGATTAGACTTACATTAACTAACTTGCTTGTATATTTTTTGTCAGTCTTTAAGATTCTAGCAAGGGTGCCTAGCAAGTTGGGAAAACTAATGATAGACTTCCTTTGGGAGCCAGGGTAGGAGAGGAAGGATTATAGGGTTGAGTGGGAGGTGGTGTGTAGAAATAAAAAAGATGGAGGCCTTGGAATAGGAAATATAAGGAAGATAAGATAGTGGCTAGTATTCATGGGTTTGTGGAGAATGGATGGGACTCTGGGATTTTGGCTAGGACTACAAGAGTGTCACCCTGGAAAGCAATCCAAGCTATTCTGCCTTTGTTTTCCCCTTGGATTAGGTATGACTTGCACTCAGGAAATCTCATTAAGTTTTCGGAACATTTTTGGGTCGGGGATTTTCCTTTGAAAGACCAATTTTCGGCTTTTTTGCTATCTCTACTAACAAAAATGAGCCGATCTCCACTTTCCTTGTACCCTCCAACTCAAACTCTGAGTTTGGATGGAATTTGGGTTTGAGAAGAGCTATTAGGGACACAAAATTGGATAGTACTTTGACTCTCTTGACCAGTGATTTAAAAGGCGCACCTAGGCACTCAGGCGAGGCGCATTTTAGGGTAGGTGCCTTGCGCCTTATCCCAAGCGTGTGTCTTCTGAAAATTGCCGCTTTTTCCCTTTTTTTGAGTTTGACCGTTGGGCCGAGGGCTCCACCCTCGGACCCCCGTGCCATGCCCCTTGAGGCCAGCCCAAACAAGTCCATGTTAGGGTCTTAAATTCTTATTCACTCACTCACCAAAGCTTCAAGAACCCCCTATTTGGTAATGTTGTCCATTCATTCATCTTAACAAAATATTTTCTTAAAAGCAATTAAAACTATAAAATTATTATTTTTTGTGTGAAATCTAAGAATTTAAGACCCTAACATGGACTTGTTTGGGCTTGCCTCAAAGGGCGTGGCACAAAGGCGGCTCGTAGAATTAGGAATGTAATATATCACATTAGCTACTTGAAGCAATTGAGAAAAGAAAGAGATTGTGGGTTTTATATGTTTGATTTCATTTTTAAATTCTCATTTGAATATGCTTTACATATTATATTATGTATTTTAATTTTAGATAATAGGTTTTTTAAAACTTAAGTTAATATTTTTATTAATATTATGTTTTATAATTTTTTTATTTTTTTGCATTTTTTTAAATTGCATGCCTTGCCTTGTGCCTTGCGCCTCATGCACAAAATGGCCCTTGCGCCTTGCGCTTTTAAAACACTGCTATTGACTATCCTTGATGGGGTTTTCTTGGAACCCACATAGATTGCCAACAGAATTTGGACACCCTCCCCTTCAGGTTCCTTCACTTGTGCCTCCTTTAAAACCCTAACTCAACCGGTTGTTCCTCTTGGATTGACATTCCCTATTAAAGAAGTTTGGTGTCAACCTATCCCACCAAAGGTTGGGAGATTTTGTTGGGAAGCTTTCCTGGTAAGAGTCAACACAGGAGATTTGCTTCAAAGAAAGAGACCCAATTGATGTTTATCTCCTCACTGGTGTGTTCTATGTAAAGCTACTGGTAAGTTTGGTTACCACTTACTAGTATCCTGTCAATTTGCAAAAACGGTTTAGGAATGTTTTACTTCTTTGTTTGGGTGTAGGCAGAATCCCCACTGAATGTGCAAAGCTTGTTTACTTCCTCTTCCTTCAACTGGCCGACAAAAAGAGGAAGGATTATGTGGTCATGTTTTCGGGCTGCAATTTACTGGACTATATGGGAGGAAAGAAATTCAAAGATCTTTTTGGATTAGGAGAGAAGTCTAGAAGTTGTGCTAGAAGTGATTCACATTGGCTGAAATCATTGGACTTGTTCACAGATTTTTCAGTGATGATTTGCTAAGAAAATGGAAAGAAATTGCTAGTCAGTCTCAGCTAAGAAGACCTCAAGTCTTTCTTGGAATCCTCCACCTCAAGGTTATATTAAGCTGAATTTTGATGGTAGTAGTATGGGAAATCTAGGGCCTTTTGGTATTGGGGGAGTTCTAAGAAATGAGAAAGGGAATGTAATAGCAATGTTTTCTGGTCCAATTGGAGTGGGAGATTCTCTGAGGGCCAAGGTACTAGTAGCCTTGGAAGGGGTACAAAGAGCTAAACACCTGAATATTAATAAACTGGTTATAGAAGGAGATTGTGAGACAGTAGTGAGCTGGTTAAAGAAAGATAACTCTAGGTTCTGGAACTACAACAATGAAAAGAGAAAGTTTAAGTGGCTGACCAAGGACATTGGAGTTAAATGTACATGGGTAAAGAGAAGTGCAAATTCTTTTACAGATGGGTTAGCTAAGCAAGGGGTGAACATGGTTTCTGCTTCTTGGGCTCAGATGTAACTGATTTTCTTCTTTTTTGGGTGTTTGTTGACATCTTTGGGGAGTTAAGATAGTTTAGCTCCCCTCCTCTGTAAGTTAAGTTTTCTCTCTTAATGAAATTTCCTGTTATTGATAAAAAAAAAAAGACATGCACCAAAAGCAATTAGCAATGAGCAGGACTTTGCATTATCTTGGATGAGTTGGATCTATGGTGCAGTGTTCTAGATTCTGAGGTAGTTTGGACAAATGTCCTAGAAGACTGGAGGATTGCAGTTACTATAGGTGGTATTGAATTGTCATCATCATCCAAGCCTTATCCCAACTATATGAGGTAGGATACATGAATCCTGTCAGTATGTTCTGTTTAAATGACTTCCTTTTTGGTCTGTGACTGTGTGTGTGGAATGGGTTATTGCTCATTAATCAGAGCTCCAATTCTAAAATGATTCAGAGTTCAATTTGGAGACATAACATTTCATAGAAATGATCATTTGTGCTGATACACACTAAATTAACAGTGGAAATCTAAACTCACCTTTTGGTAGATCTTTAACAGCATCTCCTGACAAATACTTGCATGTAGCATATACCATTCATCATTGATATGCCTTAAACCTAGCCTGCTAGATTGGTTCTTGTTGTAATTGTATTAGTATCTGCTAAAGGGGCACTTTAGTCTTTTTACTTACAAGTTGTACTACCACCCTAATATAAATAAATGGCTAGGTGCTTCCAGCCATTTTTACAGCCTCAAATTGTTCTCTCTTCTTCTCTCCTTCTTTCCTCTTCTTCTGTCTTCTTCTCTCATATTTCTCCTTGGTTCTACTTGGATAATATGATATAAGAGCATTTTTCTGGGTGCTAGAAGCAGATCAGATCATGTTCTTCATCAAAAACCTTCCTTCTTGATTGGAGATTGCAGACATTACCTCTGGAACTGGTCTACAAACTAGTTTTTTCTTTTTTCCTTCTTTCTTCTTGGTTGTAGTGCCAAGAATGATATTTTTTCGTGGTGGCTAACTGCTGTGATGAAAGATTATACAGTGTGAGACCCTTTTTTTTATAGGCAAAGAAAATTTTATTAAGAATTAATCAGAAAGTGTACAGACAAGTAACCCAAAGGGAGGCACGAGATGCAGCCTCTAGTACAAATCAGCTTACATTTGAGCCCAGAACATAGATTCCCTAAAATCCCCTTGCTTAGCTAAGGAGTCTACCAAGCCATTAGCCAAATTCCTTTGCCCCACTGAATTCTAACAATCATATTAGAGGTCAACATTTCGAATTTCTTGACAGCTTCCTTGTAGGTCCAAATAACTGAGCCTGGATCTGTTAGCCACCCAACTACCAGCTTGGAATCCCCCTCAATTATCAATCTGTCCATATTCAGCTGTGAAACATATCTTCTATAGGTTTGTGGATGATGGAGCTGGGGTTCTTTTATAGCTTGGTGTGAGCCTTGTGGGTCAGGTATGGTGATGTTTTTGCTATTGTTGAATGTGTGGTGACTGTTTGAAGACTGTGGCTATTGTTAGTAAGATTGAAGGCTGTGGTTGAATCAGCTAGGGTTTAGGATCCATCCCTTGATAGTTTCCTTTTGTGGCTGGGGAGATTCATTGCTTTTGAGGGTTTCCTCTTGGTTGGGCTGAAGTTAGTGCTGTTTCTCATCATTTTTTTAGACCTGTCTGTGATTTCAAAACTGTCACAGCTAGGTTCTTAGATGTTTGAAAGAGTGGTTTCTCGTGTTAAGAGAAGGAAAAAAAGGGGCAGAAGGTGTTTGTGATCAAGTATGAGAATAAGGCTATTGAACTATTGATGGTCTATCTAGGCAAGGCATGTATTTTGTGATTTAACAACTGGGTGGAATGGGAGATTTTTCATTTATATAACCTATGAAGAAATATCCATGAGCTTTCTCTATTTATACTTATCTTTTCTCTTCCAAAATTTTTGATTCTGTGAAATTTCCTCTCTTAATTGCTTTATGTGCTTGCTTGTGGTTTGGTATTCAATTTGTTGAGAATAAAAAACAAAGCACATAAATGTTTACAGAAGTTGGACGTCTTTATCTCAAGATGTGCTATAAATATCTTGTTTATTACCAATTTACTATGATCATGAATCGAGGTATGTGGACCTAATTAAGGAAATGTATGAAGGTATAAAAACCAATGCTAGAACACCTGTGGGAGTGAGAGCATATTTTATAGTTAAAATGGGTCTTCACCAAGGTTCAACACTTGATCCTTATTTATTTGCACCATTGATAGATGAATTGACTAAACATATCCAAGGAGACATCCCGTGGTACTTGATGTTTACTAATGACATGGTGTTAATTGATGAAACTGGTGGAGGACTAAATGCAAAGTTAGGCTTATTGACAACTACATTTGAAACAAGATGTTTTAAAATAAGTGGATAGAATATATGCAATGTAAATTTAAGAATAATAGAAGTACAAACCACGGTATGGATACCAAGAGAACCCAATGTGACATCCTTCTATTACCTTGGTTCAATGATCCATAACAAAGGAGATGTTGGGAGGATGTTGCTCATAAAAATAGAGTAGGATGGGCAAAGCGGAGGGGTTCATCTAGAGTCTTATGTGATAGGAGAATACCACTGTAGCTAAAAGGAAAATGGTGTAAAACAGTTGTAGGGTTATTTATGTTGTATAAAGCATAGTGTTGGGCATTTAAGAAATAGCATGTCCAAAGAATGAGTGACAAAAATATGAATGCTTAGATGGATGAGTGGTACAACTAGAAAGGACAGAAAGTCATATGAAGGAACTTAGAAGTAACTTCAACAAGAAAGGTAGACTGAGATGGTTTGATCACATGCATAGGAGACCATGTACAACACCTGTTAGAAGTGATCTTTAGAAGTTGAAGGGGCTAGAGGAGCTAGGGACAAACCAAAAAGGACAAGGGTGGAAGTAGTAAGGCTCTGTTTGGGAAGAGTGCAAAATCCGATTTGAGGGAAATATGCATCCCAGGTCACTTTTCCTGCCGTTTGGTAAAGGTGTGAAAGAATCCTGAAAATCAAGGGAATTATGTGATCTTGTCAGTATTTCCCTCGATTTTGGGGTGTAAATGTACATTGAAATTTTGGAAGCAAACTTGTGTTCTCATTTGCTCTCTTCATTGCCTCGTCTTTGAGGAACTCCATGGCTGAGCATGATCAACGGTTACCTTCACTCAGCTCTTTCGTCAAAGTGGTTGTTGCCTCCGTCGAGAATAAAACCATAAACCCTCTCACAAATGCCTCTTTTGCTGTTGTCTCACAACACAAATTGGTCATAACCCCTGTGATTATCACCTCCTTAATCCCCCTATCCACCAAATACTCCTCCAACCTCATCCCTTGATACGCACTGTAAGTGTTCTTTTCCACCACCTTGTTGCTGCCCTTCCATCCCAACTCATGCATCAGCTCTGCCTCCACCGTCGATGATTGGATTGTTCCACCACTCCCCCAGCATGTTGTAGTTTGACGATGACTTGTGGCAGTGGTGGGTAAAGATTACTAGCACCGAAACACCACTCCCCCATTGATGAGAAGTAGTTTTACATGCTGATTACCAAGAGAATGGCGGTTTTTGGATCTGGGTTTCTCTTCCTGATCTTGAATTTCTTCTAAGAAGAGTAGGAATTCTCCATTTTCTGAGATAAACAGTAGTTCTCTATCCTCTAAAGGCTCCAATCATAGTTCACAAACTGAGGTTAGCTCTCTTGTTTGGAACTTGTTTAGCTGTCTTTCTAACAAATTACTATAACTTGTTTGTGACTAACACATGTAAGAAGATTGAACCATTAGATTGGAATCATAATAGATCATCCATACAATGTCAAAATGTTCTCTAGCAGGCTGGAGGGTTCTGTGATTCTATTCTATCCAATTAAATTGAGAAGTAGAGAGCAAACAGATTGTAACGTCAAAAATTTCCCAAACGCCTGCAAATATGTGCCACTGGTTTCCCCTCTTCCCTACTAAACACCATTGGTGTAATTGGGGTGCCAGCCGGCCTAAACTTTGCATTTACTTGAACTGATAGAGATTGCATTTGCACTCTTCCCAAACAAAGCCTAGGAAATGAATTAAGTGCTCATAATTTAATGAGGGATATGACACTGAACAGAATGGAATGGTGAAAAGATGTTCAAATAACCAATTGTAGAGAAGATTGGCCGAATGGCCCATAGCCCACAGTTGTGTTTTATTTTTGTTTATGTTCTATTCTGTTAATGGGCCTTTTCTTATGGGCCTGTTAGCATTAGTTTTTCTTGTTTTAATTAGCTAGTTGCCCCACTAAGGGCTTACTTGTAATTTTCTGTTAATTAGTGGTTAACCATTTTAATTAAAAGGATTAGGGAAAGGAGAGAGTGTACGAATTACTCATCTCTTTCATCCCTTTCTCTTCCTCTTTGTCTCCTCTTGCTGTCTTCTTTTTTTCTTTATCTTTTAATCAGATTTTTATTTTCTTTATTTGGGATCGTTTTTCTTCTTGGTATCAGAGCATGCCCCTTTTCTTTTTTTTTCTCTTTCTCTTAATCCCATACATAGTGTGTATGGAAAACTGAATCAATGATTGATTGAAGAAGATATTTAGCATAGGTTGTAGTGGTTTCTTGGAGAAAAGAAGATACTCTGTTCACCTTTCAAATAGTTTTTGGGATTTCGCCCCAAAACCTTAAACATCTGGAGATTTCTGATTATGGGTCCCATAGGAGGTTTCACCTTGGCCCTTAGTGATTGAAGGGGTTCTTTTTGGTTCTCTTGAAGATTGATCCAAACAGAGTTTAGTTCTGTGAAGCCTTCACAGAGCGGATGCTATTTCTCAATTTCTTCCAAGTACTAGGTAAGGCGTAGTTCTACTGTTGGGGATCTGTGAAGGTTGGTACTTGTTTTTCTTCTCCGTTTTCTTTATTTGTCATTTGAAGATTGTTTTGGAATTTTTTGAGGAGGATGGATGGTTTTGGAGTTGAAAATAAGCTTGGCTCATAGTCTAGATAGGTTTCGGGAGCACCTGTAAACTCTTTTTTGGCTATGACCACAGTCAAGCTTGATGGGACTAACTATCTAGCATGGTCACAATCAATAAAGATATATGTTTGTAGTAGAGGCAAGTTGGGATATATTTCTAGTACCAAGAAAGCACCAAAGGAAGATGACCCGTCTCGTGAAAAATGGTTGCAAGAGAATTACACTATTATTGGGTAGTTAGTGAATTCGATGCAACCCTAAGTTAGTCACACTATTTGTGGATGAATTCTACTAAGGAGATATGGGACAGTGTTGCTGAAACCTATTCACAAAATTTGAATGTGATCATAGCATATAAATTAAGAAGTGATGTGAACAATCTAAGGTAGGGGAGAGACCTTTACCAGTCTATTTCTCAATGCTGAAATCCTTGTGGCAAGAGATAGATCTCATGGAAATTGTTGTCTAGGAAAGTACAAAGGACATAGAAACATATAGGAGATTGGTTGAAAGGAATAGAGTTTTTGAATTCCCAATAGGGTTGAATCCAAGATTTGACGTTATCGGGTAGAATATCCTAGTTAAAGATAATGTATCTGTCTCAGGCTTATGCCATGGTGAGTGGTGAGGAGAGTAGGAGGCTGTTTCAGGTTCAAGGGGTAATTTCAATTGATCGCAAGAAGCTAAGACATATCAAGGATACATGTTGGAAGTTGCATCCAAACCTTCTTTCGCCTCATTTTAAAAAGAATGCTGAAAATGGGAAGACTGGAAATGCCAATGCAGCTATAGTTCTAGATAATGACAGGAGTGCAACTGATGAGAAGGCTGCTAGTGAGCGGTTAGCTGTAATGAAGGTTGAGTATGAGAAATATGGGAGGATGATTAGCCATCTTGAGAATGCAGCCACCTCCTTCAATCCTTCAGGCAATCCAACTACTTCTGCATTTGCTCATTTAGGTATACGAGCTACTACCAACTGTGCAACCATTTCAAGTAATCATAGAATCCCTTGGATTATAGGTTTTGGAGTTTCTAACCATATGATCAGTATTTCTACCATGCTTAGTTCTTTTGACCTACCTTTTAGCCATGATAAAATTACCTTAGCCGATGGCCTTCTTGCTCCTATCTCTAGCAAGGGAGTCATCAAGGCCACCTACTCCCTTTCACTTACTTTTGTCCTTCATGTCTCTAAGCTGCACACTAATTTGATTTTCAATGAGTAGCCTAACCAAATCCTTAAACTGTAGTATAATATTTTTTCCTTCTTATTGTGTTTTTCAAGATCTGAAGTCTTAGAAAGTGATTGGGAGTGACCATGAGGCAAATGGAGTATATTTGCTAGATACTCCTGGACAAAGCCAAGGACAACCTGAGAGTTGCTTTCGGGTCTACTTCTTCAAAGTCTTTTAGTTGTGTCATGTTATGTCATTTACGTTTGGATCATTTATCCTTTTCTGTTTTGAGTCATTATTTCTAGAGTTGTTTAAAGGAATTAACATGTTTAGCCTTTTTTGTGAGTCATGTGAGTTATCAAAACATTGTAGAAACACATTTCTTGAGTAATAAGAGATCCACTTCTCCTTTTCATATTGTGCACTCTAATGTGTGGGGCTATACCATTTGCCTTATATGGGTGGCTATTGATATTTTATCTTGTCCACTGATGATTTTTCTCGGTATACTTGATTATTTTTTATGAGATCTCGTGATGAGGTTCCCAAACTTGTGAAACAGTTCCATGAATTTGTCCTTACCCAATTTGATACAAGAATCAAAATATTTCGGTCCAATAGTGCAAAAAAGTTTTTTTTGAGAAAAAATATCACTTATTATCTCATTGACTTTGGGGTTATCCACCAAAGCTCTTGTGTTCGTACTCCAGAACAAAATGGAGTAGCTGAGAGAAAGAATCATCATATAGTTGAAGTTGTAAGGAGCATTTTATTTGCTTCACATGTTCCTATAAAGTTTTGGGGGGATGTTCTCACAGCTATATACCTAATCAATTGTATGCCATTTAGAGTTTTGGGCTTTAAGTCTCCTTTTAATCCTCTTTATCCAAATAAGGAGTTTTTTTTCTCTTTCCTTTCAAGTCTTTGGTTGTACTTGTTATGTGCACATTTCTAGTACCAAGAGGTAAGTTTGAACCAAAGGCTTATAAGTGCATTTTCCTTGTTATGCCTCCACATAGAAGGGTTATTGTTGTTTTGATCCTACCTTGTAGTGGGACTTGTTTTGTCTCAATAGATGTCACTTTTGCTATGTCTACTTCTTTCTATGGTTCATCTCAGGGGGAGTATTCGTCATAGTTGTTTGCACTCCCCCTTTTGGTTCCTGTTGAGTCTAGATGGGGATAATCATCCCTTAGTCATTCTACTATCCCTATTTCTCCACCATTGCCTCCTCGTCCTCCTATTATTCATAGGTGGTACTAGCAGCAAAAGACCATGAGTGAGCATATTGTTTCTCTTATATCACATGAGCCTCCTACACTTCTAGTTGCTGGAGAGACAACAGGTGCTAAGGTCACACCCTTGTAGTTGTATTTTTAAACACCTTTGTTATGGCTTTATTTCCCGTTATTATTTCTTTTCTTTCCTCTATTTCTTCTCACCCTATACCTAGGTCTATATCAGAAACATTCTCCACTCCAGAATGAAGGGATGCCATGAGAACCGATATAGAGGCACCACACAAGAATCTGAAAGAAAGGAGTTAGTGGGTGTATACCATCAAATATCATGTCGATGGTTCCATCGAGAGGTATAAATCCCGGTTGGTTGCAAAAGGCTATACATAGACGTATGAGATTGACTATCTGAGGACTTTTGCCTTTGTTGTGAAGATGACCTATGTGAGGGTTTTACTATCCTTGGTAGCTCATTTAGATCGGCCCTCTATCAGTTAGATGTAAAGATTGCTTTCATGAATGGAGAGTTACATGAGGAGGTTTTTGTCTCTCCCACTAGGAATGTATGGTCTAGATATGCAGGGTAAGGTGTGCAAGCTGAAGAAGTCTCTCTATGGGATCAAACAGTCACCTAGAGCCTATTTTGAGAGGTTTAGGGCTGCTCTTGTTAACTTTGGTTACACATAGATTCAGTTTGATCATACCCTCTTTGTGAAAAGGAGATGTTCATTAGTGGTATATCTTATAGTCTATGTGGATGACATTGTAGTGATTGGCTTTGCTGTGATAGGGATTGATAACCTTAAAGCCTTCCTTAATGCAGAGTTTGAGATCAAAGATTTGAGGGAATTGAGATATTTCTTAGGTATTGAAGTGTATCTTCATATCCCAATGCAAGTATGTTCTAGACTTGCTTATTGAAACAGGTAAAATGGGAGCAAGACTAGTAGCTACCCCCATTGATACAAGTCACAAGCTTTCTGCTTCTAATAGAGAACTGTTGAAGGATATGTTATTAGTTGCATTAGCCAGTTCATGCATGCCCCTAGAGATACACATGGTAGCAGTAACAGAGAGGATTTTATGTTACTTGAAGAGTATTCTAAGGAAATTTTTTCTTTTTGCTAAGCATGGCCACATGAAATTGGAAGCCTATATAGATGCTAATTGGGCATGTAATATTGATGATAAGAGGTCAACTTCGGTGTACTATAGTATGGTTGCAGGTAATATTGTTTCTTGCTCCAAGAAACAATTAGTGATTGCTAGATCTTCAACTGAGGCAGAGTATAGAGTTATGGCTCATGGGGTTTTTGAGTTGCTTTGGCTTTGGTACCTGATGGAGGAATTGGGTGTTGAGTATGATAGACCATTGGTGTTGTATTGTGACAATTAGGCGGCCATTGATACTGCCCACAATCATGTATAACATGATAGAATGAAGCATATTGAGGTTGACAGGCATTTCATTAGAGCAAGAGTGGCTTTTGGAGAAGTTTGTCTACCTTTCATTGCATTTGAAGAATAGGTAGCTTATATTCTTACCAAACGAGTCTCCAAGGCGAAGCTATAACGTGATACAAGCAAGTTGGGTGTGATTGACATCTATGCTCAACTTGAGGGGGAGTGTAGAGAAGATGGTCCGAATGGCTCATAGCCCACAATTGTGTTTTATTTTTGTTTGTGTTCTGTTCTGTTAATGGATCTTTTATTATGGGCTTGTTAACATTAGTTTCTCTTGTTTTAATTAGCTAGGCACCCCACTAATGGCTTGTAATTTTCTGTTAATTAGTGATTAACCATTTTAATTAAAAGGATTAGGGAAAGGAGAGAGTGTACGAACAACTCATCTCTTTCATCCCTTTCTCTTCCATCATTCTCTTCCTCTTCTTCTCCTTTTGCTGTCTTCTTTGCTTCTTTATCTTTTAATCATATTTTTATTTTCTTTATTTGGGATCGTTTTTCTTCTCCAACCCCATGTAGTTGGGCAAGGCTTTGAGGTTTTGAAATGTATTACATATGACAAATACAAAGTTCATGGGAAAATTTGTGGCAAAGCATGAGGCTACTGAACCAGTGAAGATATACCCAAGGTAAGATATATTTCGTCCGCCGAAAATTCCCTTTTCAGGTTTAACTACTGCGTTTCAGACCTGTAGTTGTAGAAAAGAAAATAAAAGTGGAAAACGAAATCAAGTACCATGTCTGAAGATTTTTTATTTATGTATCTCATTTTGATCACCATTTTTTTGGTAAAAGAAATTCATTAATGGAACAAAAAGACTACAATCCAAAAGAGAAAAATAGAACAGTAAGCAAACAACTGACTAGGGACTGATGATTAGGCCTAGACAGCTCTTCTCCATTCAAACTCTAGAATCATTTCTAACCAGCCCAGGGGAACTTCAAATTACTCTCCCTGAATAAAAGAAAAAGATTACTTCATTACAGATTGGAACAGATCTCTGAGAATGAAGAAGCTTTTCTTTGGACATACAACATCCTTGTTGCAGATACAACCTATCAGCACTTGGTTCCCCAATTCCAAAATGAAGTTTTTGATGCTAGCTTTTGTGCAAAGAGAACAACTTGATTGCTAAAGCTTCTGCTTCTAAAGTTGAAGTGCAAGAAGCAAGCTTACCTTAGTTGCCAAAAAATTTGCTATGCAGAACCATTTCTTCTATACCCTCCAAAAAGTATATTTCATTCCTTCATTGCTAACCCTTCACATTTATGCAATGCTTCATGCAAGATCAAAAGCATTCTGAATTGAACTGTGACATTCATAGGGATAATTGGAAATTTTACTTCAAATCTCCCATGCAATATTAGCAGGGCATGCAAACATTTCACTTTATGACCATCTTTCCACTTCCAGAACCCGGATGTGTGTTTGATCTGGATGTTAGGTATTAAGGGGATATCAAGTTGTTAAATAACTCAATTATAAATCCTGGAAAACAGTATGGTTAATATCTCCAATAAGATTTCCTTGATATGTCATATGCATCAGGATGGTCCATGAGTGGTTTAGGGAAAATATCAGCTTCAAGACAGACAAACTTAAGTAAATAAAGTTCTTGCCAAGGAATTGAAATCACTGAAATTCTGATTTTTTTTATTTTTTGTACTTAAGGCTGCATTTGGTAGAGGTGTAAATACAAAACTCCATCGGTGGAAATAAAAAAACGCTCAAATGTATCAGGGTAAAAAACAACTAGTCGAATGCATGTTTTAACTCAATTATAAATCCTGGAAAACAGTATGGTTTATATCTCCAATAAGATTCCCTTGATATGTCATATGCATCAGGGTGGTCCATGAGTGGTTTAGGGAAAATGTCAGCTTCAAGACAGACAAACTTGAGTAAATAAAGTTCTTGCCAAGGAATTGAAATCACTGAAATTCTGATTTTTTTTTGTACTTAAGGCTGCATTTGGTAGAGGTGTAAATACAAAACTCCATCGGTGGAAATAAAACACGCTCGAATGTATCAGGGTAAAAAACAACTAGTCAAATGCATGTTTCGTCCTCACAGAGGAGAAGGCGTTTGAACTTCGAACTTGGCATAATGAGAACAAATAGAGAGAGAGAGAGAGAGTCATACGAGGATTGAAACCATGATGGAAACATGAGGGTTCCGATGAAGATTGAAACCACGACGTTGAGGGTTATATGTTTCTGGCGAAGATTGAAACCATGTTGGAGTCGGTGATGAAGCTATTGCTGAACGGGTTCTGTTTTTGCCTTTGTTCCCAAGCTAAGGAGGTAGATGGTTACCGGGGCCGACGATGAAGCTTTTGCCTCTGTTCCCAGGGAACTGTTTCTGCTGAGTTGGTGATGGTTGCCATGGAGCCGGTTTCCATGGAGAATGTAGGTGGGTTCAGATCTGCCGTTGCAACCAGTTGCAACGATGATGATGGAGAAGAAGAGAGAGAGAGATGTAATAAATACATCGAAAATTTTTATGTATTTATTACATCGATTATTGATGTAATTCAACGGTAGCATGTAATTTTACATCGATTTTCGGTGTAAAGTTACATGTTTACCAAATGCTTGCAAAATCGAACCGTGATGTAAAATTTACCCCGGTTCGATTTTATACCTCTACTAGACACTGCCTAAGTATTTCCACTTCTGCAGAGTTGCGACCCGTTGGTTGGAGGACAATTCTGCAATGTTATCCACAGAAATGGAGACTATGAAAAATAAGAAAAATTGGTGTTTGAGCTAATTTAAGAATTAAAAGTGTCAAGAGTTCTTACAAGCTATTATTCTTTTATTATTTAATTTGTTTGATTTGATATTTTAACCATGTTATAAATATCGATATGCTATGTTGGTACATTTTTTTACGTTTTATTTATTTTTTTCGAAACTGGTTCTAGGGGCAGTTATAAGGCC